>NW_028225180.1:79560184-80078643 GCF_052327205.1 Somniosus microcephalus
GCTCCTCCAATTCTGGCGTCTTGAGCATCCCCCTGATTTTAATCGCTCCACCATTGGCAGCCGTGCCTTCAGCTGCCTGGGCCGTAAGCTCTGGAATTCCCTCCCTAAACCTCTCCGCCTCTCTCTCCTCCTTTAAGACGCTCCTTAAAACAGACCTCTCTGACCAAGCTTTTGGTCACCTGTCCTAATAGCTCCTGATTTGGCTCGGTGTCAAATTTTAATTGATAATTGCTCCTGTGAAGCACCTTGGGACGTTTTACTACGATACAGGCGCTGTGTAAATGTAAGATGTTGTTGGCGATCGGGCAGTTATCGACTGCACATCCCTAGTTGCCCAGACAGCGGAGTGGCTTGCTCGGCCACTCCAGTGACAACCACATTGTGTAGGCCCAGACGGGTAAGAGGTGGCAGGTTACAAAGTAGGTTCAGCACAGAAATAGGCCCTTGGGCCCAACAGATCCCTGCCGGTGTTTATGCTCCACATGAGCCTCCTCCCACCCTGGCTCCCTTTCCTGAAGGACCATTAGTGAGCCAGGTGGGTTTTTACGGCGTTCCGACAGCTTCTCCTGGTCATTTTAGCTGGTGCCAGCCCCCAAATTGCCAGGTTTATTCAATTCAATCTCGCACGCTGGGATTTCAACTCGCAACTATTCAACTGTGGAGGGCGTCACTGTTGATCCAGATGTCTGCAGATGTTCGAGGGGGGGCGGGTTTCCTCCTGCCTAACCCGAGGGCAAGGGGGATGGGGTCAGCTACGGCCACCCCTCTTTCCCCCCCCCCACCTCACCCCACCCCCGCGCCGTTCCTGCTGTTTTGAACTTGGACGGCCCGTGCTCCACACTAGTGCAACACAGAGAGCAGACTCGGTCCGTGTTACAAGCAAATGATAAACGTATCCGACGCGCAGAGGCGGAGCGTGCGTCCGTCTCCTGGGACGCACAGACCAGTCGCTGCTGGGGCCACACTCCTGGCTGGAGATCGGATCGCCTTCTGCCTTACGTAAACCCGAGCCCGTCCAAAACTCTGCTGCCCCCATATCCTAACTCGCACCAAGTCCCGTTCACCCCTCACTGTGCTCGCTGACCTACAGTGGCTCCCTGTCCGGCAACCCCTCGATTTTAAAATTCTCATTCTTGTTTTCAAATCACTCCACGGCCCTCGCCCCCTCCCTCTCTCTGTAACCTCCTCCAGCCCTACAACCCTCCGAGATCTCTGCGCTCCTCCAATTCTGGCCTCTTGACCATCCCTGATTTTAATCGCTCCACCACTGGCGGCCGTGCCTTCAGCCGCCTGGGCCCTAAGCTCTGGAATTCCCTCCCTAAACCTCTCCGCCTCTATCCTCCTTTAAGACGCTCCTGAAAACTGACCTCTTTGACCAAGCTCAACTGCCCGAATACCTCATGTGGCTCGGTGTCAAATTTCTGTTTGATACTCGCTCCTATGAAGCGCCTCGGCTCGTTTTACAACATTAAAGGCGCTATATAAATGTACAATGTTGTTGTCGGGAGGAGAGGTTCCTGCTGGTGATCACTGTCCTGCACGGAACAGTCAGGACAGGACAGGGCTGGGTTCAGCTGTGTTGCCCACCCTGCCATCACTCACTGTCTCCAGTATATGGCAGCGGGAGGAATCTCCAATGAAATAAAAACACTCATCACGCACCATCTCTATATTCTGAAACCTTTAAAGATAAAAAAAAAAATCTCGCACCTGGATTAAATATCAAACACACGCGTGGCATTTGGTGAGGCTTTTGAGACGCTCCCTTACAAAAGCGCCGACTGAGGAAGCGTCACCGAGTTAACTTCGAACAAACGTGGAAAACACGGGCCCCGCTCTCTCCCGATGGGAGCAACGGGGGCGGGAAACGTCCAACGGCAGCAAACTCGTCGGAAGAGACGGACCGGCGCGGGACCCGCTGCGAGCGTCCGATGGGTGACTGCATCCGGCTGCCGGTCACTTGCCGAACATGCCCTTGTACATCATCTTCTCCTTCTCGTAGTATCGGCTGAGCCGCAGCTCAGTTTCCTGGATGTACTTCTTGACGTTAGCATCTGCAGGGGGGGGTGGGGGGGAAAAGGGGCAAATCCGTCATCTCAGGGTTTTCATTTTGTTTTTACTCACTGAAGCCGGGGCTCGGGTTCGGCGGGGCATTGACCGCCTGCCCTCCGGTGCCTTGTTTCCGAGTGGCCAGCCCGATCGCAGGCGGCGAGTGACATGAATCAGTCATTCATGAAAGACTTATGAAATAATACTGAGCGGCCTGCGGGTGGCGCTGTCCAGGGAGAGTATAAATACTCTGGCACGGGCCCAGCTTGCGCAGGACATTCTTAACAGGAACTAGTGACGGACACAACTAGACCTCCATGTTGTAAAACAGTTGATTAAAGCTTTGTTTAACGCTTAGACCAGGTGCCTAGTAGTTTTCTTACGTCAGCGAGTACTGGCGCTATTCCTCCGGGTACTGGCGCTATTCCGCCCTGTACTGGCGCTATTCCGCCCTGTACTGGCGCTATTCCGCCCTGTACTGGCGCTATTCCTCCGGGTACTGGCGCTATTCCACCGGGTAACTGGCGCTATTTCACCGGGTACTGGCGCTATTCCACCGGGTACTGGCGCTATTCCACCGGGTACTGGCGCTATTCCACCGGGTACTGGCGCTATTCCACCGGGTACTGGCGCTATTCCACCGGGTACTGGCGCTATTCCACCGGGTTCTGGCGCTATTCCACCGGGTACTGGCGCTATTCCACCGGGTACTGGCGCTATTCCTCCGGGTACTGGCGCTATTCCTCCGGGTACTGGCGCTATTCCTCCGGGTACTGGCGCTATTCCTCCGGGTACTGGCGCTATTCCTCCGGGTACTGGCGCTATTCCTCCGGGTACTGGCGCTATTCCTCCGGGTACTGGCGCTATTCCTCCGGGTGCCGCCGCTATTCCGCCGAGTACCGTCATGCTATTCGACCAAGTCCAGCGTCACAGCCGAGCCTGACGTCGCTGCCAAGCAACTGGAGCAGGAATCCGGGGTCAGTGGGGAAGGGCCAGCTCTCAAGAGGTCAGTTGCCTCGGCACAGAATGGGAGCTGGGTGAACCTGGGAGTTCCGTGCTCAGCACGGCTCACCCTATAAGGGGCTTCAATGATACGAGGCATGAGGGAAGAATGGAGCGAGCTGGGCTATCTTAGATGAGAAAGACTCGCATTTCCCCAGCGCCTTTCACGACCTCAGGACGTCCCAAAGCGCTTCACAGCCAATGAAGTACTTTCGAAGTGTGGTCACTGTTGTAACGTAAGAAACACGGCAGCCAATTTGCGCACAGCAAGCTCCCACAAACAACATGCTAAGCAGGAAACTCCCAGGTTCACCCAGCTCCCACTCTGCGCAGATGGAACTGACCAGATAATCTGTTTTTTTTAGTGATGTTGGTTGAGGGATAAACATTGGCCCCAGGACATTGGGGAGAACTCCCCCTGCTCTTCTTCCAATAGCGGCCGTGGGATCTTTTACATCCACCAGAGAGGGGCAGACGGGGGCCTGGGTTTAACGTCTCATCTGATAGTACTGGCACTGGGAATGTCAGCCTGGATTGTGGGCTCGAGTCCCTGGAGTGGGGAGTTGAAACCACGGCCTTCTGACTCGGAGGCGAGAGAGAGAGAGAGAGTGTGCCACCCACTGAGCCACGGCCGACACCTAGTACAGGAAACTCTCGATTTACCGGCACCTAAAATAACCGGAAATCTCTGTTAACCGGCAAAATTCAGGAGTAGGTTCAGGTAAGTTTTACTTCATATTAGTGGCTGTTCCTGGATCTGTGGCTGTGTAACCGGGGTGCCTGCACCGGTTGCTATGCAACAGGGACGCCTGGAACTTGTGGCCTGGGTTCCTGCACCTGTTGCTATGCAACAGGGATGCCTGGATCTTGTGGCCGGGGTGCCTGCACCTGTTGCTATGCAACAGGGATGCCTGGATCTTGTGGCCGGGGTGCCTGCACCTGTTGCTATGCAACAGGGACGCCTGGATCTTGTGGCCAGGGTGCCTGCACCTGTTGCTATGCAACAGGGATGCCTGGATCTTGTGGCCGGGGTGCCTGCACCTGTTGCTATGCAACAGGGATGCCTGGATCTTGTGGCCGGGGTGCCTGCACCTGTTGCTAAGCAACAGGGAAGCCTGGATCTATTGCTGTGTACGGGGCTCTCGTACCTTTCACTATACCTCTCTGTAATCCGGACTTTTTGATAAACCGGCACCACGCCGGTCCCGTCGGTGCCGGATAAAAAAGAATTTCCTGTAAATGGGATGGATGGGACCGAGATGGGCCGAATGGCCTCCCTCGTTCAATAATGACCCTGGCGGTGACGCTTACCGTTCGGGCAGATCTTGGAGGCCTCCGTGAGGTAGTGTAGGGCTCGGTCATAGTCCCCGATGTTGTAAAGAGACACTCCGGCGCGGTAGAGAGCCTTGGTGTTGCCAGCTTGTCGGTCCAATACCTTCAGGCAGTAGTCCCTCACCCGCTCGTAGTTCACCTTTTCAGACAGGAGGAGGCATGCTGGAGGGGAGAAAGACAGCCAGCAATCAAACCGCCTCTGCCCCCCCCCCACCCCCCACGCTCTCCAAGGGAGGCACCACTGAGCCGTAAAGATCGCGAACGCCCCGGGTTCCTCCGCTGAGCCACAGCACCCCCCAGGGCAGGGATGGGGGAGTGAATAAATATCAGGCTCCTGCTCTTGATTGTCCCTTGCATATTACATAGGATTACATATACACTTAATGGCCCAGTTTTAAAGAGTGTGCAGGGACCGAGGGACCTGGGAGTTAATGTGCATCGGTCCCTGAAGGTGGCGGGACATATTGAGAGAGTGGTTAGCAAAGCATATGGGATCTTGGGCTTCATAAATAGAGGTATTGAGTACAAAAGTAGAGAAGTTATGCTGAATCTTTATAAAGCACTGGTTAGGCCACAACTGGAGTATTGCGTCCAGTTCTGGTCACCACACTTTAGGAAGGATGTGAAGGCCCTCGAGAGGGTGCAGAGGAGATTTACCAGAATGGTTCCGGGGATGGGGGATCTTAGCTACAAGGACAGGTCGGAGAAGCTGGATTTGTTTTCATTAGAGCAAAGGAGGTTGAGGGGTGATTTGATCGAGGTGTACAAGATTATGACGGGTTTGGATAGGCTAGACGGGGAAAGGCTGTTCCCACTAGTTGATGGTACAAGGACTAGGGGACACAGATTTAAGGTCTTGTGAAAGCGATACAGGGGGGGGGATGTGAGGAAAAACTTTTTACGCAGCGAGTGGTGAGGACCTGGAACTCGCTGCCGACGGAAGTGGTGGAAGCGGAGACACTCGATGTTTTCAAGGGGAGACTGGATCGGCACTGGAGGGAAATAAACTTGGAGGGCTACGGGGATAGAGCGGGGGAATGGGACTGACTGGATCGCTCTACAGACTCGATGGGCCCAATGGCCTCCTTCTGTGCCGTTATGACTCTATGACATCGGATATACGGCACAGAAAGAGGCCATTCGGCCCAACCAGTCCATGCCGGTGTTTATGCTCCACTTGAGCCTCCTCCCGTCTTTCCTCATCTCACTCTATCAGCGTAACCCTCTATTCCCTTCTCCCTCATACGCTTGTCCAGCCTCCCCTTAAACACATCAATACTATTCGCCTCAACCACTCCCTGTGGTAGCGAGTTCCACATTCTCACCACTCTCTGGGTAAAGAAGTTTCTCCTGAATTCCCTATTGGATTTCTTGGTGACTAGCTTATATTGATGGCCTCTAGTTATGCTCTTCCCCACAAGTGGAAACATTCTTGCGTGCTCGGACGCTGGATGGGGCTTGGCTATGCTGCGCCCCCCCCCACCCCCCATGGTTGAACAGTCTGCCGAAACTCACGCTTTGGAGTGAATGCACGCGCGGTATTTTGCTTCTTCCGCTCGCTCAGCGAAATAATCTTAAAAGATATTGAAAGAAAATTTCTAACACACTGGCTGCGAGATGTTTATCAATTCATTGAATCATACAGCACAGGAGGAGGCCATTCAGCCCATCGTGCCCCTGCCGGGTCTTTGAAAGAGCTATCCAATTAATCCCACCCCCCTGCTGGAGAATTGCAAATGTTACACCATTGTTCAAAAAAGGGTGTAAAGATAAACCCAGCAACTACAGGCCGGTCAGTTTAACCTCGGTAGTGGGAAAAGCTTTTAGAAACAGTAATCAGGGACAAAATTAACAGTCACTTGGACAAGTGTGGAGTAATTAAGGGAAGCCAGCACGGATTTGTTAAAGGCAAATCGTGTTTAACCAACTTGATCCGAGTTTTTTGATGAGGTAACAGAGTGGGTTGATGAGGGCAATGCGGTTGACGTGGTGAACATGGATTTCCAAAAGGCGTTCGACAAAGTGCCACATAATAGACTTGCCAGCAAAGTTCAAGCCCATGGAATAAAAGGGACGGTGGCAGCATGGATACGGAATTGGCTGAGTGACAGGAAACAGAGAGTAGTGGTGAACGGTTGTTTTTCGGACTGGAGGAAGGTATACAGTGCTGTTCCCCAGGGGTCGGTTCTAGGACCACTGCTTTTCTCGATATATATTAATGACTTGGCCTTGGGAGTACAGGGCACTGTTTCAAAATTTGCAGATGACACAAAACTTGGAAGTATAGTGAACAGTGAGGAGGAGAGTGATAGACTTCAGGAAGGCTGGTGAAATGGGCGGACACGAAGCAGATGAAATTTAACGCAGAAAAGTGCGAAGTGATACATTTTGGTAGAAAGAATGAGGAGAGGAAATATAAATTAAATGGTACAATCCTAAAGGGGGTGCACGAACAGAGAGACCTGGGGGTATGTGTGAACAAATCGTTGAAGGTGGCAGGGCAGATTGAGAAAGCAGTTAAAAAGGCTTACAGGATCCCGGGCTTCGTGAATAGAGGTATAGAGTACAAAAGTGTGGAAATTATGATAAACCTGTATAAAACACTGGTTCGGCCCCAACAGGAGTATTGTGTCCAATTCTGAGCACCGCACTTTAGGAAGGATGTGAAGGCCTTAGAGAGGGTGCAGAAAAGATTTACAAGATTGGTTCCAGGGGATGAGGGACTTCAGTTACGTGGATAGACTGGAGAAGCTGGGGTTGTTCTCCTTAGAGCAGAGAAGGTTGAGAGGAGATTTGATGGAGGTGTTCAAAATCATGAGGGGTCTGGACAGAGTAGAGAGAGAGAAACTGTTCCCATTGGCGGAAGGGTCGAGAACCAGAGGACAAAGATTTAAGGTGATTGACAAAAAAACCAAAGGCGGCGTGAGGAAAAACTTTTTTACGCAGCGAGTGGTTAGGATCTGGAATGCGCTGCCCGAGAGGGCGGGGGAGGCAGACTCAATCATGGCTTTCAAAAGGGAATTGGATAAGTACCTGTAGGAAAGAGATTCACAGGGTGACGGGGAAAGGGCGGGAGAGTGGGACTAGCTCAGAGTCAGCACGGGCTCGACGGGCCGAATGGCCTTCTTCCCTGCTGTAACCATTCTATGATTCTATGCTCTTTCCCCCTAGCCCTGCACATTTTTTCCCTTCAAGTATTTATCCAGTTCCCTTTTGAAAGTTACTATTGAATCTGATTTCAGGCAGCGCGTTCCAGATCACAACAAATCGCTGCGTAAAAAAAATTCTCATCTCCCCTCTGGTTCTTTTGCCAATTATCTTAAATCTGTGTCCCTCTGGTTACCGACCCTCCTGCCAGTGGAAACAGTTTCTCCTTATTTACTCCATCGAAACCCCTCATGATTTTGAACGCCTCTATTAAATCTCCTCTTAGCCTTCTCTGCTCTAAGGAGAACAACTCCAGCTTCTCCAGTCTATCCACGTAACTGAAGTCCTTCATCCCTGGCACTGTTCTACTTAATCTCCTCTGCACCCTCTCCCAAGGCCTTGACCTCCTTCCTAAAATGTGGGGTGCACAGAATTGGCCCCCATACTCCAGCTGGGGCCTAAGCCAGTGCTTTACAGAGACAAGCCATCGAATTGCTTATTGGAGGATAGATACATTCCAATTAGCATAGTGACCGTCTTTCACCTGATTTTGAATTCACATTCTAACTTGAGGCTGTGAACATAGGAGGAGGAGGAGGCCGTTCAGCCCCTCGAGCCTGTTCCGCCATCCAGTGAGATCATGGCTGATCTGCGAGCTAACTCCATCTACCCGCCTTTGCCCCATATCCCTTTGGTCAGATGGGCGGAACAGTGGCAAATGGAATTTAACCCTGAAAAGTGTGAGGTGATGCATTTTGGAGGGACTAACAAGGCAAGGGAATACACAATGAATGGTGCGACCCTAAGAAAGACAGAGGATCAGAGGGACCTTGGTGTACATGTACATAGATCCCTGAAGGAAGCAGAACAGGTGGATAAGGTGGTTAAAAAGGCATATGGGATACTTGCCTTCATTAGCCGAGGCATAGAATGTAAGAGCAGGGAGGTTATGATGGAGCTGTACCAAACGCTGGTAAGGCCACAGCTGGAATACTGTGTGCAGTTCTGGTCGCCACACTATAGGAAGGATGTGATTGCTTTGGAGAGGGTGCAGAGGAGATTCACCAGGATGTTACCTGGGCTGGAGCGCTTCAGTTATGAAGAGAGACTGGACAGGCTGGGGTTGTTTTCCTTAGAGCAGAGAAGGCTGAGGGGGGGACCTGATTGAGGTATACAAAATTATGAGGGGCATAGATAGGGTAGATAGAAAGGAACTTTTCCCCTTAGTAGAGGGGTCAATAACAAGGGGGCATAGTTTCAAGGTAAGGGGCAGGAGGTTTAGAGGGGATTTGAGGAAAAACTTTTTCACCCAGAGGGTGGTTGGAATCTGGAACTCACTGCCTGAAAGGGCGGTAGAGGCAGGAACCCTCACAACATTCAAGAAGCATTTGGATGAGCACTTGAAATGCCATAGCATACAAGGCTACGGACCAAATGCTGGAAAATGGGATTAGAATAGACGGGGCTTGATGGCCGGTGTGGACACGATGGGCCGAAGGGCCTCTTTCTGTGCTGTATAACTCTATGACTCTATGGTTAACAGAAAGCTATCAATCTCAGATTTAAAGTTAACAACTGATCTAGCATCAATTGCTGTTTGCGGTAGAGTTCCAAACTCCGACCGCCCTTTGTGTGTAGAAGTCCTCGGCCCAGCCATCTTCAGCTGCTTCATCAATGATCTTCCCTCCAACATAAGGTCAGAAATGGGGATGTTCGCTGGTGACTGCACAGTGTTCAGCGCCATTCACTGAACACTCTGTTTCCTAACTTCACTCCTGAAAGGTCTGGCTCTAATTTTTAGACAATGCCCCCTAGTCCTAGACTCCCCAACCAGCGGAAATAGTTTCTCTCTCTCTCTACCCTATCTGTTCCCCTTAATATCCTGAAAACTTCGATCAGATCACCCCTTAACTTTATAAATTCCGGGGAATACAATTTGTGTAATCTCTCCTCGTAATTTAACCCTTGGAGTCCGGGTATCATTCTGGTAAACCTACGCTGCACTCCCTCCAAGGCCAATATATCCTTCCCGAGGTGAGAATCTCATCCCTTTTAAAGCAAGCTTTGACTCGGAATCACAGAGTGGTACAGCACAGAAGGAGACCATTCGGCCCGTGGTGCCAGTGTCGGGACATTTTCAAAAGATGCTCGTGTCTTGGATCCCTTTTCTGCGGGAGAAACGAAAAGGTCATAAAACAAGCAATGAAAAGGAGAGGTGGGGGGGGGGGGGGGGGGGAGGAGAAGGCAACAGCAAGTTGCTCGGTACCTGCCAAGTTGTTGTAACAGTCGCACTCGGTGCCATAGAGCAACTCCGTCTGCTCGGGACTGAGTTTGATCTTCTCGCCCCCGAACGCCTGCAGGGGGTTGGGTTCCTCGGGGTCCAGGCCCCGCAGGTGCATGAGTGCCCAGTGGTACCTGCTGATGGCCTCGCGCACCCTCTTCTGCTTGTAATAATGGTTCCCCTCCATCTTGTACTGGATGGCCTGCTGAATCCGCGTCTCGAACTGGTCCTCGGGGCGATTCTAGGCAAGGAAGAAGGGAAAGAGGTAGCGAGGGGCGGAATTACGGATCTCAGAAACATTCTCCACCCACCTACCCAAATTTATCTCCCCTCCTGATTCCTTGCTGGGGTACGGGGTCCCAGCGGGTGCTGAAGGCCCAGTGGTCATTATTCAGGTGGCGGTACCTCCTCCCACCTCCATAACCAGAGTTATAACGGCACAGGAGGCCGCCAATTGGCCCATCGAGTTTGTGCCGGCTCGCTGTAGAGCAATCCAGTTAGTCACAGTCCCCCGCTCTATCCCTGCAAGTTTATTTCCCTCAAGTGCCTATTCAGTCTCCCCTTGAAAACATTGTCTCTGCTTCCACCACGTCCATCAGCAGCGAGTTCCAGGTCCTCACCACTCGCTGCTTAAAAAAGTTTTTCCTCACATCCCCCCCCGTATCTCTTGCCCAAAACCTTAAATCTGTGTCCCCTACTCCTTCTATCAGCAACTAGTGGGAACAGCCTTTCCCCATCTAGCCTATCCAAACCTGTCATAATCTTGTACACCTCGATCAAATCACCCCTCAACCTCCTTTGCTCTAATGAAAACAAACCCAGCTTCTGCAACCTGTCCTTGTAGCTAAGATCCCCCATCCATCACCCGTCTCCACCCTTGCCTCAGCTTATCTGCTGCTGAAACCCTCATCTGTGCTTTGTTACCTCTAGACTCGACTATTCCAACGCACTCCTGGCCCGGCCTCCCATGTTCCACCCTCCATAAACTTGAGGTCATCCAAAACGCTGCTGCCCCCGTGTCCTAACTCGCACCAAGTCCCGTTCACCCATCACCCCCTGTGCTCACTGCCCCGTGTCCTAACTCGCACCAAGTCCCGTTCACCCATCACCCCCTGTGCTCACTGCCCCGTGTCCTAACTCGCACCAAGTCCCGTTCACCCATCACCCCCTGTGCTCACTGCCCCGTGTCCTAACTCACACCAAGTCCCGTTCGCCCATCACCCCCTGTGCTCGCTGACCTACATTGGCTCCCGGTCCAGCAACCCCTCGAGTTTAAAATTCTCATCCTTGTTTTCAAATCCCTCCATGGCCCTCGCCCCCCTCCCTATCTCTGTAACCTCCTCCAGCCCCACAACCCCCCAAGATCTCTGCGCTCCTCCAATTCTGGCCTCTTGAGCATCCCCCGATTTTAATCGCTCCACCATTGGCGGCCGTGCCTTCAGCTGCCTGGGCCCTGAGCTCTGGAATTCCCTCCCTAAACCTCTCCGCCTCTCTCTGCTCCTTTAAGACGCTCCTTAAAACCTGCCTCTTTGACCAAGCTTTTGGTCGCCTGCCCTAATATCTCCTTATGTGGCTCGGTGTCAAATTCAGTCTGATAATCGCTCCTGTGAAGCACCTTGGGACGTTTTACTACGTTAAAGGCGCTGTATAAATGCAAGTTGTTGTTGTTGTTATTCGACCATGGGTGTTATCACGGTTGTCCTCACCCAACTCACACTTCCCAGCTGGAGGCACAGGATCGCGATTGGGAGCAGAAACTCCGACTGACTCCCCTCTCCTCCACTAATGGAGGAACACTGCGGTTGTTTGTAACGCCTCCCGCCCCACCCCCTTTAATACCCAGGCCGAGAATAGCGCTCTGAGCACAGATGGGGATTGACGCAGCCCAGGGTCTTCGACGGAGAGCTCATAAAACGTTCTGTTTGGTTCGCTAGCAAAGAGAAAGCTCAGGCGTGACCTGATAGAGACCTTTAAAATTATGAAGGGGTTCACTAGGGTAGACATTTGTTGGGGAGACTAGAACTAGGGGTCACAAAATGGGGCTGCGCTGTAACAAGTCTCTGAGTGCAGTCTGTGCCACTCCATTTTGCATTTCTACAGCGCCTTTCACAATCTGTACAGTAAATGAAGTACTTTTAAAGTGAAGACACTGTTGTAATGTAGGAAACGCGGCCACCAATTGCACACAGCAAGCTCCCATAGACAGCAATGAGATAATGATCAGATAATCTGTTTTTAGTGATGTTGATTGAGGGATAAATATTGGCCCCAGGACACCGGGGAGAACTCCCCCTGCTCTTCTTCCAATAGTGGCCGTGGGATCTTTTACATCCACCTGAGAGAGCAGGCGGGGCCTCGGGTTTAATGTCTCATCCAAATGACGGCACCTCCGACAGTGCAGCGCTCCCTCAGTACTGCCCCTGCGACAGTGCGGCGCTCCCTCAGTACCACCCCTCCGACAGTGCGGCGCTCCCTCAGTACTGCCCCTCCGACAGTGCGGCGCTCCCTCAGTACCGCCCCTCCGACAGTGCGGCGCTCCCTCAGTACTGCCCCTCCGACAGTGCGGCGCTCCCTCAGTACTGCCCCTCCGACAGTGCGGCGCTCCCTCAGTACTGCCCCTCCGACAGTGCGGCGTTCCCTCAGTACTGCCCCTCCGACAGTGCGGCGCTCCCTCAGTACTGCCCCTCCGACAGTGCGGCGCTCCCTCAGTACTGCCCCTCCGACAGTGCGGCGCTCCCTCAGTACTGCCCCTCTGAGTGCGGCGCTCCCTCAGTACCGCCCCTCCGACAGTGCGGCGCTCCCTCAGCACTGTGAGTGGGACTCGAATTTACAACCTTCTGACTCCCAGGCGTGGGTGCTACCCACTGAGCCACGATGAAGTACTTATTGAAGTAAGGTCACCGCTGCAACGTGGGAATCGCAGCCGCCAATTGCGCACAGCAAGCTCCCACCAACAGCGATGTGCGAATGACCCAGACCGTCCGGTTTTTTTTCAGTGTTGTTAGGCGAGTGATAAATATTGGCTCTGGGACAGCGGAGAGGGAGAGCTCCCCTACCGCCCGCTCTTCCAAACAGCGGCCGCGGCATCTTTAACGTCAAAACACTAAAAGTTGCGACGCAGGTTAGCAAGGCCGTTAAAAAAGCAAACCAAGCACCAGGGTTTATTTCTAGAGGGATAGAATTGAAAAGTAGGGAAGTTATGATAAACCTGTATCGAACCTTGGTTAGACCAAACTTGGAGCACTGCGTAAAATTGACCCTTAGTGTTAGGGGGGATTAAATACGTGGGGTTACGGGGATAGGGCTTGGGTGGGATGGCTGTCGGTGTAGGGACCGGGTGCTAGGGTTTGGATGATCAGCCATGATCTCGTTGAATGGCGGAGCAGGCTCGAAGGGCCGAATGGCCTAATCCTGCTCCTATCTTCTATGTTTCTATGGTCGCTATATTATAAAAAGGATATAGAGGCACTGGAGAGGGTGCAGAGAAGATTTACAAGGATGATACCAAAAATGCGAGGGTATACATATCAGGGAAGGATGAACAGGCTGGGTCTCTTTTCTCTTGAAAAGAGAAGGCTGAGGGGTGACCTAATAGAGGTCTTTAAAATGATGAGAGGTTTTGAGAGAGTGGATACAGAGAGAATGTTCCCACTTGTGGGGAAGAGCTTAACTAGGGGCCATCAATATAAGATAGTCACTGATAAATCCAATAGGGAATTCAGGAGAAACTTCTTTACCCAGAGAGTGACGAGAATGTGGAACTCGCTACCACAGGGAGAGGTTGAGGCGAATAGTATTGATGCATTTAAGGGGAGGCTGGACAAGCGTATGAGGGACGCCCTGAAATGCCAAGAACTGACCATAAAGAAGAATACCCTCAGTCAACTAGTCCTGGGACTCAGTGAAGTAACTACTAACAATAACCAGCCCCAGGACAGTGACAGGGTAACACAAAGAATTCGACCCAACACAATCGTCACTAAGCAAAAGGAAAAATATCTGACATATTGGGCAGAAACAACAAAAACCCAAAGCAAACTCAATTGCTACTTGGCCCTAAACAGACAATACAACATAGCTGATTACCTGACCATGGTAAAGGATAACAAACTGAGAAGAACCTTGACAAGGTACAGACTTAGCGAACATAGCCTAGCGATCGAAAAAGGCAGACACAGGCAGGCCAGGCTACCAAGAGAAGACAGGATATGCTCTCACTGCAGTCAGGGAGTAGTGGAGACAGAGATGCACTTCCTCACAGCCTGTGGAAAATATCAGGGCATCAGGGAGAATTTCTACCAAAAATTCTCACAAATATGCCCTGATTTCAGAAATCTGAATGACAACCAAAATCTCCCATTCCTACTGGGAGAGGAGAGAAGCTGTGTAACACTGGCGGCACACTATGTTACAGCTTGCCATGAACAGAGGGACAACCAGTAAACTAAGAAAAGAATATATATAAACAATGCAAATGTATATTTATACACTCAGGGATATACCTGTTTATACACTGTATGAATAGAACTGCGTTTATGTGCTAAACCATAAATGTATTTTGATGCTTTGGCAACATAAGATGTAACTTATCATGCCAATAAAGCGATTTGAATTGTGAATTGTGAATAGAGGGTTACACTGATAGATTGAGATGAGGAAAGGCGGGAGGAGGCTCGAGTGGAGCATAAACGCGCGCGGACTGGTTGGGTCGCACGGCCTGTTTCTGTGCCGCATAGCCGGTGTAAACGGCGGCCGCGGGATGGTTAACGTCCGCCCGGGAGGGACGCGCAGTCCGTCCCGCTCCGGCAACTCCCCTCCTCAGCGTCCGCAACCGGTGCCGTCCCCGGGCGACCGTCGCCCTCCCACATTCCCCCTTTAAGGAGACTTGGGCCCGCCCCCTTCTCACCTGCGTTGCCATGGCCCTGGCAGTCACCCGGCAACCCTGCGGAGGGGGGACAAAAAAACCCAAACACACACACACTGCCTGTGACCTCGCCTGCAGCCTGACCCGGAAGGGAACATCGAGAGCCCTGCCCAGGGCTGAAGCCGGCCTGGGCTCGGCCCGCTCACCCTTGTCATGTGACCAGGGCCTCGTGCCCAGCCAGTCAGACTTCTCTCTCTATATAAAATTTAAATAATGCTTTCTATCTTGTTTTTCTTTCCATCTGGGACCCAAAAAATCCATCTTTTTTACCCCCACCCAATTCAATAATTGAAACCGGTGTTTTTCTTTTTCATTGCCATAAAACGTCAGGAACGGCCACGGAATAAAATCCGCTAGATCCAGATAGAAAAGACTTGCATTTCTGTAGCGCCTTTCACAACCTCAGGACGTCTCAAAGCGCTTCACAACCAATGAGGTACTTTTTGAAGTGTGATCACTGTTGCAATGTGGGAAACGCGGCCGCCAATTTGCCGCATAGCAAGATCCCACAAACAGCAATGTGATAATGACCGGATCATCTGTTTTAGTGATGTTGGTTGAGGGATAAATATTGGCCCCAGGACACCAGGGAGAACTCCCCCTGCTCTTCTTCCAATAGTGGCCGTGGGATCTTTTACGTCCACCTGAGTGAGCAGACGGGGCCTCCAACAGTGCGGCTCTCCCTCAGTTCCGCCCCGCCGACAGTGCGGCGCTCCCTCAGTACTGCCCCTCCAACAGTGCGGCGCTCCCTCAGTACCGCCCCTCCAACAGTGCGGCGCTCCCTCAGTTCCGCCCCTTCGACAGTGCGGCGCTCCCTCAGTACTGCCCCTCCGACAGTGCGATGCTCCCTCAGTACTGTCCCTCTGACAGTGCGGCGCTCCCTCAGTACTGCTCCTCCGACAGTGCGGCGCTCCCTCAGTACTGTCCCTCCGACAGTGCGGCGCTCCCTCAGTACTGCTCCTCCGACAGTGCGGCGCTCCCTCAGTACTGCCCCTCCGACAGTGCGATGCTCCCTCAGTACTGCCCCTCCGACAGTGCGGCGCTCCCTCAGTACTGCCCGTCCGACAGTGCGGCGCTCCCTCGTTACTGCCCCTCCGACAGTGCGGCGCTCCCTCAGTACAGCCCCTCCAACAGTGCGGCTCTTCCTCAGTAATGCCCCTCCACCAGTGCGGCGCTCCCTCAGTACTGCCCCTCCGACAGTGCAGCGCTCCCTCAGTACTGCCCCTCCGACAGTGCGGCGCTCCCTCAGTACTGCCCCTCCGACAGTGCGGCGCTCCCTCAGTACTGCTCCTCCGACAGTGCGGCGCTCCCTCAGTACTGCCCCTCCGACAGTGCGATGCTCCCTCAGTACTGCCCCTCCGACAGTGCGGCGCTCCCTCAGTACTGCCCGTCCGACAGTGCGGCGCTCCCTCGTTACTGCCCCTCCGACAGTGCGGCGCTCCCTCAGTACAGCCCCTCCGACAGTGCGGCTCTTCCTCAGTAATGCCCCTCCGCCAGTGCGGCGCTCCCTCAGTACTGCCCCTCCGACAGTGCGGCGCTCCCTCAGTACTGCCCCTCCGACAGTGCGGCGCTCCCTCAGTACTGCCCCTCCGACAGTGCGGCGCTCCCTCAGTACTGCCCCTCCGACAGTGCGATGCTCCCTCAGTACTGCCCCTCCGACAGTGCGGCGCTCCCTCAGAACTGCCCCTCCAACAGTGCGGCGCTCCCTCAGCACTGCCCCTCCAACAGTGCGGCGCTCCCTCAGTACTGCCCCTCCGACAGTGCGGCGCTCACTTAGTACTGCCCCTCCGACAGTGCGGTGCTCCCTCTGTACTGCCCCTCCGACAGTGCGGTGCTCCCTCAGTACTGACCCTCCGACATTGCGGCGCTCCGTCAGTACTGACCCTCCGACAGTGCGGCGCTCCCTCAGTACTGCCCCTCCGACAGTGCGGCGCTCCCTCAGTACTGCACTGGGGAGTGTCGGCCTGGATTTTTGCGCTCTTGTCTCTGCAGTGGGACTACGAACCCACAACCTTCTGACTCAGAGGCGAGAGAGAGAGAGATACCCACTGAGCCACCGCTGACACTGTAAACATAAGAAATAGGTGCAGCAGTATGCCCCTCGAGCCTGCTCCGCCAACCTCAACTCTACTTTCGTGCCCGATTGCCATATCCCTTGATTCCCTTAGTTTCCAAAAATCTATCGAACCGGCACAGGGACGATGGGCCTAATGGCCTCCTTCTCTGCTGTATTAATCTATGATTCTATGTTTACAACAGTCACCACACTCCAAAGTGGTGGGTGTGATGCTCTCCACAGTCGAATAGCCGGTCGACTCTTTCTGTCTGGGCTCACGCACAAATGATGGGCGTTTGAATGCGCAACCGGAGAGGTGTGGAGTGGGGTGGGGACCTGGAGCTCATTGAGGGAGTCACTCCCCCCACCCACCCCAGATAAGGACAAGAATTGTACTGAAAAGTGTAATGCTCACCAATTATTCATATGTGAGCCTAGCCAATAAATCTCAGTCAGCTATTCAACTATAGCAGCATCGCAACAGAACCCAATTGTCCTCACCGGGCATTCACTTGCTTGCAGGGGTTACTGGATGCAGGGGGTGGGTGGCTGGGCGCGGCAGGGGCAGAACTACTGCTGATTTCCTCCTCTCCAGTTTAGCCCTGGGGCAGTGAGGCGCCACCCCTCTACTCTAGCCCAAAGTTGGGCGTTTAACCAGCATCCATCCTGCTCTTTGTAGCGCCCACCAGTTACCTGCAGAGCCTTTGGGAAAGCCTTTCTGCCCTGTTTTACAGTCACTGTTGAGGCCTCCCCAGCAGTGCTCTAACCTCTGCCAACACCACTTGACCGGAGGCACCACCCAGGGATTATTCGCCTATCAGTCTCCGGTTCTGGCAAAGTCCATGAAACGGCCGAGATTGAGAACACGCCTCGCTCGGAAATCACGAGCGTAATCGTGCGTTGTACCAACACATCAGGTCAGAGAAAATAAGGCTAAAGGGATCAAGGGATGTGGGGAGAAAGCAGGGACAGGGTACTGAGTTTGGATGATCAGCCATGATCTCATTAAATGGCGGAGCAGGCTCGAGGGGCCGAATGGCCTACTCCTGCTCCTATCTTCTATGTTTCTATGAAAGTGTTGCATTTCTACAGCACCATTCACGACCTCAGGACGTCCCAAAGCGCTTTACAGCCAATGAAGTACTTTTTGAAGTGTGGTCACTGTTGTAATGTGGGAAACGCAGCAGCCAATTTGTCCACAGCAAGCTCCCACAAACAGCAATGTGATAATGGCCAGATCATCTGTTTTTAGTGATGTTGGTTGAGGGATAAATATTGGCCCCAGGACACCGGGGAGAACTCTGTGATGAAATATTCCATTCACCACTGCCTGTGACTGAGATCGGTTTCAGTGTCATTTCCCTTCCCCCAGACCTCATTGTATTGTGCACTGGAATGTGCTGTATTGTATACTGGAATGTGCTGTGTGTAGGGCTCCGCCCATACCTGGCCCCGTTTGTAAGCTAGCTTCAGTCTGGCCTCAGTCTCCAGAAGGAAGACATCTCTCTCTCTTACGTGTTACTTTCTAAGTTAATAAAAGCCTTGTTTTTGTTCTGCTAACTTCGAGTCTCGGAATTATTGAGGCACATCAATTTTATTAACTTATTTTTCAACACTATGGATCAACTCCTGAAACCCGAACGTTTGGATTTGGATCAACATGCTCCGGACGCATCAGCACGCTTCGGACACTGGTTTGAGTGTATGGAATTCTTCCTGGACAATTCCGCAGCCGTCAAAGACGCTACGGACGCTGCGAGGATGAGACTCGGAATTCTGCGGAATTGGGTAAGCCACCGGGTTTACCCCCTCATCCAAGACGCCGAGACGTACCTGGCCGCCTGCAACATCTTAAAGGCGCATTACCAGCAGCCTACGAATGAGGTGTATGCTAGGCACCTGCTCGCTACCCACGCACAGCGACCTGGGGAATCGGTGGAGGAGTTCCTAAGCACCCTGAAAATGCTTGGCAAAGACTGCAAGTGCCGAGATGTAAAAGCCGCAGTGTACACTGACGAGCTTGTTCGCGATGCCTTCATCACAGGCCTCAGCTCCACTTACATCCGGCAAAGACTGCTGGAAAAAACGGGGTTGGACCTGAAACAGGCTGCGGACACCGCGCGATCCCTGGATGTGGCCCAGAGAAACTCGGGACGCCTACTCTTCAGCCCGCGCCGTCCACGCCGCCACGTGTGCACCGAGGGCGCCGCCATCTTGGAAGGCATCTTCCCCGCCCGACAGCCCGACACCGGCTGGGCCCCGCTCTCCCCCCAGAAGCCCTACGACAGCCGCGACGCGTCAGGGACCCAACTGCTACTTCTGCAGGCAGCCAAAGCACACCAGAAACCTGTGCCCGGCGAAAGGCACCACCTGCTTTAAGTGCGGTAAGAAGGGGCACTTCGGGAAGGTGTGCAGAGGGAACCCCGCCGGAAAACCAACCGCCGGAAAACCCGCCACCGCCGCGTGTGCGCCGTGGGAGTGGCCATCTTGGACGCCATCTTGCCCGACCTCGTGGGGTCCGCCATCTTGTGAGCAGACAGCGTGGACGCCATCTTGTATCGATCATCTGTTTTTAGTGATGTTGGTTGAGGGATAAATATTGGCCCCAGGACACCGGGGAGAACTCTGTGATGAAATATTCCATTCACCACTGCCTGTGACTGAGATCGGTTTCAGTGTCATTTCCCTTCCCCCAGACCTCATTGTATTGTGCACTGGAATGTGCTGTATTGTAAACTGGAATGTGCTGTGTGTAGGGCTCCGCCCGTACCTGGCCCCGTTTGTAAGCTAGCTTCAGTCTGGCCTCAGTCTCCAGAAGGAAGACATCTCTCTCTCTTAAGTGTTACTTTCTAAGTTAATAAAAGCCTTGTTTTTGTTCTGCTAACTTCGAGTCTCAGAATTATTGAGGCACATCAAACTCCCCCTGCTCTTCTTCAAAATAGTGGCCGTGGGGTCTTTTACATTCACCTGAGAGAGACGGGGACTTGGTTATACATCTCATCTGAAAGACGCCACCTGAGAGAGACGGGGACTTGGTTATACATCTCATCTGAAAGACGGCACCTCCAACAGTGTGGCGCTCCCTCAGTACTGCCCCTCTGACAGTGCAGCGCTCCCTCAGTACTGCCCCTCCAACAGTGCAGCGCTCCCTCAGTACTGCCCCTCCGACAGTGCGGCGCTCCCTCAGTACTGCCCCTCCAACAGTGCAGCGCTCCCTCAGTACTACCCCTCCGACAGTGCGGCGCTCCCTCAGTACTGCCCCTCCAACAGTGCAGCGCTCCCTCAGTACTGCCACTCTGACAGTGTGGCGCTCCCTCAGTACCGCCCCTGCGACAGTGCAGCGCTCCCTCAGTACTGCCCCTCCGACAGTGCGGCGCTCCCTCAGTACTGCCCCTCCGACAGTGCAGCGCTCCCGCAGTACTGCCCCTCTGACAGTGCAGTGCTCCCTCAGCACTGCCCCTCCGACAGTGCGGCGCTCCCTCAGTACTGCCCCTCCGACAGTGCGGCGCTCCCTCAGTACTGCCCCTCCGACAGTGCGGCGCTCCCTCAGTACTGCCCCTCCGACAGTGCGGCGCTCCCTCAGTACTGCTCCTCCGACAGTGCAGCGCTCCCTCAGTACTGCACCTCTGACAGTGCAGTGCTCCCTCAGTACTGCCACTCTGACAGTGCGTTGCTCCCTCAGTACTGCCCCTCCGACAGTGCGGCGTTCCCTCAGTACTGCCCCTCCGACAGGGCGGCGCTCCCTCAGCACTGCCCCTCCGACAGTGCAGCGCTCCCTCAGTACTGACTGTCCGACAGTGTGGCGCTCCCTCAGTACTGCCCCTCCGACAGTGTGGCGCTCCCTCAGTACTGCCCCTCCGACAGTGCGGCGCTCCCTCAGCACTGCCCCACCGACAGTGCGGCGCTCCCTCAGTACCGCCCCTCCGACAGTGCGGCGCTCCCTCAACACTGCCCCTTTGACAGTGCGGCGCTCCCTCAGTACCGCCCCTCCGACAGTGCGGCGCTCCCTCAGTACTGCCCCTCCGACAGCGCGGCGCTCCCTCAGCACTGCCCCACCGACAGTGCGGCGCTCCCTCAGTACGGCCCCTCCGACAGTGCGGCGCTCCCTCAGTACCGCCCCTCCGACAGTGCGGTGCTCCCTCAGTACTGCCCTTCCGACAGTGCGGTGCTCCCTCAGTACGGCCCCTCCGACAGTGCGGCGCTCCCTCAGTACCGCCCCTCCGACAGTGCGGCGCTCCCTCAGTACCGCCCCTCCGACAGTGCGGCGCTCCCTCAGTACTGCCCCTCCGACAGTACGGCGCTCCCTCAGCACTACACTGGGAGTGTCTAGATTTTTGTGTTCAAGTCTCTGGAGTGCGACTTGAACACAAAACCTTCTGACTCAGAGGCGAGCGAGAGAGATACCCACTGAGCCACGGCTGACACCGTGTCAGAGGTGAAAGACAAGCCTGGAGTGCACACCACTGTGTCAGAGGGCAGTTACCCATCTGGAGTAACCGCGTTCAGTCCTGGGCACCGCCCCTCAGGAAGGATATATTGGCCTTAGCGGGAGTGCAGCGCAGATTCACCAGAATGATACCGGGGTTAAACGGGTTCAGTTATGAGGACAGGTTATTATGACCAGACTTGTGTTCCCATGAGTTGAGAAGTTTGAAGGGTGATCTAATCGAGGTGTTTAAGATGATTAAAGGATTCAATAGGGTGGAAACTATTTCCTCTGGTGGGGGGAGTCCAGAACAAGGGGGCGTCACTTTAAAATTAGAGCCAGGCCGTTCAGGGGTGATGTCAGGAAGCACTTCCTCACACAAAGGGTGGTGGAAATCGGGAACTCTCTCCCCCAAAAAGGCTGTGGATGCCGAGGGTGAATTGGAGCTTTCAAGATTGAGATTGATAGATTTCTGTTGGGTAAGAGATATGGAGCGAAGGCGGGCAAAGAGAGTTGAGGTAATCAGCCGTGATCGAATTGAATGGCGGAACTGGCTCGAGGGGCTGAATGGCCTCCTCCTGTTCCTAGAGTGACTGTTAAGTCTGTGTGTCCCAGTTATGCTTATTATAAATCACTGGACACAGACCAGAATAATAACTTTAACAGGTCGTTACTATTCGGAGGTCAGGGCTGAACTGCCCAGCAAATCCCTACACAACACTTATATACCGGTGTGGTCACCACCGGTATTACAGTATACAGCAGCCAAGAGAAAGTAGTACATCTCTTAAGGTAGTTCTCTTAAGGTAGAACAGGTTACATACACCACAATCCTCCCTTTTTAGCTTAACAGTTATATTCCCATTTAACATAACATAATAACATATATATATATACAACTTCATGCAAAACAGTTCAAAGATTCAGTCTCTGAGGAGGCCTCCTGATTCGAGTTGGATAACGCCTTTCAGGGGTCTCTGATTCTCGTTGCTGGGGTGACTCATCTAGTTGGTCTCTTATGGATTGGACATCATCATCAGGTACATTCACTTCTGAGGTAGATGCTTCAGGTTCACTAACTTCTTCCACGGTTGTCTCTGCCGTAACCATGGGTTCGACCCTTGTTCTCGATTCTACCAGTTGGTCAGCATGACGCCATATTACATTTTCACCAATATCTACCGTGTACATCAGGGGTCCTTGTCTGGCCAGAATTGTTCCAGATTGCCATTTGTCGTTTTTATAGTCCCGGGCTAACACTGGTTGTCCTATTTCGAAACTCCGAGTGGTCTTGTTATTTATATGCTGGAACTGTTTGTTTTCAACTTCCCTCCGCACATTTGGTTTTAACAAGTCCAACCTGGACCGCAACCTCCTGTTATAGAACATCATGGCAGGACTTTGGTTTGTCACTGCATGAGTGGCGTTTTGATATGCCAGTAGGAATTTGTCCACCTTGTGTTGTAGTGGAATCTGATCTTCGCTCATGGCCTTTATTGCTTTTTTGAACGTTTGTACAAATCTCTCGGCCAACCCGTTTGTACCCGGATGATATGGGGCAGAGGTATAATGTTTCACCCCATTCTTCTTCATGAATTTCTGGAATTCTTCTGACACGAACTGCGGTCCGTTGTCTGAACATATTTGTTCTGGCAATCCATTTCTTGCAAATATCGTTCTTAGCACCGCGATCGTCTTTTCCGAGGTAGTGGTAGTCATCTTAATCACTTCTGGCCATTTAGAATGTGCGTCCACCGCAATTAAATACATGGAGTCCATGAATGGACCAGCAAAGTCAATATGTACACGTTGCCATGGGGTTGAAGGCCATTCCCATGGATGCAGCGGTGCAATCGGAGGTGCATTTTGCACTTTTTGGCACCCTGAGCAGCTTTTCGTCAGATCCTCTATCTGTTGGTCGATACCCGGCCACCACACATAAGCCCTAGCAAGGCTTTTCATCTTGACTCCCCCCAGATGACCTTCATGCAGTTCCTTTAGAACTCTCTCTCTTAACTTAGGAGGAATAATCACCCTTGTTCCATACATCAATGTTCCTTGACAGACGGACAGCTGGTCTCGTCTTGCTGAGAATGCCGGTAACAGTGGATCACCATGTGCTGGCCATCCCTTCACTGTCACTTTGTAGACCCGGGACAGTGTCGGGTCGTTCCTGGTTTCTCTTTCAATACTTGCATTGGTGACTGGTAAACATTCGATGATGGTCGAGTGAAATAACTCAACAGGGTCAACCGTCGGTGCCTCCTCCTCTGTAGGTAGTGGCAGGCGCGACAGCCCATCAGCATTACCATGCTGCTTTGTACCTTTGAATTCGATCTGATATTGATGTGCCCCTAGGAAAAGGGACCATCTCTGGAGTCTCTGTGCTGTCATCACCGAAACACCCTTCTTAGGGTTAAAAATGGATACCAACGGCTGGTGGTCTGTCAGAAGCGTAAACTTTTGGCCCTGCAGGTAATGATTAAACTTCTTTACTCCCCACACAAGGCTGAGAGCCTCCCTATCTATCTGAGCATAGTTGCGCTCAGCGGAGGTCAATGATCTGGATGCGAACGCAACTGGCCTCTCCAGGCCATTTGGCAACTTGTGTGAGAGTACTGCCCCAATACCATATGGAGAAGCATCACAAGCCAAACGAATAGGCAGCATTGGGTTGAAGTGAGCCAACACTTCCTCTGAGGTGATCAATGCCTTGCTTTTGCGAAAGGCCCTCTTACAGTCCTCACTCCACTTCCATGGTACTCCCTTCTGCAAAAGAGCGTTCAGCGGGTACAGCACCATGGATAAGTTTGGCAGAAACTTATGGTAATAGTTAATCAACCCTAGGAACGACCTCAACTGGGATACATTATCCGGAGCGGGAGCCTTCACAACAGCTTCGATCTTGTCAGGAGACTTATGAAGCCCCTCCTGGTCAATGACATGACCACAGTACGAGATCCGCTTCTGAAAGAACTCACATTTCTGGCGATTAACTCGAAGTCCATATTCTTTCAATCTGGTGAGCACCAGTTCCAAATTTGCAAGGTGTTCCTCATCATCATCTCCTGTAATCAGAATATCGTCCAGGTAACAGTGTGTGCCTGGAATTCCCTGTAATACCTGCTCCATGGCCCTCTGCCAAATTGCTGGAGCTGATGCCACTCCAAAAACCAGTCTATTATACCGGTACAAGCCTCTATGCGTGTTGATCGTGAGATACTGGCGTGACTCTTCCTCAACATCCATCTGTAAGTACGCCTGCGCCAGGTCTATCTTGGTGAAGTGTTTCCTGCCAGACAACGAAGCAAAGATATCCTCAATCCGCGGAAGCGGATACTGCACCGTGTGAAGCACCGGATTAACAGTGATCTTGAAATCTCCACAGATGCGAACCTTCCCCGGTTCCCCCGGCTTGTTGCTCGATGAACGCTTCATGACGGGAACAATGGGCGTGGCCCACTCACTCCAGTCTACCTTAGACAGTACTCCTGAACGTTCTAGCCCTTCCAGCTCAGCTTCCACAGCAGGTCGTATCGCATAAGGTACCGGTCTGGCTTTGAAAAATTTCGGGTTTGCATGTTCTTCAACCTTGATGTTTGCCGTAATTCCTCTCAGTGTTCCCAGTCCCTGTTGGAACACCTCTTTAGCATCGTCCAATATTCTGGACAATCGTTTAGGTTTGACATCTTTTTTACCGGAATCTACCGTTAGTGCTTTTAAGGAATGCCAGTCCATATTTATTTTCCTAATCCACTCCCGTCCCAGTAGTGGTGGACCTCCCTCAGGTAGCACATATAAGTCCATTCCTCGGCCTTCTTTGCCCTTGTGGACCACCTTTACCTCTATCTTCCCGATGGGGTATACTCTTTGCCCCGTGTATGTTTTCAATACAATCTCCGTATCCCGTAGGGGAATATGTGGGAATAACCTTTTGTAATCTTGCTTATTCATGACCGTCAATGCCGATCCAGTGTCCAATTCCATCTTCACTTGGACTCCTGCTATCTGAAGTGTGACCCAGATTGTTTGGAGGTCTGCTTCATTACCAACATTGTGTACTCTTAGACTACCCAGTTCATTACTGCTGGAGTCTGAATTTGACTTCTGTTCGTTCGAACTGTTCTCTGTCACCTTGTGTACCTTTCTGTACTTTTCCTGCGGCGACTTTTTGTTGCTGGTCTTCTTTCCTGACCGGCATACTTTAGCTATGTGACCAAGCCTGCCACATTTTCTGCATTCCTGATTTTTGAACCAGCACTGGTTCTGATCGTGTGTTGTCTTTCCACAACGATAACATTTTACTGTACCCAAGACCATTTGATTGGTGCTGAGTTCCGGTGACCGTAGCTGCATTTCCGCCGTGCCTCTCGCTGCGGCTTCGTGCGATGCTGCAATAGTGACAGCTTTATCAAGCGTAAGATCATTCTCCTCAAGCAGTCGCTTTTGTGTTCCTTCTTTAAAATTTAAATCGTCCCGCTATCATCAGCGGCGTGGGGTTTAAATGATTTTTCAGGACAGTAACAATATTCGCGAAAGTCTGATCCGCCGGTTTATCTGGTGACAGAAGGTGCTTCAATAGCCCGTATGTCTTCGCACCTGTTGTGTATGTAACCTGTTCCACCTTAAGAGAGCTTAAGCCTGTTCCACCTTAAGAGATGTACTACTTTCTCAGGCTGCTGTAGACGTAATACCGGGGGTGAACACACCGGTATATAAGCACTGTGCAGTAATCTTGTATTCAGTATAGTCCCTACCTCCAACCAGTAAAGACCTGTTTGAGTTATACGTTTAAGTCTTTGTGTTAATTGTTCAATACAATACACATACTTAACACTGGCGACGAGTCAGGTTCTTACCCTGCGGCAGTTATTCCACGGCGGTTGAAGAGAGGTTTCAAACCTCACCACTCACCACCCCACTGGAAGCGACAGGCATTAGGACCCTGAAGCCTCCATCAGCTTGTGAACCGGAGTAGAAGACAGGACTGGGGAAGAGAGAGGTACAGGGCGATAGCGATCGGCAGATAAGGGCCGGGCCGCTTTGAAGTGAGGGGCGCAGCCGGGCCATCGATCGCAAGCACTGATAAGGGCCGGGCCGCTTTCAAGTGCGAGGCGCAGCCGGGCCATCGATCGAAATCCCTGATAAGGGCCGCACTCGGGCTGAAAGGCGCAGCGTCGGCAGACACTGAAGGCGCGAGAGCCGCGGTGAAAAGCGCGGGCCATCGATCGCGGCGGAGATAAGGGCCGCACTCGGGGCTGAAGGGAGACGGCGTCGGGGGACGGGTGAAGACCGCCAAGCGCGGGAAAACCGCCATTTTGTGGGCGGAGGACGACGGCAAGAGCGGGAAGCCGCCATCTTGGATAGCAAAAAAAAAAATCTGAGAAATTGCAAATCTGATAAAGTACTACAATGCCTAAACACGGGAATATTAGTAACTTTGATAGTGACATCGAAGATTGGGCCATATATGTTGAACGAGTTAAAAATTATTGTAAGGCCAATAAAATTCGTGAGGCTGATAAAGCACTAACATTATTAAATTTAATGGGTGCGAAGACATACGGGCAATTGAAACACCTGTTATCACCAGATGAACCGGCGGATAAGACGTTCGATCAAATTGTTACTGTCCTGAAAGATCATCTAAACCCCACGCCGCTGATGCTAGCGGAACGATTTAAATTTTACGACAGAAGGCAGCTACAGCATGAAAGCAATGCTGAATATTTGCTGGAATTGCGTAAATTAGCGAAATATTGTCAGTTTGGAACGGGACTGACAGATGCACTACGAGACAAATTTGTGTGTGGTTTATTTAAACAGGATACACAAAAGCGACTGCTCGAGGAGAATGAGCTGACGCTTGAGAAGGCGGTCACTATGGCAGCAGCACACGAAGCCGCAGCGAGAGGCACGGCAGTAATGCAGCTACGGTCACCGGAGCTCAGTGCACACAAATTGGGTGTGAGTTCTGTTAAATGTTATCATTGTGGAAAGACAACGCATGATCAGAACCAGTGTTGGTTTAAAAACCAAGAATGTAGAACTTGTGGTAGGCTTGGACATATAGCTAGAGTATGCAGGTCAGGGAAGAAGACCAGCAACAAGAAGTCACCGCAAGGGAAATACACAAAGGTACACAAGGTGGCCGAACAGGAGTCCGATTCAGACGCAAGCAGTATTGAACTGGCTAGCTTAAGGGTACTCAACGTTGGTAAGGGTGCAGACCTCCAGACAATTTGGGTTACTCTTCAGATAGAAGGAGTCCAAGTAAAAATGGAATTGGACACTGGATCGGCATTGTCGGTCATGAATAAGAAAGATTACAGAAGGTTATTCCAACATATTCCCCTACAGGATACGGAGATTATATTGACAACCTACACGGGGCAGAGAGTGTACCCCATCGGGACAATAAAGGTTGCAGTGGCCAACAAGGGCGAAGGAAGTCAAATAATGGACTTATATGTGCTACCGGAGGGAGGTCCACCACTACTAGGCCGGGAGTGGTTTAGAAACATAAATATGGACTGGCATTCGCTAAAAGCCATAAAGAGTGAGAACTCGGTGCAGATAATCAGCCCAGACTCTAGAACTGATGATGGTAAGACCAACCCATGTGCAAAAGACAAAGTTTCAGCACAGAATTCCACTGAGCAACAACAACATAGTTTAACAAAGAATTCTGAGTCTGTCAAGTCTACTGATATGCACATTTTTGAGGGACACTGGGCTCGAACTCAACTCCATTTCAAACTACAACAGCAATTAGAACAAATGATTCGCCGTTTTGAGCAAGAGATGAATGAAATAAAAAAGTTCTTTGTTACAGAGTGGGAGAATCTGGAAAGGCAACAGAAGCAACTGATGGAGAAAATGGAGCAGGAGCACACCAACCATCTGCGCGAGGAGGCCGAACGAATCAAAGCTGATTCAGGTTCTGAAGGTGCGTGCCATAATCTGGTGTCAGAAGAGTTAACGGTCAGCCAACTCCTTCATATGCTGAGGGACAAGACTCTGAAATGGGAAAAACTTGAACACGAGCTGCGATCTTCAAAGGAAAAGGGTTCGGAGCTCTCAAAAGTCATTGAGATGGCTGATGTGACGACACAGACTGAAACGACTGCAACAGAGCAGCCATTGGATGCCAAAAGTACGCTGACTCACGTCAATGTAGAACAACAGACCGCTGAAACAGCTGCTCCGGTAGAGGGATTGCATAGTCCGAGCAATCAATCTCCAAAGGAAGTTGAAGTAGTAAAATCACAAATGAGGTCACTAGTAAACGACTTGCTGAAAGCCCAGAAAAAGCTGGATGCAGAGGTACACATGAAGAAGTCTCTTCAGGAAAGATGTCTGGATTTGGAACAAGAGCTGGCTAACGTCCAGCTGGGTATGGAGGAAATAGACGACCCTCTCGCTGGCCTAGCTCAGGACGACACCGAATATTACCATGACCTGTCGGACGACTCCGAATATTACGATGTCCTGTCCTGCCCAGCTTGTAACTTCGACCCCCAAAGTGCAGAAATCATGGAGGAGCACCAAAAGTCTACGGAACATCGGAAGAAGGTGGCTCTACTACGGGAAGTAAGAGAGATAGAGAAGGAACAGCAGTCGGATAGCGTCCAGTTGGGTAAGGAAGAAGTAGAAGGGCCTCTCGACCTGTTGAGTGATAGTGAATACTACGAGGATGTGGTATGCCCAAATTGTGATGGAAACTCCCAAAGTGCTGAAATCCGGAGGAAGCACTTAAGGTCTAAAGAACATAGAGAGTTGGTAGCATTACAGCTGTCCGCCGAGAAGATGGGAACGACAAGAGTTGTAAAAAGGCAGAAAAGAAAAAGAAGAGGCCGAAAATAATAATTGTTTAAAATATTGTTACTTCTACTACCTCCGGCCGAACACTACGAAAAGATGCTGTCTGGAACGAATTAAGATCAGAGACTGAATTTACGAACTGTTCCCACAGAGACTGAACCTGTAAACTGTTCCCACTAAGAGTATGTTGCAACTGTTCGTAGAGATTGAATCTGTGAACTGTTTTCCGCAGAGACTGAATCTGTGATATGTTACGTTAAACATGAAGTTATATATGTATATATGTTATTACGTTATGTTAAATGGGGGGGATGACTATAAAGCTAAGAAGGGAGGAGTGTTGTGTATGTAACCTGTTCCACCTTAAGAGAGCTTAAGCCTGTTCCACCTTAAGAGATGTACTACTTTCTCAGGCTGCTGTAGACGTAATACCGGGGGTGAACACACCGGTATATAAGCACTGTGCAGTAATCTTGTATTCAGTATAGTCCCTACCTCCAACCAGTAAAGACCTGTTTGAGTTATACGTTTAAGTCTTTGTGTTAATTGTTCAATACAATACACATACTTAACAGCACCCATTGAGCTTAATAAGGTTAGTGCTTTCTCATCATCTGGTACCTTATTTGCTTTACAATAAACTTCCATGCGTTCTACATACGTGGTCCAATCTTCGATATCGCTATCAAAGGTATTAATGTTCCCATGTTTAGGCATCCTTGCTAGTTTTAAAATTTTTCTTTTTCTCAAAATGGCGGCTTCCCGCGCTTGTCTTCTTCCCCCGCCTACTAAAATAGCGGCTTCCCACGCTTGGCGGTCTTTCCCGCGCTCGTCTTCTTCCCCCGCCGACTACAATGGCAGATTCCCGCGTTTGCCTTCTTCCCCCGCTGGCTGCAATGGCGATTGCCGTGGTGCTGCCGTTCTCGCCTCCCCAGCGGTTCTCAATTCCCCGACGCTGCTGCGCCTCTCGGCCTCGATTGCAGCCCGGCCCTTTTCACCGGCCGTGGTCGAGTTCTCCGCCCTTTTTCCTCCGTTTTCCCTCCCCCACTCCACAGTCAACGCGACCGACTTTCTGCTCGTGTCGCTGATCGGCTTACCCACCACCGTGGTAGAAGGGATGATCACTGCCTGTCGCTGATGGAGGGCTTCGTGGTCAGAATTTTTCTTTTTTAAAATTTTTTTTTAACCCAGGTTCTCGATGCCTCCCGTGCGATGGTGCTCAGCAGGATGATGAGGGCGGATGCCTCTTCTCGACGCCCGTTCTGAGGACGAAGCTGCCTTGGATGTCTCAACTGCCGCAGGGTAAGATCAGACTCGTCGCCACTGTTAAGTCTGTGTGTCCCAGTTATGCTTATTATAAATCACTGGACACAGACCACAAGAATAACTTTAACAGGTCTTTACTATTCGGAGGTCAGGGCTGAACTGCCCAGCAAATCCCTACACAACACTTATATACCGGTGTGGTCACCACCGGTATTACAGTATACAGCAGCCAAGAGAAAGTAGTACATCTCTTAAGGTAGTTCTCTTAAGGTGGAACAGGTTACATACACCACAGTGACCTTTTATGAATATATGTGTCATGGTGGGCTTCCCAGTTTATGATCGGATGGGCTCAGCCTCACACACTATAGCAGAAGGAATTTCTGTTAAACCATTTGAATCTCCCCCCCCCCCAAATCTTCTTCCCTCCCCTCTTGAAGTCGCTGATTCTTTGCTAGCTTCACCACTCGGCGGGAACTGGGAGCAGAAAAGACTAAAAGATATTTTTTTTAAATTGTTAAGAGTCTTGCTACGGTGAAAAGGGCAACAAGGCAACAGGAAGTAAGGTTTGGCAGTCACAAAATGCGCTCAATATATTACTAGTCGATCTCCCGAGCGTTACACTTAAGGAGTGAAGGTGAACGTAGGAACATAGGAACAGGAGGAGGCCGTTTAGCCCCTCGAGCCTGTTCCGCCATTCAGTGAGATCATGACTGATCTGTGACCTAACTCCATCCACCCGCCTTCGGCCTACATCTCTGTGGTAAACCACTGTTTGTATTCCACTGTGTACATGCCTGTACATGTCTCGGCTGACTCCCCCCACGACTCCAGGTATAAAGGTGACTGCTCCACAGTCCCTCTGTATTCTGGACCGGTCGACCACTCGAGGCACACCTTCATTCTCTTGTTAATAAAAGCCTGTTAATTACTCGCTTAATCTCAGTCTTTTGAGTTATTGATAGCGCATCAATTTTATTAACAAGATTTTTATAATGGAGAAGATCCTCACACCAGCATGCCTGGACTTAGATCATCGGGAGGCGGACTCATCCACCAAGTTTACTCACTGGCTTAGGTGTTTTGAAAAATTTCTGATCGCCTCCGCTGAAACGGTCAAATCGGACGAGGACAAACTGGATGTCCTGACCTCCAAAGTGAACCACCGAGCGTACTCGGTCATCCAGGACGCGACCTCGTACGCGGACGCTATCAAGCTCCTCAAGGACCAGTACACGCGCCCAGTGAACGATGTGTACGCTAGGCACCTCCTGGGGAGTCGTAAACAACAACCGGGGGAATCGACCGAGGAATACCTTCAGGCACTGTCTGTGCTTGGCCGGGCCTGTGGTTGTAAGGATGTAAAGGCCGCCGTGTACACAGAGGAACTTATCCGGGACGCTTTTGTAGCGGGCCACAGGTCCAATTACACCCGACAGCGACTGTTGGAGCAGAGTGACCTCGATCTCAACAAGGCCTCTGAACTCGCACTATCATTGGACGCAGCCTACCGGGGCATGGACGCCTACTCCTCTGCACCGTGGACGCCGCGGGGAACGACAGCCTGGGACACGATAGGACCGCCTCATAGCGCCTTGCCACCCCAGCCACGGCCCAACTACCGCAGCAGTGTCCCAAGGCCAGACAGCAGTGCCCCAAGGCCAGAAATGCTACTTCTGTGGCCAGGCCAAACACCCCAGAGCGCGCTGCCCGGCGAAAAATGTGATCCGCTCGGGCTGCGGGAAGAAAGGACACTACACCAGCGTCTGCAGAGCCAAAGCCACCCCGAACCCCAGCAGCGCCGCGTGTGGGCCGTGCGGGCCGCCATCTTGGGCCTCCCCAGCCATGTGCGAACCACCGGAACAGCAGCCATTTTGGACGCCTCCAGCCACATGGGGATCATGGACGCCGCCATCTTGGACGACAGCCGGGACGCAGCAGGCCCCCAACACCGCCTCATCTGATACCCGCAGCGACACACCGACCCCCTACGCTGGCCTCCGTTACGCTGGACCAAGCGAGACCGCACCAGCTGGCCCGGTCCACAATGGACATTAAGGTAAATGGTCACGAAACAATCTGCCTTTTTGACTCTGGGAGCACAGAGAGCTTCATCCACCCCGACACAGTGCGGCGTTGCTCTCTCCCAGTCCTGCCTGCGCACCAGCGGATTTCTATGGCCTCTGAGTCCCAGTCGGCGGACATTGGTGGCTACTGCGTGGTGACACTCGTAGTAGACGGGACTGTGTACGATGATTTTAAACTTCTGGTCCTGCCCCACCTCTGCGCTGCCGTTCTACTGGGGTTAGATTTTCAGTGCCACCTTAAAAGTGTTACGATGGCATACGGTGGACCCCTCCCCCCACTCACAGTCCGCAGCCAGCAGCTTCCAAATTGCCCGCCGCGCACCAGGTGCAACCTCTCCACACTCAGAGTCACCCCCCCCCCACTGTTTGCTAACCTCACCCCCGACTGTAAGCCCATCGCCACAAAGAGCAGGCGATACAGTGCCGGGGACAGGGTTTTCATTAAAACCGAAGTGGAGCGGCTCCTGAAGGAGGGGATTATTGAGAGCAGCACCAGCCCCTGGCGAGCCCAGGTTGTGGTCGTTAAGACCGGCGAGAAGCAGCGCCTGGTCATCGACTACAGCCAGACAATAAATCGCTACACCCTGCTGGACGCTTACCCACTCCCCCGTATAGCTGATATGGTCAACCAGATCGCGCAGTACCGCGTCTTCTCGACCATTGACCTGAAATCAGCGTACCACCAGCTCCCTATCCGCCCTGAGGACCGCCAGTATACTGCCTTTGAGGCAAACGGCCGCCTCTATCACTTCCTTAGGGTTCCCTTTGGCGTCACCAACGGGGTCTCCGTCTTCCAAAGGGAGATGGACCGGATGGTCGATCAAAATGCGTTGCAGGCCACCTTCCCATATCTGGACAATGTGACCATCTGCGGCCATGACTTGCAGGACCATGACGCAAACCTCGAAAAATTCCTCTGCACCGCCAAACTCCTCAACCTGACGTATAACAAGGAGAAGTGCATATTCCGCACAACCCGCCTCGCCATCCTTGGCTGTGTTGTGGAACACGGAGTCATCGGTCCCGACCCCGACCGGATGCGTCCCCTTATGGAACTCCCACTGCCCCACTGCCTCAAGGCCCTGAAGAGGTGCCTAGGGTTTTTCTCTTATTACACCCAGTGGGTCCCCTACTATGCGGACAAGGCCCGTCCGCTGATCAAGTCCACCTCTTTTCCCGTGACGGCAGAGGCCTGCTTAGCCTTCCATCGTATCAAGGAAGACATTACCAAAGCCACCATGCACGCAGTGGACGAATCCATCCCCTTCCAGGTGGAAAGCGACGCGTCCGACTTTGCCCTGGCCGCTACCCTTAATCAGGCGGGGAGACCCGTGGCCTTCTTTTCACGAACCCTCCAGGGCCCGGAGACCAGACACTCCGCCGTTGAGAAGGAGGCCCAGGCTATTGTGGAGGCTGTGCATCATTGGAGGCACTACCTGGCCGGAAAACGATTTACCCTGCTCACTGACCAGCGTTCAGTTGCGTTTATGTTTAACAACAAGCAGAGGGGCAAAATCAAAAACGACAAGATCTTGAGGTGGAGAATCGAACTTTCCACCTACAATTACGAGATCTTGTACCGGCCCGGGAAGCTCAATGAACCCCCGGATGCTCTATCGCGTGGCACCTGCGCCAGCGCGCAGATCGATAGACTGCGGGCCCTCCACAATGACCTCTGCCACCCGGGGGTCACCAGGTTCTTCCACTTCATCAAGGCCCGCAACCTGCCTTACTCCATTGAGGAGGTCAGGACCATGACCAGGAACTGCCAAGTCTGCGCTGAGTGCAAACCGCACTTTTATAGACCAGACAGGGCTCACCTGATAAAAGCCACTCGCCCCTTCGAGCGCCTGAGCGTTGATTTTAAAGGGCCTCTCCCCTCCTCCGACCGCAATGTGTACTTCCTCAACATTATTGATGAGTACTCCCGTTTCCCGTTCGCCATCCCCTGCCCGGACATGACCAGTGCCACGGTCATTAAATGTCTGAACGACCTCTTCACCCTGTTCGGTTTCCCTAGCTATATCCATAGCGACCGGGGCTCATCGTTTATGAGCGACGAACTCCATCAGTACCTGCTCGCTAGGGGTATTGCCACAAGCAGGACCACCAGTTACAACCCCCGGGGGAACGGACAGGTGGAAAGAGAGAATGCGACAGTTTGGAAGGCCGCCCTGCTAGCCTTAAAGTCTAGGGGCCTTCCGACCTCCCGCTGGCAGGATGTGCTCCCCGATGCGCTCCACTCTATTCGGTCACTGCTCTGCACTGCCACTAACGCCACCCCTCGAGAGAAAATGTTTGTCTTCCCAAGGAAGTCCACATCGGGGACATCGCTACCGCCATGGCTGACGTCCCCAGGGCCGGTCCTACTGAGAAGACACGTCAGGACCCATAAAACGGACCCCCTGGTCGAAAGGGTCGACCTCCTCCACGCCAACCCCCAGTATGCTTACATTGCGTACCCGGACGGGCGGGAGGACACAGTCTCCATACGAGACCTCGCACCCTCGGGGGCCGCAGTAACCCACTACCACCCCCCCCCCACGACCCGATATCCAGCCCCAGCAGACGGCGGGCCTGGACCCTGCGACCCGCTCGACACCTACGAGGACTACACACCAGTGCCCCAGCCTACGCGGGACTCGACGCCGGAAGCTTCACTACCCCTGCCGTCGCCACGTCAATCACAGCGGCAGACAAGACCTCCGGAGAGACTCCAATACACTAACTTTTAATACACTTCGCCCCGCCGGACTCATTTTAAACAAGGGGTGAATGTGGTAAACCACTGTTTGTATTCCACTGTGTACATGCCTGTACATGTCTCGGCTGACTCCTCCCACGAGTCCAGGTATAAAGGTGATTGCTCCACAGTCCCTCTGTATTCTGGACCGGTCGACCACTCGAGGCACACCTTCATTCTCTTGTTAATAAAAGCCTGTTAATTACTCACTTAATCTCAGTCTTTTGAGTTATTGATAGCGCATCAATCCCTTAATACCTTTGGTTAACAAAAGCTATCAATCTCAGATTTAAAATTAACAATTGACCCAGCACCAATTGCCGTTTGCGGAAGAGAGTTCCAAACTTCTCCCACCCTTTGTGTGTAGAAGTGTTTCCTAACTTCACTCCTGAAAGGTCTGGCTCTAATTTTTAGACTCTGCCCCCTAGTCCTAGACTCCCCAACCAGCGGAAATAGTTTCTCTCTCTACCCTATCTGTTCCCCTTAATATCTTGAAAACTTCGAACAAATCACCCCTTAACCTTCTAAATTCCAGGGAATACAACCCTAAGCAGGGTTGGAGGGCGGGGATAATTGGACCAGGGCGCGCAGACGTAATTCATTTTAAACTCACACATTGTTTATTTTTATTATAAATTCCTCTGCCCACAATCGTAATGGAAAGGGTCTGTTGTAAATTAGCAAGCTGTAATTACACCCGCCCGCCAGTGATGGTGCTACAGCACCTCCTCTGGTGGGAGGGTGTCATTGCAACGTGACAAGTTTACATAGGACTTTATAGATGTGGATTTAGGAACTTACAACGGGAAAATTTGACAGGACTTCTTTAAAGGGAAAGGTGGATAAATATTTGAAGCACGGGAAAGGCGCAGGGCTATGGGGAGAGAGAAAGTGGGTGGAATTAGTTTTGGTTTGGTCTAGCAAAGAGCAGGCACAGACATGACGGGCCGAATGGCCTCCTTCTGTGCTGGAAACCTCGATGGTTCCTCACCCAGCTTTCAGATCAAGTCTCCCTACTAAGCATTGGCAGGCTGCTTGACTGTGGGTGGCACCAGCCAAATTTCAGCCACCGGATACGGACCAGGGGTGGGAACACCGACCGATTCTCGCTCTAGACCAGGAGTGCAGGATTCAATCCAATTCTTGCTGCTACCCAGTGGGAGATTGACCGGAGATCATAGCTGGGGCGCTGTTGATCTATACGGCTCATACTGATGGCGTGCATTTACCTGGGGCCCTCAATCAACATCACTTAAACAGATGATCCGGTCATTACCGCATTGCTGTTTGTGGGAGCTTGCTGTGCGCAAATTGGCTGCTGCTTTTCCTACATTACAACAGTGACTACACTTCAAATACTTCATTGGCTGTAAAGCGCATTTAAAAAGTACTTGGATGTGCCCCTGAAGTGCCGTAACCTGCAGCACTACGGACCAAGAGCTGGAAAGGGGATTAGGCTAGATGGCTCTTTTTCGGCCAGCACGGAGACGATGGGCCGAATGGCCTCCTTCTGTGCTGTAATTTTTTAGGATTCTAACTGTGACTTCAAGGGCGCTGCACACACAGCTCTGAGGTGCTTCAGCCAGCACTTGATTCTAGATGATCAAATTAATTTTTTTACCTATGGAAAGACTTGTTCAAAGTTCCAGTGCTTGAGGGTTACAAACAGCCGCAGTATTTATTTACAGAAGACAATAAATCGGTTTTTACAAAGCACAGCACAGGGAGCTGCTGACACAGCGCTAGGCATGGTTCGGGGAACTCTTTGCCCGTGAGATACAGGCCCCGCAGCAGAGTCTGGAGGAACGGGAACCCGCTATGTTGACCTCGGAGGGAGGACAGCACCACCCGGCTGCGACCTTCGAATGGCCGCTCGCGAGGAAACGAGCGACTGGCGTTAAGATGAGTGTTCAGCCCTCAGACAAAGCCCGCCCCTGTCCGCTCATGAATCGACTCTGAAAGAAACGCAGAATTGCAGCCGTGAGTGAGACAGAAGGTAAACGAGCGAGCCAGTGGAGGATAATTACTGCGAGATAACATTTTATCTGACCATTACCAGCATTCCCTCCAGCTCATCGATCTGCTCCTTATCCAACAGCGCCCTGTAAAACACAGCCATCAGTAAGGGTGCACGTTATAGTCAGTATCTTATGGGCAAAAGAGCGGGATGTGGGACTGAGTATGGCTGCACTTTCAAAGAGCCAGCATAGGCACGACAGGCCGAATGGCCTCCCTCTGTCATACGTTTCTATGAATCCATCTCCCCACCCCATGCTGCTTCTTCTCTCAATCAAGTGGCCGTTCTTCGAGTCTAGGCCCAGAGCTACTCGGCCACGGAGGGGGGGGGGGGGGCATTGCAGACAAGCACGATCCTTTCGACACTGATAGCTTATTTTAAACGGGGGGGGGGAACCCTGGCTGGGTCAGCTCCCGAATGGCACTGATGCACACTACCGCCTCCCTCCTTCCCCTGGCCGAAGCCAGGAGGAAAGTGAGTGGCAGTTGGGGCCCCCCTGACCAACGGGCTGAGTGGTCGGGGTGTTTATCCATTCGAGCCGCCAGGGGGAACCAGAGCGCTGTTTACCGTCAGCTTATGTGTCAGCTGTGGTTCAGTGGGCAGCTTGTGGGTTCAAGTCACGCTGCAGAGACTGAGCAAATCTAGGCTGACACGCCCAGTGCCAGTACTGAGGGAGCGCCGCACTGTCGGAGAAGCAGTACTGAGGGAACGCTGCACTGTCGGAGGGGCAGTACTGAGGGAGTGCCACACTGTCGGAGGGGCAGTACTGAGGGAGTGCCACACTGTCGGAGGGGCAGTACTGAGGGAGTGCCACACTGTTGGAGGGGCAGTACTGAGGGAACGCCGCACTGTCGGAGGGGCAGTACTGAGGGAGCGCCGCACTGTCAGAGGGGCAGTACTGAAGGAGTGCCGCACTGTTGAAGGGGCAGTACTGAGGGAGCACCGCACTGTCGGAGGGGCAGTACTGAGGGAGCGCTGCACTGTCGGAGGGGCAGTACTGTGGGAGCCCACACTGTCGGAGGGGCAGTACTGTGGGAGCCCACACTGTCGGAGGGGCAGTACTGAGGGAGCGCAGTATTGTCAGAGGTGCCGCCTTTTGGATGAGACATCAAAACGAGGTCCTGTGTGCCCTCTCAGGTGGATGTAAAAGATCCAACGGCTACTATTGGAAGAAGAGCAGGGGGAGTTCACCCCGGTGTCCTGGGGCCAATATTTATCCCTTGATCCAACATCACTATAAAACAGGTGAGCTGGGTGTTATCACATTGCTGTCTGTGGGATCTTGCCGTGCACCAATTGGCTGCCGCGTTTCCTACATTGCAACATCTTCAGGGAAAAAAAAGGTACTTCATTAGCTGTGAAACGCTTTGGGACGTCCGGAGGTGGCTGTAGAAACGCGAATCTTTCTTATTACAGTCTCCCCTGTGCTCGCTGACCTACATTGGCTCCCCGGTTAAGCAGCGCCTCGATTTCAAAATTCTCATCCTCGTCTTCAAATCCCTCCTCGCCCCCTCCCTATCTCTGTAGCGGCCTCCAGCTCCGCAACCCTCCCCGAGATCTCTGCGCTCCTCCAATTCTGGCCTCCTGAGCATCCCCTGATTTTAAATCGCCCCACCATTGGCGGTCGTGCCTTCAGCCGCCTGGGCCCCGGAGCTCTGGAATTCCCTCCCTAAACCTCACCGCCTCTTTTTACAATGCTCCTTAAAACCGACCTCTTCCACCCAGCTTGGAAAAGTGCAACATCCCATCACCGGCCCCTGGGAATCCCTGGGCCAAGACCGCACAAAGTGGAGGAGAAGCATCCGGGGAAGGCTCCGAACACCTCGAGTCTCTTCGCCGGGAGCAAGCGGAAGCCAAGCGCAAACAGCGGAAGGAGCGCACGTCAACCCAAGCACCCCACCCACCGTCTGCCCCACCTGTGACAGAGACTGCAGGTCCCGCATTGGACTCATCAGTCACCTGAGAACTCATTTTTAGCGAGGAAATAAAAGTGGCTGTTGTAGTCGGGACATTACGGTAACGGCAGGTGCGGCTGCTGTTCAGGGGTATTACGGTAGCCACGTTCTCCCCCCACCCCCCCCCGTCCTCCTCATGAATATTAATGAGCGCTCATGCATATTCCGATCAGGCACCTCTCCAGGCTGCCGTTCATGTGCCGGACGTTGTGAGTCAAGGCCCGGGTGACGGCGGTCAGCTGCTGCAGGGCGGCGGCCAGCACGGCCGCCTCGGTGTGGCCGGGGGGCAGCCGGCTGAGGAGGCCGCTCTGGCCGTGTGCCTCCGGCTCCGACTCTGACTCCGGTTCGGGCTTCAACTCCGGCCTCCTCAGCCGGCCGCTCGCATCTGCCGCCTCCGCCATTTGCAAAAAAAATAAACCCGCGCCGGCGGCGGCGCCCTGGTGCTGGACGTCGGACGTGACGTTCTTCCGTCATCGCCGCATGGGATTGTGGGAGTTGTAGTCCATGTCTCCAGAAGCTTCCTTAACAAGAAAGACTTGCATTTATATAGCCCCTTTCACAACCTCAGGACGTCTCAAAGCCCTTTATGGCCAATAAAGCACTTTTATTGAAATGTAGTCACTGCTGTAATGTGAGAAACGCGGCAGCCAATTTGCCGCACAGCAAGCTCCCGCAAACAGCAATGTGATAATCTGTTTTTTAGTGATGTTGGTTGAGGGATAAATATTGGCCCCAGGACACTGGGGAGAACTCCCCCACTGCTCTTCTTCCAATAGTGCCCGTGGGATCTTTTACGTCCACCTGAGCGAGCAGACCAGGTCTTGGTTTAACGTCTCATCCGAAAGATGGCACCTCCGACAGTGCAGCACGCCCTCAGTACCGCCCCTTTGACAGTGCGGCGCTCCCTTAGTACTGCCCCTCCATCAGTGCGGCGCTCCCTCAGTACTGCCCCTCCTACACTGTGGCGCTCCCTCAGTACTGCCCTTCCGTCAGTGCGGCGCTCCCTCAGTACTGCCCCTCCGTCAGTGCGGCGCTCCCTCAGTACTGCCCCTCCGACAGTGCGGCGCTCCCTCTACTGCCCCTCCGACAGTGCGGCGCTCCCTCAATACTGCCCCTCCGTCAGTGCGGCGCTCCCTCAGTACTGCCCCTCCGACAGTGCGGCGCTCCCTCAGTACTGCTCCTCCGTCAGTGAGGCGCTCCCTCAGCACTGCCCCTCCGACAGTGCGGCGCTCCCTCAGTACTGCCCCTCCGACAGTGCGGCATTCCCTCAGTACTGCCCCTCCGACAGTGCGGCGCTCCCTCAGTACTGCCCCTCCGACAGTGCAGCGCTCCCTCAGTACTGCCCCCCCGACAGTGCGGCGCTCCCTCAGTACTGTCCCTCCGACAGTGCGGCGCTCCCTCACTACTGCCCCTCCGACAGTGCGGCGCTCCCTCAGTACCGCCCCTCCGACAGTGCAGCGCTCCCTCAGTACTGCCCCTCCGTCAGTGCGGCGCTCTCTCAGTACTGCCCCTCCGACAGTGCGGCATTCCCTCAGTACTGCCCCTCCGACAGTGCGGCGCTCCCTCTACTGCCCCTCCGACAGTGCGGCGCTCCCTCAATACTGCCCCTCCGTCAGTGCGGCGCTCCCTCAGTACTGCCCCTCCGACAGTGCGGCGCTCCCTCAGTACTGCTCCTCCGTCAGTGAGGCGCTCCCTCAGCACTGCCCCTCCGACAGTGCGGCGCTCCCTCAGTACTGCCCCTCCGACAGTGCGGCATTCCCTCAGTACTGCCCCTCCGACAGTGCGGCGCTCCCTCAGTACTGCCCCTCCGACAGTGCAGCGCTCCCTCAGTACTGCCCCCCCGACAGTGCGGCGCTCCCTCAGTACTGTCCCTCCGACAGTGCGGCGCTCCCTCACTACTGCCCCTCCGACAGTGCGGCGCTCCCTCAGTACCGCCCCTCCGACAGTGCAGCGCTCCCTCAGTACTGCCCCTCCGTCAGTGCGGCGCTCTCTCAGTACTGCCCCTCCGACAGTGCGGCATTCCCTCAGTACTGCCCCTCCGACAGTGCGGCGCTCCCTCAGTACTGCCCCTCCGACAGTGCGGCGCTCCCTCAGTACTGCCCCTCCGACAGTGCGGCACTCCCTCAGTACTGCCATCCGACAGTGCGGCGCTCCCTCAGTACTGCCCCTCTGACAGTGCGGCGCTCCCTCAGTACGGCCCCTCCGACAGTGCGGCGCTCCCTCAGTACTGCCCCTCCGACAGTGCAGCGCTCCCTCAGTACGGACCCTCCGACAGCGCGGCGCTCACTCAGTACTGCCCCTCCGACAGTGCGGCGCTCCCTCAGTACTGCCCCTCCGACAGTGCGGTGCTCCCTCGGCACTGCATTGGAGTGTCGGCCTGGATTTATGTGCTCACAACCTTCTAGACTCTGAGGCGAGTATGCTACCCACTGAGCCACACAAGACGCAACACAAGAAGCAGCAGCAGGAGCTGTCCATTCAGCCCCTCTCCACCATTCGATAAGATCACGGCTGATCTTCCAATTGTAAGAAACAGCTATTAGATTCATAGATGAAGTTTGACTCTCAGAACGGAAATTAAACTGCAGTCAAGAACAGATGGGGGAAGTGTCAGCAAGGCCAATTAACAAACATCAAAATGATAAGAAGGTCGTAAAATGCAAGGAAACAGGGGAGGATAGTGTTAGATCCGGGTATCTTAATGTTGTGTCCTTCAATAATCAGACAAAGACTGCAGGGAACGATCAACAGGTGTTTACTGAATGAGGTTCAAACTGCAACTCACTGTACAGAGCACTACTCAGGGTTTATATACAGGTGTGGTCACTGCCGGTACTACAGGATACAGGAGCTGTAAAAAGTAGTTCTCCCCCTTAAAGGTACATACACTACAATTAGCACTAGTAGACAATACAAAGCCATAAAATGCCCTTGAAGAAACTTGACAAAACATTCCTCAGAAAGATAAGAGGAAAGGGCTCAGCAGCCATGTAGAGAGAGACAGTGGGAGATGTTTTCCCACATCACACTTGGGATAAAGATTAGTATAGGTGATTGACATTAAATAAATCACGGCCCACCGAAATAACTATAAATATAGTGGGCTGAAAGCAGAAGACACACACGGAGGGGCGAAGGCTTCTTCAAGGTGGAAATCAATGCTGGCTCAGGCCTAACACCTTGACTAAGTTCAGCCTCTGAGGTGGATCAATGCTGACTTATGCCTAACACCTCCAACAGCTCGGGGGACGAATGGACAGAGGTGACTGCTGTTGCTGACTACAGAGACTTGCTGACCCAAGACCTCCACGCTGCCTCATCTGACATCCAACCAACCGTCCGTCCAGTCGTGGCGTTCCGCTTCAGGAGTCGTTGATCGCTTTCTACTGTCACGGGTTGTATGTCCATGATACTCAGCTTAAACCATATGTAATACCTGATTATGCTTTAAAACTGCAGCTCTTTAATAAAAGCCTTACAACTTCTAAAGCCCTGTTGGGTAATCAGTGTGTGAGCCTGTGATCCTAATCTTACACACCGCAAATCCACTTTACCGCCCGATCCCTTGATTCGAGTACAAAAATCTATTGATCTCAGCCTTGAATGTACTCAATCACTCAGCATCCACCGCCCTCTGGGGCAGAGAATTCCAAAGATTCACCACCCTTCGAGTGGAGAATTTCCTCCTCATCTCAGTCCTAAATGGCCAACCCCTTATTCTGAGACTGTGACCCCTGGTTCTAGATTCTCCAGCCAGGGGAAACAACCTCTCAGTATCTACCCTGCCAATACCGCTCAGAGCTTTACTCTTGTCTAACCCGTGCTGTACCTGCCGTGGGAATGTTTGATGGGACAGTGTAGAGGCAGCTTTACTCTGTATCTAGCCCATACTGTACCTGCCTGGGAGTGTTTGATGGGGACAGTGTAGAGGCAGCTTTACTCTGTATCTAACCCGTGCTGTACCTGCCCTGGGAGTGTTTGATGGGACAGTGTAGAGGCAGCTTTACTCTCTATCTACCCCGTGCTGTACCTGCCCTGGGAGTGTTTGACGGGACAGTGTAGAGGGAGCTTTACTCTGTATCTAACCCGTGCTGTACCTGCCCTGGGAGTGTTTTGATGAGACAGTGTAGAGGGAGCTTTTCTCTGTATCTAACCCGTGCTGTACCTGCCCTGGGAGTGTTTGATGGGACAGTGTAGCGGGAGCTTTACTCTATCTAACCTGTGCTGTACCTGCCCTGGGATTGTTTGATGGGACAGTGTAGAGGGAGCTTTACTCTATCTAACCCGTGCTGTACCTGCCCTGGGAGTGTTTGATGAGACAGTGTAGAGGGAGCTTTTCTCTGTATCTAACCCGTGCTGTACCTACCCTGGGAGTGTTTGATGGGACAGTGTAGCGGGAGCTTTACTCTATCTAACCTGTGCTGCACCTGCCCTGGGATTGTTTGATGGGACAGTGTAGAGGGAGCTTTACTCTATCTAACCCGTGCTGTACCTGCCCTGGGAGTGTTTGATGGGACAGTGTCGAGGGAGCTTCACTCTATATTTAACCCGTGCTGTACCTGCCCTGGGAGTGTTTGATGGGACAGTGTCGAGGGAGCTTCACTCTATATTTAACCCGTGCTGTACCTGCCCTGGGATTGTTTGATAGGACAGTGTCGAGGGAGCTTTACTCTGTATCTAACCCATGCTGAACCTGCCCTGGGAGTGTTTGATGGGACAGTGTAGAGGGAGCTTTACTCTATCTAACCCGTGCTGTACCTGCCCTGGGAGTGTTTGATGAGACAGTGTAGAGGGAGCTTTTCTCTGTATCTAACCCGTGCTGTACCTGCCCTGGGAGTGTTTGATGGGACAGTGTAGCGGGAGCTTTACTCTATCTAACCTGTGCTGTACCTGCCCTGGGATTGTTTGATGGGACAGTGTAGAGGGAGCTTTACTCTATCTAACCCGTGCTGTACCTGCCCTGGGAGTGTTTGATGGGACAGTGTCGAGGGAGCTTCACTCTATATTTAACCCGTGCTGTACCTGCCCTGGGAGTGTTTGATGGGACAGTGTCGAGGGAGCTTCACTCTATATTTAACCCGTGCTGTACCTGCCCTGGGATTGTTTGACAGGACAGTGTCGAGGGAGCTTTACTCTGTATCTAACCCATGCTGAACCTGCCCTGGGAGTGTTTGATGGGACAGTGTAAAGGAAACAATCCCAGGGAAACAATCCCAGGGCAGGTACAGCACGGGTTAAATATAGAGTGAAGCTCCCTCGACACTGTCCCATCAAACACTCCCAGGGCAGGTACAGCACGGGTTAAATATAGAGTGAAGCTCCCTCGACACTGTCCCATCAAACACTCCCAGGGCAGGTACAGCACGGGTTAGATAGAGTAAAGCTCCCTCTACACTGTCCCATCAAACAATCCTGGCGATTCACCAGGCTGATACCTGGAATGGCGGGAATGACCTACGAGGAGAGATTGAATAGTTTGGGCTTGTACTCACTGGAGTTTAGAAGATTGAGAGGGGATCTCATCGAAACATATAAAATTATGGCAGGCCTGGACAGGCTGAATTCAGAGAGAATGTTTCCAATGGCAGGGGAGCACAGAACCAGGGGCCACAGTCTAAAAATAGCGGGCAAATCATTTAAAACAGAGATGAGGAAGAATTTCTTCACTCAAAGAGTGGTGAGCCTGTGGAATTCCCTGCCACAGAGGGCTGTGAAGGCTAATTCAATAAATATTTTCAAGAGAGAATTGGATATATTTCTGAAGGCTAAGGGGATTAAGGGTTACGGAGAAAAGGCGGGGACGGGGTACTGAACTGGTAAGATCAGCTAAGATCTCAGATGAAGATCAGCCATGATCTCATTGAATGGCGGAGCAGGCTCGAAGGGCCGAATGGCCTACTCCTGTTCCTATCTCTATGTTTCTATGTTTCTATGTATCTAACCTGTGCTGTACCTCTCCTGGGAGTGTTTGATGGGACAGTGTAGATGGGGCTTTACTCTGTATCGAACCCGTGCTGTACCTGCCCTGGGAGTGTTTGATGGGACAGTGTAGAGGGAGCTTTACTCTGTATTTAACCTATGCTGTACCTGCCCTGGGAGTGTTTGGTGGGGACAGTGTAGAGGGAGCTTTACTCTGTATCTAACCCGTGCTGTACCTGCCCTGGGAGTGTTTGACAGGACAGTGTAGAGGGAGTTTTACTCTGTATCTAACCTATGCTGTACCTGCCCTGGGAGTGTTTGACGGGACAGTGTAGAGGGAGCTTTATTCTGTATCTAACCCGTGCTGTACCTGCCCTGCGAGTGTTTGATGGGACAGTGTAGAGAGCTTTACTCTGTATCTAACCCGTGCTGTACCTCTCCTGGGAGTGTTTGATGGGACAGTGTAGAGGAAGCTTTACTCTGTATCTAACCTGTGTTGTACCTGCCCTGGGAGTGTTTGATGGAACAGTGTAGAGAGAGCTTTACTCTGTATCTAACCCGTGCTGTACCTGCCCTGGGAGTGTTTGATGGGGACAGTGTAGAGGGGGCTTTACTCTGTATCTAACCCGTGCTGTACCTGCCCTGGGAGTGTTTGATGGGGACAGTGTAGAGGGGGCTTTACTCTGTATCTAACCTGTGCTGTACCTGCCCTGGGAGTGTTTGATGGGACAGTGTAGAGGGAGCTTTGCTCTGTATCTAACCCGTGCTGTACCTGCCCTGGGAGTGTTTGACGGGACAGTGTAGAGGGAGCTTTACTCTGTGTCTAACCTGTGCTGTACCTGCCCTGGGAGTGTGATTACTGAGAATTGTAAGGTGCACCATGAGACAAACCAGACCCTTCCCCTGCTCTCCTTCCTGAACGCGGTTGGATGCTGCTTACCCTTTGCCAGAACGATGCCCTTTTGGGAGCTGCGCAGTATTGGTTGGCCTCGCGGTCTTCTGCTGGCCTGGAGCATTTATTCCGATTGGTCGAGCTGATCATGAAGACAGCTTCCCTCTCCATACATGTTTCAATGAGATCACCTCTCATTCTTCTCATCTACTCAATCTCTCCTCATAGGACAACCCTCTCAGCCCAGGAACCAGTCTGGTGAACCTTCGTTGCACTCCCTCAGTGGCAAGCATATCCTTCCTCAGGTAAGGAGACCAAAATTGTGCACAGTACTCCAGGTGTGGTCTCATCAAAGCCCTGTACAATTGCAGCAACACATCCTCACTGAAGTGAATAGATCCCAACTAGTGCTATTTGTATCCTGTTAATTTATATTGAACTATATGTTACTTATATTAATGTATATCCATTTCAAATACCTGTCATTTTCCAGCAACCTTTCCCCACCCCAGTGTTGTCCAAAACTTTTGCCAGAAGTGGTGAATTGGGAATCCAGATGTGCCCAATTGCATTTTTCATTAGGAAATAAAAATGAGTAACAGAACCTTTTCAATACTCACTTGCCCAGTGTATGCACACATACTTTGTTTTTGTGCGTGCGTTTTGTAAAATGGTAAGACTAAAAGAGCATGCAAGTGTTTTTTGATTGTTGCGTGTGCTTTACTTCCTTGGTTACTGTTTATTGGTTCTCTGCTAGACTGTTATATAACAAGGTGGCGGGGCTGGGGGAGAAATTTGGATTTCAGTGACACTGTATGGAGAGGGGAGCTATCGTCATGATCAATTTGCCAATCGGAACAACCATTCCAGGCCTGTGGAAGACAGCGAGGCCAACCAATACCACGCAGCTCCCAACAGGCATGGTCATGGCAAAGGGTAAAGAGCATTCAACTGCGTTCTGGATTGAGAGCATGGGAAGGCTCTGGTTCGTCTCATGGTGCGCAACACAATTCTCAGTAATCACACTCCCAGGGCAGGGACAGCACGGGTTAGATACAGAGTAAAGCGCCCTCTGCACTGCCCCATCAAACACTCCCAGGGCATGTACAGCACGGGTTAGATACAGAGTAAAGCTCCCTCTGCACTGTCCCATCAAACACTCCCAGGGCAGGGACAGCACGGGTTAGATACAGAGTAAAGCGCCCTCTGCACTGTCCCATCAAACACTCCCAGGGCATGTACAGGTTAGGGTTAGATACAGAGTAAAGCTCCCTCTACACTGTCCCATCAAACACTCCCAGGGCAGGGACAGCACGGGTTAGACACAGAGTAAAGCTCCCTCTACACTGTCCCATCAATGTGCAGCCATTCTAATCGGGAGTTCTCTTCACTGCACGAGTTGAAGACATTTTTTTCCTATCCCACACCAGCCCTCTGAATCAGTACAGATTTAGGACCCTTTTGCGCTGGAGACCCAGTTAATAGGAACTAGACCGAAACCGTCCAAATTTACAGGAGAGTTTATTTTTAAAGTAACTTAACTGTTCAGTTTAGTTAATTCGGTGACTGTAACGTTACGTCATTTCAGCTTAAAATCCTACATAACAGACGGGTCCAGGAAGGCTAATTTTTCTCAATCCATTTGGTTTAGTAAAAGCAAAAAGGAATGATGGCTTTATGTAACGCCGCATCATTATCTCTTATGGATTAACACTGATCTACCTGTCACTTCCTCAGGACGCCCCAAAACACTTCAAACCCAATTAAGTATCTTTGAAGTGTAGTCATTGTTGCAATGTATAGAAACGCCAATTTGCACACAGCAAGATCCCACAAGCAGCAATGAGATAAATGACCAGATAATCTGTTTTAGTGATGTTGGTTGAGGGAAGAATATTGGCCCCAGGACCCCGGGGAGACCTCCCCCTGCTCTTCTTCCAGTCGTGTGGTGGGATCTTGTACGTCCACATGAAAAGGCAGATGGAGCCTCGGTTTAACGTCTCATCCGAGAGTGCAGCACTCCCTCAGTACTGCAGTGGGAGTGTCGGCCTAGATAATGTGCTCACGGCTCTGGAGTGGGGCTTGAACCCACGGCCTTCTAATTCAGAGGCAAGAGTGCTACCCACGGAGCCACAGCTTGGTGGTAGCAGTGTATTAACCAAACTGGGACATGTGGTGTGGTAAGCGTTTTACTGATAATGAGGTACTGCACTTACAATGAAATGTATGGCCGGTTAACCTGATTTTGGTGGTGTTTTAAGGAGGCGTGCTGGTTGGGTTACCAGTGCCGTGGCATCTTTTACACCCGCCTGAACGGTAGACGGGGCCTCGGTTTAACGTCTCACTTCCTCGGTACTGCACTGGAGTGTCAATCTAGAGTGCGCATTCGAGTCCAGGAGTGGGGTTTGAACCCATAACCTTCCGACTCCGAGCCAAGCTGACAGTAACGAGAGAAATCGGTTGTGCGCCGTCCCAGTAGAATCGGAAGTTGAGCTCCTTGGGTACATCTCAGTAACATCGGTGCTTCATAATCGCGCCTGCAGCAAGTGGAGTCACAAATGATGCAGACAGGCCGCTTACAGCAAATCTTTTATTTACTGAATTTTCCATTTTCCATTTAAAATCTCTCGGTTTTGTACTACCTTAACATTTCACTACCGCTAGGCAGCGCCGTGCCCAATTACAGACACAAACTCCATTGTACACACATTTATTATACCAGACAGTCCCATTTTCCTGCATTGCCATTGGGTCCCTCCCTCCCCCCTCCCCCTCCGCCCCACAGGTTAAAAAGAGACAATGCAAGTCAGCATTACAAATCAAGGAGAATGCAGAACAGCGGGGCCCATGTGGAGCGTGGCCTTCAGGGTTTCGCTGTACAAAGGTTGCTTGTGGCGCGGTCTAGCCGCGGAGTTCACGGCGGCGACTCCGCGCGCTTAGCGCTGCCCATCACACTCGCCCTCTGCGCAACCGCTCGAGGTCCATCAAGGGGAAAGCATTGAATAGCCGCGGTGAAGTGTCAATTGTAACTATAGGACTCCGACGCCATTTTGGGCTGATGAACAGTTTTAACAATTATTTTTGGAACTGGCTGCTCTCCCCGTGGCATTGCTCCTGGCATGTATGAGGATGGACTACTATTGAAGGATAGGAGCTTTATACCACGTACAAATCATTATTCTGGTGCTATACTGCAGCTGTGAGCAATTTAGTGTGTCCCTTTTAAGACTAAAGATGCAATATTTATGCCTTTCAGAGGCTAACTGAGCTTAGGAAGATCCTTGGATGATTTAGAGGATAATTGTTCCGAGGCAGGTCCTTGGGTCAATTAGAGGATAATTGTTCCGAGGCAGATCCTTGGGTCAATTAGAGGATAATTGTTCCGAGGCAGATCCTTGGGTCAATTAGAGGATAATTGTTCCGAGGCAGGTCCTTGGGTCAATTAGAGGATAATTGTTCCGAGGCAGGTCCTTGGGTCAATTAGAGGATAATTGTTCCGAGGCAGGTCCTTGGGTCAATTAGAGGATAATTGTTCCGAGGCAGGTCCTTGGGTCAATTAGAGGATAATTGTTCCGAGGCAGATCCTTGGGTCAATTAGAGGATAATTGTTCCGAGGCAGGTCCTTGGGTCAATTAGAGGATAATTGTTCCGAGGCAGATCCTTGGGTCAATTAGAGGATAATTGTTCCGAGGCAGATCCTTGGGTCAATTAGAGGCAAGACCCAAGTGTAACGCCTGGAGCCGATCACCAGGTATTTTCTGTTGCTGTGGAGGTTTCTCTAGACACTGCAAAAGATTGGCTTTCTTTCTCTTTTCTTTAAAATGCATCACACACAAATTTGCACGAGTTACACCTGAATTGTGACTGGTGCGTCTCAAAAATTTTAAATATACATGTATTATTCAGTACAAAAAAAGAGAGATTTAAAGACCGAGTCGATCAGAAAGGACAGCTTGGTCTGGCCCCCAACAGATCTATTGGGTGTCGTTCGTGTTACACTTTCTCCTGAACGGCACGGGCTCTAAAGGAGGGGGAGGAGCAAGAAAGGAGTGGAACCCTTGTGTGGTTTCAGAGGGACATGTGCTTCGTGCTGAACCCAGCGAGTGTCCATAGCAGTGGACAGTGTCAATAAGAGTTTTTATACTGGCGGCGTGCTGCCTGCTGCAGGCCTGAAGCTCACCCGATGGCGAGAAAGGCCCATCAACGTCTGCCTTACCCATTATGGGGTGCACAAACCTCATGCACTAGCCTCTGACTAACAGTCCAGGGGAAAAAGACCCATGGGCAACCTCAAGGCCACTCTGGGAAATTCCTCCCGACTCACTAAAGAAGGCAAGCTCATGGCGCTGGATCATGGTTATAGCAAAGCAAACACAGGGAGCTGGCCTGAAGGGTTCCTGCAGTGGGTCTCCGTTATAAACAGTGCAGCTCAGCACACTCGGGAGACTGGCTCCTGCTGCCAAGCTTTAAGGAGGGAAGGCAATGCGTGGAGTCACGAACTAGCAAAACTCATATGAAGTAGAGGAAAACAAAAAGGGGCCCAGGAGACTTTCTGGGACAGGCCAGTCTTGGCTTTCAGTTTTTGACGGTGAGCAACAAGGACCACACACAAATTTCGCTACGAAATTCCACAAGTTTTCAAAATAATCGGCATTTACTGATTCCCCAGACTGCACAATTTTGTGATGTTCAAGAGGCCAGATTTTCTGCCCGGCTACAAGCAGGTGTAAAATCTAGCCCTGCGTTCCGTGCGCCTTTTCCCACATGCACAGGGGGAGATGGCGGCTGTCCCGCCCGCGCATGTGTATCTGTATACAACCCAGGTAGAAATTTAAAAAAGAAATCTATAACCACAGGTTAAGCAGCCAAACCATTTTGCCATCGCTTTCTAAACGTTCACCTCCCAATTTTCACCCGCTTCCAAATATTCACTGAAAATCTAACCCTCTGAAAAGGAAGAATCCAAAAGGTATTATGCCAAGTCCTATGTATAGAAAAGACACTTCACGTAGGTACTCTCTACCGATGTTGTATGGTGGCACTGACTGGGGGGTTCAGTGGACAAAGGGTCTCACCTCCATCAGTCCAGCCTGGCACTGCACCAGTTACTACTTGTCCAAATATTGTACTCCCCTTCTCCTCGGTAGGTGCCCACTAACATATACCTCTCGAGCGCCATGGGGAGGGCTGTCTACTCTTCGCTTACGTGCAAGCACGGATTGGAAACTGGTAGCCGACCGGAAGCGATGCTGGAGCTGTCGCACGAGTCGTATTCCCCACCCCTCCCGTTCCGTTCCCAACGATGGTACAGGCCCGCCCGGGCAGAGCCGGCCCCTGGTTCCTGACGCCAGTCGCGCGCACATCTGTGCCGACCGCTGGCCCGACATGCTGTGGACCAGCCAGCTGTGCACCGGGCCTTTCCCCGCTTTTCTGCCGCTCGGCACAATCGCGTGGGGAAAAGGAACTCTAGAAGGAACGACAAATGCATTTATCTGAAAATAATCCCATCTCTCCCCTCCCACCCCCCCTCCCCACCCCGCCCCTAAACTCGACATTAAAAAGGCTGCGTCATACATTAATAACCTGCAGGCTAATGATTAGGAAACATTGCTCAAGAGTTGAAAAGCCATTTGTTTTTTGTAAAAATTAAAAATAAACACGCACGCACACAAATCCGAAGCTTGCTGGAAGGCTGTGGCAGAAGACTGTACAAAGTTCGAAGCATCGTAAATACAAAAAGCAACTTCATTGATCTGCTCAGTTTTTCCCTTTGCTTTTAGTTCAAGTCCCCAGTCCCACCCACCCGCTCTGGAGCGTTAATTTGGGAGGCAAGGTTTCTCGAGAAGAGTTTTAGGAGTAAAAACAAAAGCACCAAAAATTAAACAATTGAGAACCTGCCCAAAAAAAGAGAGAGCGCGCGCTCATCCTGGACTGGCAAAGGGCCAAACTCGAACCCTTTCTCCCCCCCCCCCACCCTACAATAATTCTCTAATCTAGTTAATTTAATGGTGCGGTAGGGTCTGCACTATCTGCTCATGAGACTGCACTCGATGGCTGCAGGTCCACAGAGTATGGAAAACTTTCTTGAACAGCGCTGATGTACCTACTGGGAGAGGTGGTTAATACAGAACGTTGGGGGGAGAAGATACACACGCACATATATATATATATCTGCGTTATATTGACAGGACGTGAATTTCTGCCCCCCGTCCCCACAGCAGTAGTTATTCTCTTTCCCCACCCCCCCTCCATTTTAAGAAGCTTTACTCCCGCTAAAATATTTGTGTGTACAAAGTCAGGCAACGCGTGGCAGTCACTGCACCAACCTGGGGGGGGGGGGCTGCCCTGCCCGCTGTGTGGAAAATGCAACGCAGTGGGTCGACACTCTGCAAGACACCAGGCCTGCCACTCTGTTGTGGCGTTGAGCTGTGTGAAAATGGGAGAGAGAGAGAGAGACTTCTGCGTGAAGTTCCATAAGAGCCGCGGGGCGCAGGAGGCACCGGCTTCACCGGGCGGTTTCAGCTTCGCACCAGTTAACGCAGGGTGTGCGCAGTGTTGTGGACGGGCGAGTCTTTGCTCCTTTGGGAAGGGGGGCAAGTGGAAAGGGTCTCTGTGCGCCAGAGGCCTTGGGGGGGGGGGGGGGGGGGGGGAGACGGAACTCAATTTTGCAGATCCTGAAAGGGCCGTTACTTCTCCGGGAACTCCCACACAAACATCCTTTTCTTCGCGCGAGGGCGGAAGTAGCTTATGATCACGTCCCACGGCGTGCAAAAAAAAAGTGTTTGCCCCAGAAAAGACAGCCCCACTAGTTTATCTACCACACCCCCCCCCCCCCGCCCCCCCCTTTGGTTCGTGCTGACAAGGTTTACTGCCCATCCCCTACTTTCCCTGAAGAGGTGGTGGCGCTGGCCTTCAGCTTGTTAACAATTGTTTGTACAACCGAAAGGCTTCGGAGGGGCAGGGGATGGGAGTCACGTGTAGGCCAGACTGGGCAGGGGTCTTGCAGTAAAAAAAAAACCCTAATTCGCACGACAACTCGGCAGCTTTTCACGGTTCATCTTATCTGGTGCCAGCTCAAAGCGGTCAGATTTATTGAATTTTATCTTGCTGCATTTGAACTCTCAGCTCGGGTTGCTAGTCCGGTTCCATGCCACGACACCGCCGTACCCAGACTTCCTCAGGTAAACCGTGCCGGACTGCGCCCCACCTCCCTCTCAAATTGAATGCAAAAAAGCACGCTCGATACCCGACACGAACGCACGCAAGTGACAGCCTCTCAAAGGCAAGGACCCCACGGAAACCGAACTCGCTCCCATTCACAAAGGTTGGCACCAAAACACCCCCCCCAGCAGAAAGCGGCAATCTGCCAATGGGCACCGTTCTGTACAACTCCACCCAGGACTCGCCCACAGAGCAGGTCAGTGTTAAGAATATATAGTTAAGGAAAAGTCGAAGGTGTTACTGGCCTGTGTATGCATGTATGAGAGGGAGGAGAGTGAGTGTGTGCACGAGAGGGGGAGGGGGGGGATGGACAGTGTGCGAGAGAGAAGAGGAGAGGAGAGAGTGTGCGCGCGAGAGAGGAGAGTGTGCGCGCGAGAGAGAGCGTGCGCGCAAGAGAGGGGGAAGAGAGCGTGCGCGCGCGAGAGGGGGGAGAGAGCGTGCGCGCGCGAGAGGGGGAGAGAGCGTGCGCGCGAGAGAGGGGGGAGAGAGCGTGCGCGAGAGAGAGAGGGGGGAGAGAGCGTGCGCGCGAGAGAGGGGGAGAGAGCGTGCGCGCGAGAGAGGGGGAGAGAGCGTGCGCGCGAGAGAGGGGGAGAGAGCGTGCGCGCGAGAGAGAGGGGGGAGAGAGCGTGCGTGCGAGAGAGAGGGGGAGAGAGCGTGCGCGCGAGAGGGGGAGAGAACGTGCGCGCGAGAGAGGGGGAGAGCGTGCGCGCGAGAGAGAGGGGGAGAGCGTGCGCGCGAGAGAGAGGGGGAGAGCGTGCGCGCGAGAGAGAGGGGGAGAGCGTGCGCGCGAGAGAGAGGGGGAGAGCGTGGCGCGCGAGAGAGAGGGGGGAGAGCGTGCGCGCGAGAGAGAGGGGGAGAGCGTGCGCGCGAGAGAGAGGGGGAGAGCGTGCGCGCGAGAGAGAGGGGGAGAGCGTGCGCGCGAGAGAGAGGGGGAGAGCGTGCGCGCGAGAGAGAGGGGGAGAGCGTGCGCGCGAGAGAGAGGGGGAGAGCGTGCGCGCGAGAGAGAGGGGGAGAGCGTGCGCGCGAGAGAGAGGGGGAGAGCGTGCGCGCGAGAGAGAGGGGGAGAGCGTGCGCGCGAGAGAGAGGGGGAGAGCGTGCGCGCGAGAGAGAGGGGGAGAGCGTGCGCGCGAGAGAGAGGGGGAGAGCGTGCGCGCGAGAGAGAGGGGGGAGAGCGTGCGCGCGAGAGAGAGGGGGAGAGCGTGCGCGCGAGAGAGAGGGGGAGAGCGTGCGCGCGAGAGAGAGGGGGAGAGCGTGCGCGCGAGAGAGAGGGGGAGAGCGTGCGCGCGAGAGAGAGGGGGAGAGCGTGCGCGCGAGAGAGAGGGGGAGAGCGTGCGCGCGAGAGAGAGGGGGGAGAGCGTGCGCGCGAGAGAGAGGGGGAGAGCGTGCGCGCGAGAGAGAGGGGGAGAGCGTGCGCGCGAGAGGGGGAGAGCGTGCGCGCGAGAGAGAGGGGGAGAGCGTGCGCGCGAGAGAGAGGGGGAGAGCGTGCGCGCGAGAGAGAGGGGGAGAGCGTGCGCGCGAGAGAGAGGGGGAGAGCGTGCGCGCGAGAGAGAGGGGGAGAGCGTGCGCGCGAGAGAGAGGGGGAGAGCGTGCGCGCGAGAGGGGGAGAGCGTGCGCGCGAGAGAGAGGGGGAGAGCGTGCGCGCGAGAGAGAGGGGGAGAGCGTGCGCGCGAGAGAGAGGGGGAGAGCGTGCGCGCGAGAGGGGGAGAGCGTGCGCGCGAGAGAGAGGGGGGAGAGCGTGCGCGCGAGAGAGAGGGGGAGAGCGTGCGCGCGAGAGAGAGGGGGAGAGCGTGCGCGCGAGAGGGGGAGAGCGTGCGCGCGAGAGAGGGGGAGAGCGTGCGCGAGAGAGGGGGAGAGCGTGCGCGAGAGAGGGGGAGAGCGTGCGCGCGAGGGGGAGAGCGTGCGCGCGAGAGAGGGGGGAGAGCGTGCGCGCGAGAGAGGGGGAGAGCGTGCGCGCGAGAGAGGGGGAGAGCGTGCGCGCGAGGGGGGAGAGCGTGCGCGCGAGAGAGGGGGAGAGCGTGCGCGCGAGAGAGGGGGGAGAGCGTGCGCGAGAGAGAGGGGGAGAGCGTGCGCGCGAGAGAGGGGGAGAGCGTGCGCGAGAGAGGGGGAGAGCGTGCGCGAGAGAGGGGGGAGAGCGTGCGCGAGAGAGGGGGGAGAGCGTGCGCGAGAGAGGGGGAGAGCGTGCGTGAGAGAGGGGGAGAGAGTGTGCGCGTGAGAGGGGGAAGTGTGTGTGCGAGCGATGGGGGTGTGTGCGCGCGAGAGAGGGGGGGAGAGGGTGTGCGCGCGAGAGGGGGAGAGTGCGCGAGCGGAGGAGTGTGTGCGCGCGAGAGGAGAGGGTGTGCACGCGGGGGGGGAGGGAGGGTGTGCGCGCAAGAGGGGGAGAGTGCGCGCGCGAGAGAGGGGGGAGAGCGTGCGCGCGAGGGGGAGAGCGTGCGCGCGAGAGAGGGGGAGAGCGTGCGCGCGAGAGAGGGGGAGAGCGTGCGCGAGAGAGAGGGGGAGAGCGTGCGCGCGAGAGAGGGGGAGAGCGTGCGCGAGAGAGGGGGAGAGCGTGCGCGAGAGAGGGGGAGAGCGTGCGCGAGAGAGGGGGAGAGCGTGCGCGAGAGAGGGGGAGAGCGTGCGTGAGAGAGGGGGAGAGAGTGTGCGCGTGAGAGGGGGAAGTGTGTGTGCGAGCGATGGGGGTGTGTGCGCGCGAGAGAGGGGGGGAGAGGGTGTGCGCGCGAGAGGGGGAGAGTGCGCGAGCGGAGGAGTGTGTGCGCGCGAGAGGAGAGGGTGTGCGCGCAAGAGGGGGAGAGTGCGCGCGCGCGAGAGGAGAGGGTGTGCACGCGGGGGGGGAGGGAGAGGGTGTGCACGCGGGGGGGAGGGAGAGTGTGCGCGCGAGAGGAGAGAGTACGAGTGCTAGAGGGGAGAGCGCGCGCGCGCGAGGTGGGAGTGCGCGCGCGCGCGAGAGGAGAGCGCGCACGAGGGGGAGAGTGTGCACACGAAAGAGAGAGCGTGCACACGAAAGAGAGAGCATGTGAGAGAGAGGAGAGTGTGCGCGCGAGAGGAGTGCGCGCGCGTGAGCGAGTGAGGCGTGTACGTGAACGAGAGAGCGTGCGAGCGAGAGCGTGCACGAGTGTGTGCATTTGTGCACGAGTGCGAGAGAGTATGTGCGCGGGCGCGAGAGAGTATTTTATACATTCCGCATTAACTACTGTGGTACGTCTGTTGAGGAAAAGCTGAAATGCCTTGTAAAGCCAGGCACTCACTTTGTTTAAACAAGAGGAAAAATAAAATTAAAAACAGAACATCTAAACACTAGCCGAAAACTTGAGTAAAATCCCCACAGCCACCTGCTGCTCCACTGGAATGAAACTATGTTGGAGGCTGGCTGAGATCCTGGGCTGTGGGGACGCACACGGTCGCGCTTTCATCGGTAGCCATAGTAACTGTTGTAGTAGCGGTTTCGCTCCTCGTAATAGCGGTGCCACTGGAGACAGAATGAGAGGAACAAATGGCACATTAATGGTTAAAAAGTCTCGTCTCTACCCACCCCATTATCACCGTACCTCGCCCGACTCGCACTGCACTACACGCCCACAGCACCTTACCCCAAGTGGCCATTCGTTACACGCAAGCCTGGACGCTGACTGTGCGTTGGTGCGTTATTCAACCATGGGGAGCATCGCAGCATAGCCTGATCCTGCCTTTGCTCAGCGTGTCTCTCACACGCACTCAACACCACGCACGACTGGCTAATGGCGAATGGGGGGGTGGGGGGGGGAATCCCTGGCTAATGTTCCCCCTCCCGGGTCAGAGGGGGCACGATGCCAATTGTGCCACTGCCTCACCGCCCCCCCCTACTGTTCTGGCTGACGTTGGCTGGCTTGTAGGCTATAGACTATAGACCAAACCCTGGGACATTCTGGGCAGCCACATCAGGGTTCCCAAAAGCACGTGCATGCATCCACCCCCACCTTGTGCCCAGGTTACAGGGAATCCAGTCAGCGACAGACTGGTCCAGATCACGTTATAGCAGGAGCGCCGGCGAGCACAGACAGGTACCTACCTCGCGAGCGTACTCCCGGTAATAATCCCGGTATCTGTGGTAGTCGTAGGGCTGCGCATAGGCCCGGTCGTACTGCTGCCTGTATCGGTCGTAGGCTTTATGGTAATCCTGTGGCAACAAATGACTGGTCAGTGCGTTACTACAATGGCGGGGCAAGTATTGCTGGCCGACAGGTGCCACTTTGGAAACCGTGTTGAGAATCCTTTACCCAAATCTCAAAGAGATAAGCAGAAGAACGTTCCCCAAGGAATCCTGATAAAGGAACCAGCAGCTCATCTCACCAGACTTTCAGGTGCAAAGCAAGAGGGTAACAAACCGAGGGGGCAAAACCCAGGTCAGGAAAGAGATTAAGTCCCGTGTTATATTCTTGTCTGATTCTCTGGTGTGCACCAAGGCGGGTGGACGGAGTTAAGATCAGCTGTGATCTCATTGAATGGCAGAACGGGCTGGAGGGGCTGAATTGCCTCCTCCTGTTCCTACGTACCTGTAATTGAGTGTCTCTCTCTTACCTCTCTGTATGCTGGGTTGTTGCTGTAGGCGGCACCCCAGCCCTGCCCGTACTGCGGCCGATCGTAGTTCCTGTTGTCCCACCTGCCCATGCGGTTACCACCTAGCAGAACAGAGAGCCAACGTGAGGGCGGTTTATTTATTGCACGCGCATCTCCAACAAACGTTTGGGTTCTGAGATGGGGTGGGAACAGAGTCTTGAAAACCCCCCACGCCACAGAACCTCATTGCCGGGAAGTAGCCATGCAGTACTGGTGGAGCAGTGGACTGCTTTGTCCTGGGTGGTGTCGAGCTCCTTGGGATAGAAAGCCACACATTCAAATTGGCCGATGACGCAAAGATAGGTGGCACTGTAGGCAGCGTCGACCAAAGCATAAAATTATAAAAATATATCGACAGATTAAGCGAACGGGCAAAATTGTAGCAAATGGTTTTCAATGTAGGCAAATGTGAGGTCATCCACTTTGGACCGAAAAAGGATCGAACAGGGCACTTTCTAAATGGTGAAAGGCTAAAAACAGTGGAGGTCCAAAGAGACTTGGGGGTCCAGGTACACAGATCATTAAAATGTCATGAACAGGTACAGAAAATAATCAAAGGCTAATGGGATGCTGGCCTTTATATCGAGAGAACTAGAATCCAAGGGGGTAGAAGTTATGCTGCAGCTGTACAAAGCCCTGGTTAGACCACACCTGGAGCACTGGGAGCAGTTCTGGGCCCCACACCTTAGGAAGGATATACTCGCCATAGAGGGAGTGCAGCGAAGGTTCACCAGACTGGTTCCTGGGATGGGGGGATTGTCCTATGAGGAGAGATTGAGTAGACTAGGCCTATATTCTCTAGAGTTTAGAAGAATGAGAGGTGATCTCATTGAAACATACAAAATTCTTACAGGGCTTGACAGGGTAGATGCAGGGAGGATGTGTCCCCTGGCTGGGGAGTCTAGAACCAGGGGTCACAGTCTCAGGATAAGGGGTCGGCCATTTAAGACTGAGATGAGAAATTTCTTCACTCAGAGGGTGGTGAATCTTTGGAATTCTCTACCCCAGAGGGCTGTGGAGGCTCAGTCGTTGAGTATATTCAAGGCTGAGATCAATAGATTTTTGAATATTATGAGAATCAAGGGATATGGGGATAGTGCAGGAAAGTGGAGTTGAGGTAGAAGATCAGCCATGATCTTATTGAATGGCGGAGCAGGCTCGAGGGGCCGAATGGCTGACTCCTGCTCCTATTTCTTATGTTCACACCTGGAGCACTGGGAGCAGTTCTGGGCCCCACACCTTAGGAAGGATATATTGGCCTTGGAGGGAGTGCAGCGCAGGTTTACCAGAATGATACCCGGACTTCAAGGGTTAAGTTACGAGGAGAGATTACACAAATTAGGGTTGTATTCCATGGTCTTTAGAAGGTTAAGGGGTGATTTGAGCGAAGCTTTCAAGATATTCAGGGGAACAGATAGGGTAGAGAGAGAGAAACTATTTCCGCTGGTTGGGAAGTCTAGGACTAGGGGGCAGAGTCTAAAAATTAGAGCCAGACCTTTCAGGAGTGAAGTTAGGAAACACTTCTACACACAAAGGGTGGTAGAAGTTTGGAACTCTCTTCCGCAAACAGCAACTGATGCCGAGGGTCAATTGTTAATTTTAAATCTGAGATTGATAGATTTTTGTTAACCAAAGGTATTAATGGATATGGGACAAAGGTGGGTAGATGGAGTTAGTTCACAGATCAGCCATGATCTCACTAAATGGCGGAACAGGCTTGAGGGGCTAAATGGCCGCCTCCTGTTCCTGTGTTCCTTGTATTGTTAGGGCTGCACCTATCCAGGCAAGTGAGAGTATTCCATCACACTCATGACTTGTGCCTTGTAGGTGGCGAGAGGCTTTGGGGAGTCAGGAGGTGAGACACTCGCCGCAGAATACCCAGCCTCTGACCCACTCTTGTATCCAAAGCATTTACGCGTCTGGTCCAGCTGAGCTTCTGGTCAATGGTGACGCCACTCCAGGATGTTGATGGTGGGGGATTAGACTATGGTAATGCCATGGAATGTCAAGGGAGGTGCTTAGACTTCCTCTTGTTGGAGATGGTCATTGCCTGGCACTTGTGTGGCGTGAATGTCACTTACCACTGATCAGCCCAAGCTTAAATGATATCCAGGTCTTGTTGCATTCGGGCACGGACTGCCTGAGGAGTTGCGAATGGAGCTGAACACTGCAATCAGCGAACATCCCCACTTCTGACCTTATGATTGAGGGAAGGTCATTGATGAAGCAGCTGAAGATGGTTGGGTCTAGGACACTGCCCTGAGGAACTCCTGCAGCGATGTCCTGGGGCTGAGATAATTGGTTTCCAACAACCACAACCATGTTCCTTTGTGCTAGGTATAACTCCAGTGGAGAGTTTTCCCCCCTAATCCCCATTCAGGATTAGTTCAGGGAGCCCCAGTTTACTAGCTCTCTCCAAAAAAAAACAGTTGCTTAAGAGAATTAATGTGTGAGAACAGAAGGAAGAGACCGTTCTTTTTGATAAACAAGGTTAAAGTTCTGTTCCGCCCGGGGCGGCGTCTCACCGTAGTTCCTGTCTCTGTCGTTGCGGTAGTTACGTCGATCCTGACGCTTCTCTTGCTGTGGCCGGGCTTTCTTTGCCTCGTCTCGGTACTTGCTCACCAGTTTGTCGGCCTGCTCCTTCTCCAGCTCCACATAAGTCACCTTGTCCAGGAAGTCGCTCGTCTCGGGGAACGTAAAATTCACTGAAAAAAATCAACACGAGAGAGATCAGGAAAGAGAGTCAGCTGAGAAAGCCGGACGCAACAGCTCCCTCCAACTGGCCTGCTGGTGAATAGTGCAGCAGAGCCATTCAGACCAGGAGGGCCCCGGTTCCACTGCCAGCTTCTGCTGAGTTAGCTGGTCTCTGCTGGGGCGCTGTTTCACACGCAACAACTATCTGCAGTGCCTTCTGGGTTAGCGAGGAAAGGGACGCGACTCCTCTTGACTGCACTCCGATGCCCGGACAGGACAGGATTGGGCCGAGCTGCGACGCTCTTCGAACAGCCCGCCCTTGCTCGTCGTCGAGACTCTCACGTGAATAATGGGCGGGGGGGGGGGGGGATGATCACCACCTCCGCTCCTGAAGGTGCCGACTCCTGCTGCGTTGCAGTCCCGAGACTGCCATCGGCCCTTTGGTACTGACATGAATCAGTCATTCATGAAAGAAAGACTTATGAAATAATACTGAGCGGCCTACGGGTGGCGCTGTCCAGGGAGAGTATAAATACTCGGGCACGGGCCCAGCTTGCGCAGGACATTCTTAACAGGAACTAGTGAAGGACACAACTAGACCTCCATGTTGTAAAACAGTTGATTAAAGCTTTGTTTAACGCTTAGACCAAGTGCCTAGTAATTTTCTTACGTCAGGCACCTTTCCCAAAGTGGCCGTTTGTCATAGAATCCTGTGTCAGCTCTTTGAAAGAGCGATCCAATTAGTTCCACTCCCCCTGCTCTTTACCCGCAGCCCTGCGCATTTTCCCTTTTCAATTATTTATCCAATTCCCTGCTGAGAGTTACTATTGAATCTGCTTCCACTGCCCTTTCAGGCAGCGCGTTCCAGATCATGACAACACACTATGTAAAAAAAATTCTCCTCCTCTCCCCCCCCCGGTTCGTTTCTAATGATCTTAAATCTGTGTCCTCTGGTTACCGATGCTCCAGCCAGTGGAAACAGTTTCTCCTTATTTACTCTATCAAAACCCCATGTCATTTTGAACACCTCTTATTAAATCTCCCCTTAACCTTCTCTTCTCATGAGAGAGTCCAGACATCAGCCATGGCGGGGGCAAGGGGTGGGTGGGGGCGGGAGCCACAGCCGGCTCGACCCTGCACTCGGCCAACACCCACAAGCCCGCGCAATTCCAGCAAAAGGTGAGCACCACATCCAGGAGGACAGTAGGCAAACATCAGGGGTGTAGCATGTACCAGAAACACATCACAGAGCACAAGGCCCTGTCCACACCCAGTGTCACCACCCACCCACCCCCTCACCTTTCATTTCATGCAGTGCAAACTCTGGTACGTCCTCGCCCTCTTCCGCAATCCGCTGCTTCATCCTCGTCTTCCAGTCCTCATCACTCGGGCAGATCACTATAGCCTGGCGGTAAAACCCTTTGAACGGGATCATCTTCCGCCGCTGAGCCGAGCTGTATACATTGGTCTGAAAGGGAGGCGAGTGCAGAGGCCGTTAACGGGTGAAATGTTATCCCCCCTGGTCAGAACGCTAACAATTCTGGCCTCTTGTGCATCCCCGATTTTAATCGCTCCACCATTGGCGGCCGTGCCTTCAGCCGCCTGGGCCCTGAGCTCTGGAATTCCCTCCCTAAACCTCTCCGCCTCTCTCTCCTCCTTTAAGATGCTCCTTAAAACCGACCTCTTTGACCAAGCTTTTGGTCGCCTGTCCTAATATCTCATGTAGCTCGGTGTCAAATTTTGTTTGATAATCGCTCCTGTGAAACGCCTTGGGATGTTTTACTACATTTATGGCGCTGTATAAATACAAGTAGTTGTTGGTAGATGGACTGACTCTGTTACCCCACCCCCCGTCAGAATTATAATGGCAGACGGAGCGACTCCAAATTCGTTTGTCTCTCTCGATGGCACCGACTCTGACTAGGATGAAGCTCCACAGTCGCCATCAGCCCTTTGATACCTCGCCAACGTGGCGAGAGATGAGGGGGGAGCGGGAATGAGAGGCCGCTCATTCGGAGTTAGGGAGGTGGGGGGGGGAAACTTGCAGCAAAGTCTGTTTAAACAGTGCGCTACAGCAGTCTACAGTCTATTTAAACAGCACACTACAGCAAACAGTCTACAGAATCTATTTTTTTTTTAAAGTCTCTACGAACTACAGCTTTAAAGATCAGTCAATTTGAATCGGTGAGCCTCCAGTGTGGGACTCGCACCCCTTTACCCCCAATATTTTGTGTTTCCATATAGCGACACCGCTATTCCCGACCAGAATTGAGACGATTGGGTCATTTCCCCCTTCAATCACGCCTGGAGACCGCACTGCTGTAAGTGACTGGGACTGATTTTATGCACATCATTTGTATTATATAGCTATCCTCCACTCACTGCATTTTGCTGGAGAAATAATCCTGCTTTTAGCAGGAGACATTGCTGCAGTTTTAGTCACGAGTTCTGTTTGCTGTAGTTTGTAAGACTGTTTGCTGTAGTATGCTGTTTAAATAGACTCTGTAGACTGCTGTAGCGCTCGGTTTAAACAGACTTTGTTTGCTGCAAGTCCTGCTGCAAGTACCCCGCCCCCCCGGCCTCCAACTCATTGGCTGACACAGTGGTGTTAATAGACGATCTGAATATTTAGTGGGCCACCACTTCAGAAGGACGGTACCTGATCGAGGATGTAGTTGCGCTTCTTGCAAGCAGCGATCTGGATCAGTTTGCTCAAGGACTGAGTCGCCTGCTGGATTAGAAGATTCCGACGCTCCACATTCATTTCAGGACCCTTGACCTGGGAGAACAGAACCGAAGAGTGCACAGTGAATGGTTTTATATTAAACAGCTAATCCAGCTGTGGGTGTTCACCACCTCCCCTCTTCTCTCAAACGCACCGACTCGTGCTGGGGTACAGTTCCACGGGCAAGTCTGAACGGAATCTACAGGATATTCAACTCTGAGGGCATCACAGCTGAGCCTGTTCCTGCCCTCGCTGGACCCCCCGCATCCCCAAGCTGAATGACCGGTTAACCCATTATTTTTGGAGTCTTGGTTGAGTATCCTGACCCACAGTCAAGTGAGCCAAGCTAATCTAAGCAGCGTTACAATTCCTTGAACTTACAGTCAACGAGGTCGGCAAACCAGCTCCCAATTCTCTGAAGGACTTTGGGGCTTTTCAATACCAGTTTTAACGAAACTAAAGGATTGAGTAGGACCCTGGATGAATTCCCCCCCAAAGGAGCAGAGTTTGGTTAAAAGAACCGTTAAACTGACTGTGCAACAAGGCATGCTGGGAAGGTTGACCAAATTCAAGAAGTGTTATGCAGACTGTCTGGAAGGCTACAGATAAGGAGACCTCGACAGACTGGTTGGGGGGGGGGGGGGGGGGAACACGGGACACCAGGTGTTGTTTGGTATCAGTCTGTGTAACCATGGGAGAGAGAGAATGGAAGGTTACTGTAAAGCTTATTTTTAATCAGCAAGAAGTGGACCAAACCAGCCATTTTAGTAAGTTCAAATGAGACCATCCAGGAGACCGACCGAACACAGTCCACGAGACAGGCCAGAAGAACACACAGGATGTCGATGGATTATTAACCTCTCAAGCCTCCCGAAGCAGAAGAATTGGCAATTCCGAGTTTTGAGTTGTATTTCTAATTAAAGTTGTATGAATCTCCATCTGTAAACCTTGCTGTATTTTAATCTTAATAAAACCAAGCAGTTTAAAAAAAAGTTTAAAGCCTCGGTTGATCTTATGTCTGATTACCCTAAAGAGTAAATGGAGAGTAAAACACAAACCTAACATCTCTTACCCTCATCCTGTCCAGAATGTTGCATGTTCCCAGTACGGTGTACCTTTTCTCTGGATTCTCAGCCGTGTGATTCTTCACCCAGGTAGTCTTACCAACCCCTGGCAACCCAACCATCAGTATAACCTGTAAAAAAGAAAGACTTGTATTTATACAGCGCCTTTCACCACCTCAGGACGTCCCAAAGCTGTTTACAGCCAATTAAGTACTTTCTTGAAGTGTAATGTAGGAAACGCGGCAGCCGATTTGCGCACAGCAAGCTCCCACAAGCAACAATGTGATAATGACCAGATCATCTGTTTTTAGTGATGTTGATTGAGGGACAAATATTGGCCCCAGGACACCGGGGAGAACTCCCCCTGCTCTTCTTCGAAATAGTGCCATGGGATCTTTTACGTCCACCTGAGAGGGCAGACGAGGCCTCGGTTTAACGTCTCATCTAAAAGACGGCAACTCTGACAGCGCAGCACTCCCTCAGTACTGCCCCTCAGACAGTGCGGCGCTCCCTCAGTACTGGCCCTCCGACAGTGCGGCGCTCCCTCAGTACCGCCCCTCCGACAGTGCGGCGCTCCCTCAGTACCGCCCCTCCGACAGTGCGGCGCTCCCTCAGTACCGCCCCTCCGACAGTGCGGCGCTCCCTCAGTACCGCCCCTCCGACAGTGCGGCGCTTCCTCAGTACTGCCCCTCCGACAGTGCGGCGCTCCCTCAGTACTGCCCCTCCGACAGTGCGGCGCTCCCTCAGTACTGCCCCTCCGACAGTGCGGCGCTCCCTCAGTACTGCCCCTCCGACAGTGCGGCGCTCCCTCAGTACTGCCCCTACGACAGTGCGGCGCTCCCTCAGTACTGCCCCTCCGACAGTGCGGCGCTCCCTCAGTACTGCCCCTCCGACAGTGCGGCGCTCCCTCAGTACTGCCCCTCCGACAGTGCGGCGCTCCCTCAGCAGTGCCCCTCCGACAGTGCGCACGCTCCCTCAGTACTGCTCCTCCGACAGTGCGCACGCTCCCTCAGTACTGCTCCTCCGACAGTGCGGCGCTCCCTCAGTACTGCCCCCTCCAACAGTGCGGTGCTCCCTCAGTACCGCCCCTCCGACAGTGCGGCACTCCCTCAGTACCGCCCCTCCAACAGTGCGGCGCTCCCTCAGTACTGCCCCTCCAACAGTGCGGCGCTCCCTCAGTACTGCACTGGAGTGTCAGCCTGGATTTTTGTGCTCGAGTCTCTGGAGTGGGACTTGAACCCACGACCTTCTGACTCCGAGGCGAGGGTGCTACCAACAGAGCCACGGCTACAATTACCCTCAATCCCAATCCAGAGTAGAACATATACACACACACACACTTTAACATTCTCACCACTAGAGTAACCCAGCAAGGTCCAAAAACTTGCTCAAAATAAATGTGGGCGAAGCGCAATATTGAAGAGCTGAAGTTCACAAAGGCCATCCCTTGTCTGTGCTAAATTTCATCCAAGACGACCGCTCCCAGTGCACTCCCGAGCTTTGGGGTTCTTCCATCCCGCCACCCGCCAAATCGCTAACATCCCTCAAACCGATCAGTGCAAAAACTGAAATAAGTGGATGGCACCAGGCAGACAAACACCAGTCACATTTTACGCAGCTTCTTGTAACAGAGCAGTTGTGGGTTTTTTTTTTTTTTTTTTAATTCCCAGGGTGTGGGTGATGCGGGCAGGGCTGCACGTCGCCCAGCGCTAGTTGATGCCCTCTGAAGGGCTCAGCAAGCCCCCTTAGTTGTAGAAATAACTGCAGAAGACTGCCCACCGCCACCTTCTCAGGGTGTTGCGATTCAGCCGTGCAGTGTAGACTGGAGGCCCGTGTGGGGGGGGGGAAGGCTGGGCAGGGGGTGGGGCATCACTGAACCAGTTGGGTTTCTGCTACCATCCGACAACTCTCACGGTCTTCATTGCTCAGGTGCAGATGACCAGATTTACTGAATTACGTAACTTTCCCACGGTGGGATTTGAGGTCTTGATTGCTAGACTGCTAGCCCAGGACCAATGTTTAATATGCTACCGTACTGTACAATAAAGGATATCAAGGTACAGTTCTCCGGCACTAGCAGCATTCCTGTACCTCACTCCAGCATGTGTGAGCCTAGACTGTGACTGCCAGACTATTTAACCACACAAGAATATAAAAAGTAGGAGCAGGAGCAGGCATTACGGCCCCTCGAGCCTGCTCCGCCATTCAGTAAGATCATGGCTGATCTTTGATCTCAACTCCATTTTCCCGCCCTATCCCCATATCCCTCAATATCCAAAACTCTATCGATCTCAGTCTTGAATATACTCAGCGACTCAGCATCCACAGCTCTCTGGGGTAGAGAATTCCAAAGATTCACCACCCTCTGAGTGAAGAAATTCTTCCTCATCTCAGTCCAGCCAGCGAGCCAGGGGGAAACATCCTCCCGGCATCTACCCTGTCAAGCCCTGTAAGAATTTTATATGTTTGAATGAGATGATCATCTCATTCATTTAAACTCGAGGGAATCTAGGCCTAGTCTCCTCAATCTCTCGGTACATCAACTCAACCAGATCCTGTCTCACTTGCCAACCACACGCGAGCACTTCACACCTTTTGGGGGGCGGGGGGGGTGGTTAGTTGAATAATCAACATCAGGAGCCTCGCCGACTTTCTCTCCTCCTAGCCAAAGGTCAACTGTAGCAGACCAACTGCTGCCCTGGTCGGGCGGGATCAGCTAACTTAAGGACTGGGAATCGACCCTGGGACCTATCGTATGGCTCAGTACATCATGTGGGTCACTGACCAATTGCAAGGAGAAGGGGCTCTTTCCAACACGCTGTATTCAGCGAGGATTCAGAGGTTATTTCTGGTTCTTAGAAGAAATTTTAGAAACTTAGGGCACAGAAAGAGGCCATTCGGCCCATCATGTCTGTGCCGGAACTTACTTCACAGGCATCCTTCGTTTTGGGTCCAACTGCTCCACGAACACGGTCCTCCAGGGGAACGCTCTGGACGAGAGCGTAATCCTCTGGGATCGGGAAAAAAGGTTCCTCCTTGTGGCCAAAGTTGCACTCCACCGCACAGTTTTTCGACAGAACGTGAGGGAACAGCGCTTTCTCGCCCAGCGACTCTTTGCTGACTGTGAAGGCGGCTCCGAGACAGGCTCCATTCTTCGAAAAGGACAGTTCCACCTCCTCGCCATCAAAATTCTGTGAACAGAAAGCAGCAAACCGGTTACAGTGGGCTGCAGGCAGTCAGACAACACATCCTCGAGCCCTCATCGCCGAGATTTGCAACAGGTCGAGCCACTTCCAACACACAGGCTTCCCGATCTCTTAGTTCTGGGACACGGGTTCAAATCCAGCCCAGACTGATGGGATGAAATTATCCTGTGTCTGGTAACTCGGAGGGTTCTGCGGGAACCGAATGCGGCAGTCTCAATCCAGTCCTTAGACCAACAGTACAAAACAATCTCAATTCAGCATTCTCACTCAGTGGCCAAAGGACGGCTGGTGTGGGAAATCCAACAAGGTCACAATGGTACTCTAAGATTGGGACTGAGGCACATTGTTTGGGACAGTGCAGAGGGAGCTTTACTCTCTATCTAACCCACACTGTACCTGCCCTGGGAGTGTTTGATGGGACAGTGTAGAAGGAGCTTTACTCTGTATCTAACCCGTGCTGTACCTGCCCTGGGAGTGTTTGATGGGACAGTGTAGAGGGAGCTTTACTCTGTATCTAACCCACACTGTACCTGCCCTGGGAGTGTTTGATGGGACAGTGTAGAGGGAGCTTTACTCTGTATCTAACCCGTGCTGTACCTGCCCTGGGAGTGTTTGATGGGACAGTGTAGAGGGAGCTTTACTCTGTATCTAACCCATACTGTACCTGCCCTGGGAGTGTTTGATGGGACAGTGTAGAGGGAGCTTTACTCTGTATCTAACCCGTGCTGTACCTGCCCTGGGAGTGTGTGATGGGACAGTGTAGAGGGAGCTTTACTCTGTATCTAACCCGTGCTGTACCTGCCCTGGGGGTGTTTGATGGGACAGTGTAGAGGGAGCTTTACTCTGTATCTAACCCGTGCTGTACCTGCCCTGGGGGTGTTTGATGGGACAGTGTAGAGGGAGCTTTACTCTGTATCTAACCCGTGCTGTACCTGCCCTGGGAGTGTTTGATGGGACAGTGTAGAGGGAGCTTTCTAACCCGTACTGTGGGAATTTCTCGATTCCAATGGCCAAAATGGAAAGTGAGCTTAGTCCCAGCGCTAACCTTGAGGTGCACAGAATAAAATGTTTGAGTAATTTGGAGTCGAGGCAAACAACTCGCTCAATCAGGCCGCGTCGGAGTACTTACAGCGAAACAACCAATTACGTCATTTTCATCGAACTGCTCTCCGTAATCCTCAAACGTGGAGTTTTCCCACTTTCTCCCAGCTCCATCGTAGCCATAGGAAAACTCTGCGTCTCCTGCAATGTTTTAAAAATTGTACATTACTGAAAGCATGAAAAAAAAATACAAACTCAGCGGCATGGCGAGCTGACCACTCCCCAACCACGTGGAAACATTAGTACGGTCAGAGTGCGGAGCAACAGGAAAGGACAAGACATCTGCACGGGCCCTGCGGGCTGTTGCTTACCCAGCTGTAGCGAGGAGCTGTCTAGGGACCAACCCACACGAACAATGTGTTGCTCACTGTAGCTCTCGGGCAGCTGCTTCACGGGGAGCTTCTGGGTCATCTGGAATCGAATTTGGGAGAGGGACCGTTAACGCAGACTCACCAACAGGCAATGCCCATTTAGACTTTCTCAATCCAAACCCCCTCTCCCCACACAAATTTTTCCGAAATGACCATTCCGCTGCCCCCCCCTCCCGGGACAGGACGGTGAGTGCCTGCAGTCTATTCGACCGCAGGGCTTAAACCCATTTCCACAAGTTGGGTTCAGAAAAGGTGGGACCGTGTACAATTCCACACAAGGGAGATTAGACATGCGGTGTGACGTAAGAAAACTACTAGGCACTTGGTCTGAGTGTTAAACAAGGCTTTAATCAACTGGTTTTCAACATGGAGGTCTAGTTGTGTCCTTCACTAGTTCCTGTTAAAGAATGTCCTGAGCAAGCTGGGCCCGTGCCCGAGTATTTATACTCTCCCTGGATTTCTGGTACAAGTTGCTGGCTAGGAATCGGGAGCAATTAGCTTGTCCCCGAGGCACTGCAGCTTCCTGTAAGCACCACCACCCCCCACCTCTCTCCCACTGAGACCAGCTAACTATGCCCACAATAGGGGAAATAACACATGTGAACTGATAAACATGAGGCGATTAACATGAATTTGTGGAATAGTGTTAGATCGAAGTATCAGGTGTTTTTTTAAAAAACTACACTGACACACTGTATTGGGCTGTATTGAGGGGTACAGCGGGGCATCTAAAAGCCACCAGTGACTTGGCGTGGATATAATGCCAGGAGCTCCAAGTCAATACATCCAATTGGGTCAGCTGCAGCCGACGACAGAAGCGCTGGGACAATCAGGTCTTAAGAACATAAGAATTAAGAGCAGGAGTCAGCCATACCGCCCCTCGAGCCTGCTCCACCATTCAATAAGATCACGGCTGATCTTCAACCTCAACCCCACTTTCCCGCTCCGATCCCCATATCCCTCGATTCCCCTAGAATCCAAAAATCTATCTATTCCAGTCTTGAATATGCTCAACAACTGAGCCTCCACAGCCCTCTGGGGCAGAGAATTCCACAGGTTCACCACCCTCTGAGTGAAGAAATTCCTCCTCATCTCAGTCCTAAATGGCCGACCCCTTATCCTGAGACTGTGACCCCTGGTTCTAGACTCCCCAGCCAGGGGGAAACAGCCTCTCAGCATCTACCCTGTCAATCCCCCTCTGAATCTTGTGTGTTTCAATGAGATCGCCTCTCATTCTTCTAAATTCTAGAGTGTATCGGCCCATTCTACACAATGGCCCAGAAATTCGGGTCTCCACGGGTGAGTACGCATGAGGCACTCACCCCTAAGCCCAATGGAAGTGCCGGTTTCGTGCATGCACTGCGCATGCGCGGGAAGCCGGCACTTCCGTTCCCCTGAAAGAAGAGGTTGGCAGGTGGAACGCGTGCGCCGGAGAGGCAGCGTGTGCGCATCGAACTTACGTTTTTTTTCCAGGTTTTTCCGGGAGGGTAAGTCTCCAGCAGTTACACTTTTAAGAAGCAGGCGCAAGGCCGGCTTTTAACAAGGTAAGTGGTGAATTAATTCAAATTAAAACATTTTTTCCACAGGTTTATTATTTTTAAATACTTTAAAGAAAGGTAAGTTTATTTTTAGCCCTGTTAGAAAATGTAATTAATTTTTTCAAAAATTTAAATTATTGTTTAAAATAGTTATTTCATGTAATTTATAGTTATTTTAAAAATGTGATTTTTAAAAAATTTATTTGAAATTTTAGTGATGTTTTGGGGCTTATAGTATTTATAGGTTTGACAGCTCTTCCTGTCAAACTTATGAATGAAGCATTCCCTGCTACCATTGGCTCTCTATGGCCCACGTGATCCCAGGGGACGCTTCGAACTAACTGCGCCCCTGGGATACGCAAGCACTGCGCGCCGGCAGTTGGACGAGGGCCAGGATCGGAATCCCACGGGGGCCCACAGCTCAACGGCTGGCGCGCTAGGTAAGTGCAGGTCGGAGGCTTGCACCCGCGGGAAGCCCCCGACCCGAATTTCTGGGCCAACCTCTCATCATAGAACAGCCCTCTCATCCCAGGAATCAATCTAGTGAACCTTTGTTGCACCGCCTCGAAGGCAAGTATATCCTTTCTTAGGTAAGGAGACCAAAACTGTGCGCAGTACTCCAGGTGTGGTCTCACTAAAGCCCGGTACAATTGTAGTCTTACCTTCACCTCAAAGCAGACTTTGCCCTTCGTCACTCCGTAGGTAGCCCGCGCACCGCCCCAGAGGTACGCAAACTTCTCGGGGGAGATGGGCTGCCCGCCATAGCGGTCTTTGGCTACTTGGAAGTGAAGGTCGGAGTTATCTGTTCGAAAGGGAGGAGAGGTTAAGCACTCGGCACGTCCGAAACGCCTGGCTATTGGGTCCATAGCCAAAGCACAGCTCGCCCGAGATTGAGACACACCCAAAACCGCTCTAATTTAAGATCACAGGTTAATAGAAAGAGGTCACAGTACAATCTTAAACGAGCACCCCAGTGGCTCAAGTGGTAAAGTCAACGTGTAACTAGACCAGAAGTGCCGGGGGCACGGCCACACTGCAGCCAATCCGAGCTGCCCCCCACGCCGGAACCTGTAAGGTACAAAGTCTGTTCTGCTGGCCAATGTAAACCCCACGAGTCAGTTTTAACCTCTGCCACGCGCGTTTAGCATCCAATATGTGCAGCGGCAAACAGTGCGCGTAACGAGTGCCCTCAAGGGACGACCTGTCGATAAAGCGTCTGGATGAACAGAGACTGGATGTCCGGAATTTTTTTTTTTTTTAGATCTATCTGGAAAATTAACAAATTCACGAGACCAATAATCTTCACACGTCTTCCGATGCCCCCACTTTCTGCAAACCCCCAAAGCCATTCTGCACGATCGGTTAGACAGGCGTAATATAAAAAGAGCATTTTTAAACTGATGGAGTGAACGTTGGCCTTTGCCTCACAGAACGTCACACTTACAGGTGTCGAGACAAACTAAACTGTCGTCAAATTCTTCTTCAGCCTCCTCATTCCCCACAGGCACCGGGGACCTGGCCCTGTAGGGATCAACAGACACAACTTAGAGATAGGAGCAGAAATCAGGGCGCGGGAGATCAGCAAAGTGGCAGGAGGGATTCGGGAGGCTCCGCGTCCGAGCACGAGTGCACACCAAACTAAAACTCAACAGCAACAGGGGACCACTCGCTCCTCCGAAAAGAATCTAGGTCCCACTCGGGGATCAGTTTGGAAGTTGGGGCTGGCTGGACATCTGTTTAGTGGTTATTGGGGGTGGGGGAAAGAGATGGAGTAATAACAGAGGAGGGGTGTTACGTAGAATTTACTGTACAGAAACAGGCCATTCGGCCCAACTGGTCCGTGCTGGCGTTTGTGCTCCACACAAGCTTTAGAGTGAGTGGCGTCGCCACTTAATAGAACAGGCAGCCCACACGGACATTATATCGAACTTTGGTACTTAAACTCACCCATTAATTGCTGGCATGGCTCCAAGGTAAATTAGATTACAACCACCAGAAAACACTCAAATACTTGGTACATTGTAAAACAGGATCAATATTTAAAACACATTTCACTGTTTCCCCCCCCCCCCCACCCCCTCCGTGCCAATTTTCTGTCCTCTATTCCTCTCTCGAAGACATCGACACCTCACAGGGTGTATTTGCACAGATGCTAGAAGCCCTCCAATTCTGCACCCGAGACGTGTTTTTTTTTTAATGAGAGGGGTTTGACTATATCAGCGGGCGGCCTCAGAACAGGAGGCACCACAGGGCAGCCCAACAGTAGCATTGGGGTTTATGTTACTGGACTAGTAATCCAGAGGCCTGCAGCTGTGGAATTTAAATTCAGTTAATTCAATAAATCTGGAATAAAAAGCTGGTATCAGTAATGGTGACCATGAAACTACCGGATTATCATAAAAACCCATCTGGTTCACTAATGTCCTGTAGGGAAGGAAATCTGCCACCCTTACCCGGTCTGGCCGATATATGACTCCAAACCCACAGCAATGTGGCTGACTCTTAACTGCCCTCTGAAATGGCCCAGCGAGCCACTCAAGGACAATTGGGGATGGGCAATAATTGCTGGCCTTGTGACGCCCACATCTATGAATGAAATTTTTTTTTAATGGGTTGCTGGACAGTGGTCAAGAGGGGGGCAAAGTCTAGATCTAGCCTATTTCCCCAACCCCCGCACCCCCCCTACCCCAGGGCACTGAGGCCAAGTGCAGTCCACGATCGCCACCCTGGTTAAGATCGGGTATCAAACCCACCTTGTTCGCCTCTCGGGTTCACCGTATAAAACTGAGAATCAGGGAAAACAAGTCGGATTTTTTTTTGGTACATTGGGGACGTTTTTAGTGTCTACTTGTAAACGGCCTGTGGCATTGCCTTCAGGCTGCAGATGAATACCTTTTTTTTTTAATGTAGCTGCTGAATAAATATTTTTTTTATGTACACGTACAAGGGGGAGAAGGGGTTGGGAGAATGACCCAAGAAACGTTCTCTACGGAGCCATCTATAACGACATCGCGAACTGCTTCGCCAACTGTCCCAGTGTGAAATGTGGACAGAAAAGCGTGACGAATAAATCATAGAATCATACAGCACAGGAGGAGGCCATTCGGCCCATGCTGGCTCTTTGAAAGAGCGGCCTGATTAGTCCCCACTCCCCTGCCCTTTCCCCATAGCCCTGCAAATTTTTCCCCTTCAAGTATTGATCCAATTCCCTTTTGAAAGTAATTACTGGGTCGGCTTTGTGACAACAGGTAATAAGGTTTGTGGACAGGATGTGCAGACCCAACACAAGACACACACACACGCTAGTCAATCGTCTAAAGGCATTGCACACAGAGAGTGAAGAGCACGTATAGTCTTCCAAGTGAAAGGCCGTTAGAGGGAAGGGGACAATTCCACAGGGCATGCAAACATGATTCAGTCCCCACTTTAAAACTGTTCAATATATTATCGTTAGAAGATCTTCCTTATTGGTGTTACTTGACCCCAGCGGTGAACTGGTTTAAACGTTGTGGGCATTCTCTCACCGGTTGTAGTAAGTCTCCTCCCTGAATTCGTAGTACCCACGCCCGCGATCCTCGTGGCGCCTCTTCTGCCCACGCCGCTCGTTGTCGGACGGCCGCTCCTCACTGCCCGAAGCGCGCTCCTCGCTGCCTCCCTCTCCGGGCTCCCGATCGCTATTCGGTTTACCTGCCGGCACGGATGGGAAAAAAAAAGTCCCGAGTTAATCATGTTGCTCGTTACACAGAGGGTTCTGAGCCAAGTTCCGAAACGGGACAGTCACCGACACCGAGCTACCCACATGTCCCATCTCTCGCTGTTCAGGCTCAGCCAGAGCAGTCTTGGCCGGGCCATTCCACACCAGGCTCCAGTGCTTTAAACACGAGGTTAAATCAACACATTGCTCAGGGTCTCCACCACTTGTCAAACAACTGAAAACCTCAGGATCAACACAAAAAATATATATATACCGGCAGCTACACGTCAATAAATAATACATTTCTGCGGGAGAAACTTTGCAAAATAAAGGAAGTTGAGAACAGAGGAACAGGAGGCGGCCATTCAGCCCCTCGAGCCTGTTCCGCCATTCAATTAGATCATGGCGGATCTGTGACCTAACTCCATCTACTCGCCTTGGTGCCATAGCCCTTAATGCCCTTGCCTAACAAAAATCTATCAATCTCAGTGACGTAATAAAACTCACTACGCAGTTGGTTCGAGTATAAAGCAAGGCTTTAATCAACTTGTTTCAGAACATGGGAGGTCTAGTTGTACTTCACTAGTTCCTGTTTACAAAATGTCCTGGGCAAGCTGGGCCCACGCCCGAGTATTTATACTCCTTGGACGGCGCCGCCAGCTGGCCACCCAGTGTTATTTCATGAGTCTTTCTTCATGGATCATAAGATTCATAACACTCAGTTTTGACATTTTCAATTGACCCCCAGCCTCAAGTTCCAGATTTCCACTACCCTGTGTGTGAAGTAGTGCTTTCTGACACCACCCTTGCATGGCCTGGCTCTAATTATACGGTTATGCCCCCTTGTTCTGGACTCCCCCACGAGCCTAGTCTAGTGCAACCTGTCCTCGTAATTTGCTCATCTTCCACAGTTCCCAGCTTCTGGCCATTTAGAAAATACTCTGATCTATCTTTCTTAGGTCCAAAGTGGATGAGCTCACACTTTCCCACATTGAACTCCATCTGCCACAGTTTTGCTCACTCACTTAATCTATCAATGTCCCATTGCAGCTTCCTGCTCCCGCCTACACTGTTTATTGTGCAACCTAACTTAGTGTCATCAGCAAATTTAGATATACGGCTCTCTAGCAATGTTCCCTGTAAGGTGTGCGGCCGCGCAGCGCTCCAGGGAACCCGTGCAGCCGGCTTTCCAAGGTAAAAATCGCGCAGTTCCCCCCAAAAATACAGGGAACATTGCTCTGCATTCCTTCATCCAAGTCATTTAGACGTATAGTGAAATGTTGAAGCCCCAGTACAGGTCCCTGGGGGTGGTGCTGTGGGCCACACTCCCCTTTCACCTTGAAGGCCTGGGTCCAAATCGGGCCCAGGCTGATTGTTAGGGGCCCGATTTCAAATGAGTTCGGCAGTCTCTGTACAACTCCTAGTAAGCTTGGCCCCACAGCCCCTAATTCAGCGCTCCAGTCAAGAGAAGAACTTGCATTTCTATAGCGCCTTTCATGACCACGGGAAATCCCAAAGCACTTTACAGCCAATGAAGTACTACTGAAGTGTAGTCACTAGTCACTGTTGTAATGTAGGAAATGCAGCAGCCAATTTGCACACAGCAAGCTCCTACAAACAGAAATGAGACAATGGCCAGATAATCTGTTTTAGTGATGTTGGTTAAGGGATAAATATTGGGCCCAGGACACCGGGGCGAGCTCCTCCGCTTCTCTTCAAAATTGTGGCTGTGGGATCTTTCACATCCACCTGAGAGGGCAGACCGGGCCTCGGTTTAATGTCTCATCTGAAGAGGCGCCACAGGTTTGGCGAGTGAGGGGGCCGGAAAGATTGCACCCTGGTGCTCTTGTGGGGCCGAGTGCTAAGGCACATTGTTGGTGCAGAGTAGAAGCAGAGTGAAGCTGCTAAGCTATTGAGCTGATGCCGTTGACTCCCAGTCTGCAGACAGCAGCAATCCCACAATGAACCCGGCAGATTCACTGAGGCTGGCAGCCACCAGCCTTGTATAATTCAAGTAAATGTGCTGATCGGGACCCAGTGAGAGCCGGTCACAGTTGTTACTTGTGGCCTGGTTTACTAAAGGTAAAGGACTTGTAGTTACATAGCGCCTTTCACAACCTCAGGACGTCCCAAAGCATTTCACAGTACAGTTTACAATGAAGTACGAAGTGTAGTCGCTGTTGGAATGCAATGAAACGCGGCAGCCAATTTTGCATACATAGAAACATAGAAGATAGGAGCAGGAGTAGGCCATTCGGCCCCTCGAGCCTGCACCGCCATTCAATGAGATCATGGCTGATCATCCAAATTCAGTACCCTGTCCCTGCTTTCTCCCCATATCCCTTGATCCCTTTAGCCTTAAGAAATATATCTAACTCCTTCTTGAATATATTTAATGAATTGGCCTCCACTGCCTTCTGTGGTAGAGAATTCCACAGGTTCACCACTCTCTGGGTGAAGAAATTCCTCATCTCTCTCCTAAATGGCTTAGCCCTTATCCTTAGACTGTGACCCCTGGTTCTGGACTCCCCGGCCATCGGGAACATCCTTCCTGCATCTAGTCTGTCCAGTCCTGTTAGAATTTTATAAGTTTCAATGAGATCCCCTGTACGGCAAGGTCCCACATCCAGCAATGCAATAATGACCAGATCATCAGTTTTAGTGATGTTGGTTCAGGGATAAATATTGGCCAGGACAGTATTCAAGAAGACATGTGTGCTCCCTTTTCAAGGAGTTGAGTTTGAATGGACCTCCCTGTATTTAAAAATCACAATTTTCGTTGACTCTTGAAGAAACGGACTGAACGTTGCGTGTCCACCTGCACTGTCGAAGAACACTCCAGCAGGATAGTTGTAGATGCTGTCCTTCCAAATCTGGGTTGTGCCCGAAGAGCGTTCTGATCTGTAGAATACCCGGGTGAAGAGGAGTGGCCCTTCCCACAGTACATCAGTCAAGACAACACTTTGTTTAATGTGACACGGAGGATGAAAAGTCGGTCACTTTAATGTTAGCGGAGGAGCTCCCTCCGTGGAGAGGGATGCGATGGACAGACAGGCTGAAATTGGATTAACAACCGAAAATAAAAGCTGATCACAATGCCAAGTAATACTGTCACCACACTCCCAACTACAGCACGGGAATAACGCTGCACATGCACCTCCTGTGTGTGACACAGAAATACAACAGTATACTTTTTGCTTGTTCCGCCCGCCTGACTTCTTACAGGTTCCATGGCTGCAGGTGCCCTCAGATAACTCACTCAAGTGGCCAGCGTTGATGCGAGCGCCCAGGCAGTGAGCATCAGCGGGATATTCAAACATATAGGAACAGGAGGAGCCCATTCAGCCCACCGAGCCATTCAATCCGATCATGGCTGATCTGTCTCTCAAGTCCATCTATATCAGCCAATCCTGCCCTCACGTAAACTTTCTGACAAGAGCCAATGGATAAGTGATCGGAAGCAGGAGCCTTGGCTGAAATCACCCCTGCCAAGCTCGGGACAAATCGTAGCGCCGTCCCCCGCTACCACTCTGACTGGCAATCAAACCTGGGAGCCTCGGATTTGTAGAACTCGGTTACAACCTGCTACAAACAAACATCAGCCAGCATCAAGTGTGGAGGAGTGGGACTGAAGGGCAATTCTGTCAGTTACTCGAGGGGCTCAGCTGACTACACTCACTGCAAGGCCAAGTCTCCAGTGGTTTATGGAGGTCATCGGAAAGCTGATTAAATGACAGCATTTTATTCCCTACCTCGCTGTAGCCTCATTTAAGAAAACAGGAGTAATGATGATACCTAAAAGGAGCTGGAATTACATTCTAATTATAGAAACATAGAAGATAGGAGCAGGAGTAGGCCATTCGGCCCCTCGAGCCTGCTTCGCCATTTAATGAGATCATGGCTGATCATCCAAACTCAGTACCCTGTCTCTGCCTTCTCCCCATACCCCTTGATCCCTTTAGCCTTAAGAAATATATCCAACTCCTTCTTGAATATATTTAATGAATTGGCCTCCACTGCCTTCTGTGGTAGAGAATTCCACAGGTTCACCACTCTCTGGGTGAAGAAATTCCTCCTCATCTCTGTCCTAAATGGCTTACCCCTTATCCTTAGACTGTGACCCCTGGTTCTGGACTCCCCGACCATCGGGAACATCCTTCCTGCATCTAGTCTGTCTAGTCCTGTTAGAATTTTATAAGTTTCAATGAGATCCCCTCTCATTCTTCTAAACTCCAGCGAATATAAGCCCAATCGACCCAATCTCTCCTCATACGTCATTCCTGCCATCCCAGGTATCAGCCTGGTGAATCTTCGCTGCACTCCTTCCATGGGAAGAACATCCTTCCTCAGATAAGGCGACCAAAACTGCACACAATACTCAAGGTGTCGTCTCACCAAGGCCCTGTACAACTGCAGCAAGACATCCTTGTTCCTGTACTCAAACCCTCTCGCTACGAAGGCCAACATACCATTTGCCTTCTAAACGCCTGCTACACCTGCATGCTTACCTTCAGCGGCTGGTGCACAAGGACCCCCAGGTCTCGTTGCACTTCCCCTTCTCCCAATCTATTGCCATTCAGATAATAATCTGCCTTCCTGTTTTTGACACCAAAGTGAATAACCTTGCATTTATCCACATTATACTGCATCTGCCATGCTTCTGCCCAATCACCCAACCTGTCCAAATCATCCTGGAGTTTCTCGGCATCCTCCTCACAGCACACACGCCCACCCAGCTTTGTGTCGTCTGCAAACTTGGAGCTATTACATCTAGTTCCCTTGTCTAGATCATTAATATATATTGTGAATAGTTGGGGTCCAAGGACCGATCCCTGCGGTACCCCACTAGTCACTGCCTGCCACTCGGAAAAAGACCCGTTTATTCCAACTCTTTGCTTTCTGTCTGCCAACCAGTTCTCTATCCAAGTCAATACCTTGCCCCCAATCCCATGTGCCTTAACTTTACACGCTAATCTCTTATGCGGGACCTTATCGAAAGCCTTTTGAAAGTCCAGATACACCACATCCACTGGTTCTCCCTTATCTATTTTACCAGTTACATCCTCAAAAAATTCCAGTAGATTAATCAAGCACGATTTACCTTTTGTAAATCCATGTTGACTTTGTCCGATCCTGTCACTGTTTTCCAAGTGCTCTGCCATTACATCTTTTATAATAATGGACTCTAGCATTTTCCCCACTACCGATGTCAGGCTTACCGGTCTATAGTTCCCCGTTTTCTCTCTACCACCTTTTTTGAATAGTGGGGTAACATTAGCTACCCTCCAATCCATGGGTACTGTTCCAGATTCCATCGAATGTTGGAAGATGATCAGCAATGCATCTACTATTTCTAGGGCCACTTCCTTAAGTACCCTAGGATGTAGATTATCAGGCCCTGGGGATTTATCAATCCTGTCAATTTCCCTAACACCATTTCCCTACAATACTGATTTCTTTCAGTTCCTCCCTTTCATCAGACCCTATGTTCCCCGACATCTCTGGGAGGTTATTTGTGTCCTCCTTTGTGAAGACAGAACCAAAGTATGTATTTAATTGGTCTGCCATTTCTTTGTTCCCCATTATAAATTCCCCTGATTCTGACTGTAAGGGACCTACGCTTGACTTCACCAATCTCTTTCACTTCACATATCTATAAAAGCTTTTACAGTCAGTTTTTATGTTCCCTGAAAGCTTACTCTCATACTCTATTTTCCCCTTCTTAATTAATCCCTTTGTCCTCCTTTGTTGAATCCTAAACTGCTCCCAATCCTCAGGTTTACTGTTTTTTCTGGCCAATTTATATGTTCTCTCCTTGGATCTTATGCTATCCCTAATTTCCCTCGTTAGCCACGGTTGAGTCACCTTTTTTGTTTTATTTTTATGCCACACTGGGATGAACAAATTCTGTAGTTCATCCATGCGGTCTTTGAATGTTTTTCATTGCCTATCCACCGTCAACCCTTTGAGTGACATTCCCCAATCCATCCTACCCAACTCGCGCCTCATACCATCGTAGTTTCCTTTATTTAAATTCAGGACCCTAGTCTCACCCTAATTAATTTCACTGCATTGGCTGCCTTTACGAAACTCCTCCTTGGTGCTCGAAAGCTGCAAGTACTTTGAATTATGTCGAGTGTTTTTTAAAATCCTCCAATGCTGCCCCCAGTGGCTCAGAGTTTATACAGCGAGTAGCTGAGCTGTTCAGGCTCCCAATGTTTCCCACATTACAACAGTGACTACACTTCAAAAGTACTTCACCGGCTGTAAAACGCTTTGGGACGTCCTGAGGTTGTGAAAGGCGCTGGAGAAATGCAAGTCTTTCTTTCGTACCAAGGTCCCGGGTTCAAACTCGACTCTGTGCTCAGTTAGCTGGTTTCTGCCAGGGAGAGGGTACGGGTGCTGCAATCAAGATTGGCACCCACGGGTTAGGGAAGATGTAAAAATGGCCACGGTTCCCAGTCAGGATCCCCAACTGCTGACTCAGCACATCTGCAGATTATCAGGAGAGAACATTGGGTTTGGCAGTAATCCAATTGCCAATCCACCAAGGGCAACCAGAGCTGGAGGAATAATGCTTCCCTCATCAACAACTGAAGTGCTCATGAAGAAAGACTTGCATTTCTACAGCGCCTTTCACGACGTCCCACAGCGCTTCACAGCCAATGAAGTACTTCTAAAGTGTAGACACTGATGTAATGTGGGAAACGCAGCAGCCATTTTGTGCACAGCAAGCTCCCACAAACAGCAATGTGATAATGACCAGATAATCTGTTTTAGTGATGCTGATTGAGGGATAAATATTGGCCCGGGACACCTCCCCTGCTCTTCTCCAAAATAGTGCCATGGGATCTTCTACATCCACCCGAGAGAGCAGACGGGGCTTCGGTTTAGCGTTTCATCTGAAAGACGGCACCTCTGACAGTGCAACGCTCCCTCAGTGCTGCACTGGAGTGTCGGCCTAGATTTTTGTGCTCGTCTCTGGAATGGGACTATGAACCCACAACCTTCTGACTCAGAGGCGGGGGTGCTGCCTGTTATAAATCTCATCATCATGAAGAAACAATTCATGAAATAACACTGGACGGCCAGCTGGTGGCGCCGTCCAAGGAGTATAAATACTCGGGTGTGGGCCCAGTTTGCTCAGGGACATTTTGTAAGACAGGAACTAGTGAAGTACAACTAGACCTCCATGTTCTGAAACAAGTTGATTAAAGCCTTGCTTTATACTCGAACCAAGTGCGTAGTGAGTTTTATTACATCACTGCCCATTGAGCCACTGCTGACACATTGTACATTAAGACATACTAAAATATTTCACAAAAACTTAGTTAACCTAAAAGTTCTGTTCTATCCTCACCCTCAGCTGAGATCAGCATAAACCAAGGATGAACTGGGGGCTTTCCTGGTCTCTAGAACTCAATTCCAGAGAGACCATTGCAATTATATCGATGCAAACATCAGTTTTGTTGGTTCCAAAGCAGAACTGTAAGAAAACAAAGCTTGATATACCTCGTACAGAAACACTGCATGACCATTGATATCTTTACAATGTTGCACAAGTTCTCAATGCAAGTCGTTGAACTGCTCTCAGTGTTGTTGCTGGGGACAGTGTAGCAAGACTTCTGAAAAAAATATACATAAGCCAAAGTGTTTTATGCTTTTGGAATACACTTAGAACATTAAAATTAGGAGCAGGAGTAAGCCATAGAAACATAGAAGATAGGAGCAGGAGTAGGCCATTCGGCCCTTCGAGCCTGCTCCGCCATTCAACGAGATCATGGCTGATCATCCAAACCCTAGCACCCGGTCCCTACACCGACAGCCATCCCACCCAAGCCCTATCCCCGTAACCCCACGTATTTAATCCCCCCTAACACTAAGGGCCAATTTTTATTATGGCCAATCAACCTAACCCACACATCTTTGGACACATACGGCCCCTTGAGCCAGCTCCGCCATTCAATAAGATCACGGCTGATCTTCGACCTCAACTCCACTTTCCCGCCCGATCCCCATATACCTTGATTACCTAAGAGTCCAAAAAATTATCGATCTCAGTCTTGAATATACTCAATGACTGAGCCTTCACAGCCCTCTGGGGTAGAGAATTCCAAAGTTTCACCAGCCTCTGAGTGAAGAAATTCCTCCTCATCTCAGTCTTAAATGGACGACCCCTTAACCTGAGACTGTGACCCCCTGGTTCTAGACTCTCCAGCCAGGGGAACCATCCTCCCTGCATCTACCCTGTCAATCCCCCTCAGAATCTTGTATGACAGGAAGGCAGATTATTATCTGAACGGCAACAGATTGGGAGAAGGGGAAGTGCAACGAGACCTGGGTGTCCTTGTGCACCAGTAGCTGAAGGTAAGCATGCAGGTGCAGCAGGCGGTTAAGAAGGCAAATGGTATGTTGGCCTTCATAGCGAGAGGGTTTGAGTACAGGAACAAGGATGTCTTGCTGCCGTTGTACAGGGCCTTGGTGAGACCGCACCTTGAGTATTGTGTGCAGTTTTGGTTGCCTTATCTGAGGAAAGATGTTCTTGCCATGGAGTGCAGCGAAGATTCACCAGACTGATTCCTGGGATGGCAGGAATGACGTATGAGGAGAGATTGGGTCGATTGGGCTTATACTCGCTGGAGTTTAGAAGAATGAGAGGGGATCTCATTGAAACTTATAAAATTCTAACAGGACTAGACAGACTAGATGCAGGAAGGATGTTCCCGATGGTGAGGAGTCCAGAACCAGGGGTCACAGTCTAAGGATAAGGGCTAAGCCATTTAGGACTGAGATGAGGAGGAATTTCTTCACCCAGAGAGTGGTGAACCTGTGGAATTCTCTACCACAGAAGGCAGTGGAGGCCAATTCATTAAATATATTCAAGAAGGAGTTGGATATATTTCTTAAGGCTAAAGGGATCAAGGGCTATGGGGAGAAGGCAGGGACTGGGTACTGAATTTGGATGATCAGCCATAATCGCATTGAATGGCAGAGCAGGCTCGAGGGACCGAATGGCCTACTCCTGCTCCTATCTTCTATGTTTCTATCACCTTTCATTCTTCTCAACCCCAGAGAGTATCGGGCCAATCTATTCACTCGCTGTGTGCTGATCTTAATCGGTCACATCAGATTACTCCAACCATCAATGACAGATCGGTCACCGCCGAACATCATCCTAGCGTTGTAGAGCTAAAAATGCTCTCTCCACATACAGCCCAAATGTGTAAGGCTAAAACGTCCAATTGTACTGTTGGGAAGCCATTCCCTGATTCATTTTTTTTTTTTTTTTTTTAAAAGCTTAAAAAAAGACAAACGACATTGGATTTGGGATCACTAAGGGAGATTACTTTATTTCACTAGAGAGCTGCGAGTTCAGGTCAGAGCAGTCACAGAGCTCATGAACGTATTGGCACCGAAATGCTACAGAAAAACATATTTTAAAATGACCCGCAAGCGAATATGCTTCAACACCGTCACGTCTTGTGCACGGCTCATAATACATTATCTCAAACTGCAACCGTCAGTGTCAGCCGTGGCTCAGTGGGTAGCACTCTCGCTTCCGAGTCGAAAGGCTGTGGATTCGTGTCCCATTCCAGAGACTCGACCACAGAAATCTGGACTGACACTCGGTGCTCTATTGAGGGAAGCTGCGCTGTCAGAGGTGCCGTCTTTCGGATGTGACATTAAACCGAGGCCAATTCTGCTCACACAGGTGGAGGTAAAAGATCCCATGGTCACTATTGGAAGAAGAGCAGGGGAGTTCTCCCCGGTGTCCTGGGGCCAATATTTATCCCTCAATCAACATCACAAAAAGAGATTATCTGGTCATTATCATATTGCTGTTGGTGGGAGCTTGCTGTGCGCAAATTGGCTGCCGTGTTTCCTACATTACAACAGTGACTACGCTTCAAAAAGGACTTCTGTGGCTGTAAAGCGTTTCGGACATTCGGTGGTAATGATAGGCAAATCTTTCTTCCGTTATAGCAGAGTTGTAACCATCAGCGTTCAGGTCAAAATACCACAGGAAACTTTATGATATCTGGCACCGACGGGACCGAGCTGTTGCCGTTCCATCAAAACTGCCGGACAAACCAGCGCTAATGTTGAAACATACGGAGCTTTTCAGCTCCGTGAGAATCAACAAACCCTGTTGCTTAGCAACAGCTTCAAAACAGGCAGCTGCAAGCGTCTCTAGCTGAAGCTGTTGCGAGAGCTACAGACCTTGCAGAGCCTGACTGGGGAAAAAAAAGCAACGAGAAGTAAAAAAACTTATAGGAAACGGCACCTGAATTTTGCCGGTAGATAGAGCTTTCCGGACTTTTAACCTCCGGATAAACCAAAGTTTCCTGTAACAAGTTTCAAACAGTTGATTTTTCCCCCCACAGCTAAAGCAGCCATGCTACGATCATTTCACACACCCACTATTACCCCGATATCCGAGTGATAACACTGCAGGGCAGTTGCTACTCATGTACAAGGATAGTGATCAAGTTATGGGCGAGCATCACTCGCGGCATAAGCTGAATGCAGCCTTAACCGGGAGCCCAGGAACACAATTCACACTGACACCAGTCACAGTGTAAACACGGTGAATCCAGTCAGAAACCCCTTCACACCGACACCATTCACAGTGTAAACACAGAGTGAATCCAGTCAGAAACCCCTTCACACCGACACCAGTCACAGTGTAAACACGGTGAATCCGGTCAGAAACCCGTTCACACCGACACCAGTCACAGTGTAAACACGGTGAATCCAGTCAGAAACCCCTTCACACCGACACCAGTCACAGTGTAAACACAGAGTGAATCCAGTCAGAAACCCCTTCACACCAACACCAGTCACAGTGTAAACACGGTGAATCCAGTCAGAAACCCCTTCACACCGACACCAGTCACAGTGTAAACACGGTGAATCCAGTCAGAAACCAATTCACACCGACACCAGTCAGTGTAAACACGGTGAATCCAGTCAGAAACCCCTTCACACCAACACCAGTCACAGTGTAAACACAGTGAATCCAGTCAGAAACCCCTTCACACTGACACCAGTCACAGTGTAAACACAGTGAATCCAGTCAGAAACCCCTTCACACCGACACCAGTCACAGTGTAAACACAGAGTGAATCCAGTCAGAAACCCCTTCACACCGACACCAGTCACAGTGTAAACAGGGTGAATCCAGTCAGAAACCCCTTCACACCGACACCAGTCACAGTGTAAACACAGTGAATCCAGTCAGAAACCCCTTCACACCGACACCAGTCACAGTGTAAACACAGTGAATCCAATCAGAAACCCCTTCACACCGACACCGGTCACAGTGTAAACACGGTGAATCCAGTCAGAAACCCCTTCACACCGACACCAGTCACAGTGTAAACACGGTGAATCCAGTCAGAAACCCCTTCACACCGACACCAGTCAGTGTAAACACGGTGAATCCAGTCAGAAACCCCTTCACACCGACACCAGTCACAGTGTAAACACGGTGAATCCAGTCAGAAACCCCTTCACACCGACACGTCACAGTGTAAACACGGTGAATCCAGTCAGAAACCCATTCACACCGACACCAGTCACAGTGTAAACACGGTGATTCCAGTCAGAAACCCCTTCACACCGACACCAGTCACAGTGTAAACAGAGTGAATCCAGTCAGAAACACCTTCACACCGACACCAGTCACAGTGTAAACACGGTGAATCCAGTCAGAAACACCTGCACACCGACACCAGTCACAGTGTAAACACAGAGTGAATCCAGTCAGAAACACCTTCACACCGACACCAGTCACAGTGTAAACATGGTGAATCCAGTCAGAAACACCTTCACACCGACACCAGTCACAGTGTAAACACAGTGAATCCAGTCAGAAACCCCTTCACACCGACACCAGTCACAGTGTAAACACAGTGAATCCAGTCAGAAACCCATTCACACCGACACCAGTCACAGTGTAAACACAGTGAATCCAGTCAGAAACCCCTTCACACCGACAGCAGTCACAGTGTAAACACGGTGAATCCAGTCAGAAACCCATTCACACCGACACCAGTCACAGTGTAAACATGGTGAATCCAGTCAGAAACCCCTTCACACCGACACCAGTCACACTGTAAACACGGTGAATCCAGTCAGAAACCCCTTCACACCGACACCAGTCACAGTGTAAACACGGTGAATCCAGTCAGAAACCCCTTCACACCGACACCAGTCACAGTGTAAACACACAGTGAATCCGGTCAGAAACCCCTTCACACCGACACCAGTCACAGTGTAAACACGGTGAATCCAGTCAGAAACCCCTTCACACCGACACCAGTCACAGTGCAAACACAGTGAATCCAGTCAGAAACCCCTTCACACCGACACCAGTCACAGTGTAAACACGGTGAATCCAGTCAGAAACCCCTTCACACCAACACCAGTCACAGTGTAAACACAGAGTGAATCCAGTCAGAAACCCCTTCACACCGACACCAGTCACAGTGTAAACACAGAGTGAATCCGGTCAGAAACCCCTTCACACCGACACCAGTCACAGTGTAAACACGGTGAATCCAGTCAGAAACCCCCTCACACCGGCACCAGTCACAGTGTAAACACGGTGAATCCAGTCAGAAACCCCTTCACACCGACACCAGTCACAGTGTAAACACAGTGAATCCAGTCAGAAACCCCTTCACACCGACACCAGTCACAGTGTAAACACGGTGAATCCAGTCAGAAACCCCTTCACACCGACACCAGTCACAGTGTAAACACGGTGAATCCAGTCAGAAACCCCTTCACACCGACACCAGTCAGTGTAAACACGGTGAATCCAGTCAGAAACCCCTTCACACCGACACCAGTCACAGTGTAAACACGGTGAATCCAGTCAGAAACCCATTCACACCGACACCAGTCACAGTGTAAACACAGTGAATCCAGTCAGAAACCCCTTCACACCGACACCAGTCACACTGTAAACACGGTGAATCCAGTCAGAAACTCCTTCACACCGACACCAGTCACAGTGTAAACACGGTGAATCCAGTCAGAAACCCCTTCACACCGACACCAGTCACAGTGTAAACACGGTGAATCCAGTCAGCAACCCCTTCACACCGACACCAGTCACAGTGTAAACACGGTGAATCCAGTCAGAAACCCCTTCACACCGACACCAGTCACAGTGTAAACACAGTGAATCCAGTCAGAAACCCCTTCACACTGACACCAGTCACAGTGTAAACACGGTGAATCCAGTCAGAAACCCCTTCACACCGACACCAGTCACAGTGTAAACAGAGTGGATCCAGTCAGAATCCCCTTCACACCGACACCATTCACAGTGTAAACACAGTGAATCCAGTCAGAAACCCCTTCACACTGACACCAGTCACAGTGTAAACACGGTGAATCCAGTCAGAAATCCCTTCACACCGACACCAGTCACAGTGTAAACACACAGTGAATCCGGTCAGAAACCCCTTCACACCGACACCAGTCACAGTGTAAACACGGTGAATCCAGTCAGAAACCCCTTCACACCGACACCAGTCACAGTGTAAACATGGTGAATCCAGTCAGAAACCCCTTCACACCGACACCAGTCACAGTGTAAACAGGGTGAATCCAGCCAGAAACCACTTCACACCACCAGTCACAGTGTAAACACAGTGAATCCAGTCAGAAACCCCTTCACACCAACACCAGTCACAGTGTAAACACGGTGAATCCAGTCAGAAACCCCTTCACACCGACACCAGTCACAGTGTAAACACGGTGAATCCAGTCAGAAACCCCTTCAAACCGACACCGGTCACAGTGTAAACACGGTGAATCCAGTCAGAAACCCCTTCACACCGACACCAGTCACAGTGTAAACACAGTGAATCCAGTCAGAAACCCCTTCACACCGACACCAGTCACAGTGTAAACACGGTGAATCCAGTCAGAAACCCCTTCACACCGACACCGGTCACAGTGTAAACACGGTGAATCCAGTCAGAAACCCCTTCACACCGACACCAGTCACAGTGTAAACACGGTGAATCCAGTCAGAAACCCCTTCACACCGACACCAGTCACAGTGTAAACACAGAGTGAATCCAGTCAGAAACCCCTTCACACCAACACCAGTCACAGTGTAAACACAGAGTGAATCCAGTCAGAAACCCCTTCACACCGACACCAGTCACAGTGTAAACACGGTGAATCCAGTCAGAAACCCCTTCACACCGACACCAGTCACAGTGTAAACACAGAGTGAATCCAGTCAGAAACCCCGTCACACCGACACCAGTCAGTGTAAACACAGTGAATCCAATCAGAAACCCCTTCACACCGACACCGGTCACAGTGTAAACACGGTGAATCCAGTCAGAAACCCCTTCACACCGACACCAGTCAGTGTAAACACAGTGAATCCAGTCAGAAACCCCTTCACACCGACACCAGTCACAGTGTAAACACGGTGAATCCAGTCAGAAACCCCTTCACACCGACACCAGTCACAGTGTAAACACGGTGAATCCAGTCAGAAACCCCTTCACACCGACACCAGTCACAGTGTAAACACGGTGAATCCAGTCAGAAACCCCTTCACACCGACACCAGTCACAGTGTAAACACAGTGAATCCAGTCAGAAACCCCTTCACACTGACACCAGTCACAGTGTAAACACGGTGAATCCAGTCAGAAACCCCTTCACACCGACACCAGTCACAGTGTAAACAGAGAGTGGATCCAGTCAGAATCCCCTTCACACCGACACCATTCACAGTGTAAACACGGTGAATCCAGTCAGAAACCCCTTCACACCGACACCAGTCACAGTGTAAACACACAGTGAATCCGGTCAGAAACCCCTTCACACCGACACCAGTCACAGTGTAAACACGGTGAATCCAGTCAGAAACCCCTTCACACCGACACCAGTCACAGTGGAAACAGGGTGAATCCAGCCAGAAACCCCTTCACACCACCAGTCACAGTGTAAACACAGTTAATCCAGTCAGAAACCCCTTCACACCAACACCAGTCACAGTGTAAACACGGTAAATCCAGTCAGAAACCCCTTCAAACCGACACCGGTCACAGTGTAAACACACAGTGAATCCGGTCAGAAACCCCTTCACACCGACACCAGTCACAGTGTAAACACGGTGAATCCAGTCAGAAACCCCTTCACACCGACACCAGTCACAGTGTAAACACGGTGAATCCAGTCAGAAACCCCTTCACACCGACACCAGTCACAGTGTAAACACGGTGAATCCAGTCAGAAACCCTTTCACACCGACACCAGTCACAGTTTAAACACAGAGTGAATCCAGTCAGAAACCCCTTCACACCGACACCAGTCACAGTGTAAACACGGTGAATCCAGTCAGAAACCCCGTCACACCGACACCAGTCACAGTGTAAACACGGTGAATCCGGTCTGAAACCCCTTCACACCGACACCCGTCATAGTGTAAACACGGTGAATCCAGTCAGAAACCCCTTCACACCGACACCAATCACAGTGTAAACACGGTGAATCCAGTCAGAAGCCCCTTCACACCGACACCAGTCACAGTGTAAACACGGTGAATCCAGTCAAAAACCCCTTCACACCGACACCAGTCACAGTGTAAACACAGTGAATCCAGTCAGAAACCCCTTCACACCGACACCGGTCACAGTGTAAACACAGTGAATCCAATCAGAAACCCCTTCACACCGACACCGGTCACAGTGTAAACACGGTGAATCCAGTCAGAAACACCTTCACACCGACACCAGTCAGTGTAAACACAGTGAATCCAGTCAGAAACCCCTTCACACCGACACCAGTCACAGTGTAAACACGGTGAATCCAGTCAGAAACCCATTCACACCGACACCAGTCACAGTGTAAACACGGTGAATCCAGTCAGAAACCCCTTCACACCGACACCAGTCACAGTGTAAACACGGTGAATCCAGTCAGAAACCCCTTCACACCGACACCAGTCACAGTGTAAACACGGTGAATCCAGTCAGAAACCCCTTCACACCGACACCAGTCACAGTGTAAACACAGTGAATCCAGTCAGAATCCCCTTCACACTGACACCAGTCACAGTGTAAACACGGTGAATCCAGTCAGAAACCCCTTCACACCGACACCAGTCACAGTGTAAACAGAGAGTGGATCCAGTCAGAACCCCCTTCACACCGACACCATTCACAGTGTAAACACGGTGAATCCAGTCAGAAACCCCTTCACACCGACACCAGTCACAGTGTAAACACACAGTGAATCCGGTCAGAAACCCCTTCACACCGACACCAGTCACAGTGTAAACAGGGTGAATCCAGTCAGAAACCCCTTCACACCGACACCAGTCACAGTGTAAACACAGTGAATCCAGTCAGAAACCCCTTCACACCGACACCAGTCACAGTGTAAACACAGTGAATCCAATCAGAAACCCCTTCACACCGACACCGGTCACAGTGTAAACACGGTGAATCCAGTCAGAAACCCATTCACACCGACACCAGTCACAGTGTAAACACGGTGAATCCAGTCAGAAACCCCTTCACACCGACACCAGTCAGTGTAAACACGGTGAATCCAGTCAGAAACCCCTTCACACCGACACCAGTCACAGTGTAAACAGAGTGAATCCAGTCAGAAACACCTTCACACCGACACCAGTCACAGTGTAAACACGGTGAATCCAGTCAGAAACACCTGCACACCGACACCAGTCACAGTGTAAACGCAGAGTGAATCCAGTCAGAAACCCCTTCACACCGACACCAGTCACAGTGTAAACATGGTGAATCCAGTCAGAAACACCTTCACACCGACACCAGTCACAGTGTAAACACAGTGAATCCAGTCAGAAACCCCTTCACACCGACACCAGTCACAGTGTAAACACAGTGAATCCAGTCAGAAACCCATTCACACCGACACCAGTCACAGTGTAAACACAGTGAATCCAGTCAGAAACCCCTTCACACCGACAGCAGTCACAGTGTAAACACGGTGAATCCAGTCAGAAACCCATTCACACCGACACCAGTCACAGTGTAAACATGGTGAATCCAGTCAGAAACCCCTTCACACCGACACCAGTCACACTGTAAACACGGTGAATCCAGTCAGAAACCCCTTCACACCGACACCAGTCACAGTGTAAACACGGTGAATCCAGTCAGAAACCCCTTCACACCGACACCAGTCACAGTGTAAACACACAGTGAATCCGGTCAGAAACCCCTTCACACCGACACCAGTCACAGTGTAAACACGGTGAATCCAGTCAGAAACCCCTTCACACCGACACCAGTCACAGTGCAAACACAGTGAATCCAGTCAGAAACCCCTTCACACCGACACCAGTCACAGTGTAAACACGGTGAATCCAGTCAGAAACCCCTTCACACCAACACCAGTCACAGTGTAAACACAGAGTGAATCCAGTCAGAAACCCCTTCACACCGACACCAGTCACAGTGTAAACACGGTGAATCCAGTCAGAAACCCCCTCACACCGGCACCAGTCACAGTGTAAACACGGTGAATCCAGTCAGAAACCCCTTCACACCGACACCAGTCACAGTGTAAACACAGTGAATCCAGTCAGAAACCCCTTCACACCGACACCAGTCACAGTGTAAACACGGTGAATCCAGTCAGAAACCCCTTCACACCGACACCAGTCACAGTGTAAACACGGTGAATCCAGTCAGAAACCCCTTCACACCGACACCAGTCAGTGTAAACACGGTGAATCCAGTCAGAAACCCCTTCACACCGACACCAGTCACAGTGTAAACACGGTGAATCCAGTCAGAAACCCCTTCACACCGACACCAGTCACACTGTAAACACGGTGAATCCAGTCAGAAACTCCTTCACACCGACACCAGTCACAGTGTAAACACGGTGAATCCAGTCAGAAACCCCTTCACACCGACACCAGTCACAGTGTAAACACGGTGAATCCAGTCAGAAACCCCTTCACACCGACACCAGTCACAGTGTAAACACGGTGAATCCAGTCAGAAACTCCTTCACACCGACACCAGTCACAGTGTAAACACAGACTGAATCCAGTCAGAAACCCCTTCACACCGACACCAGTCACAGTGTAAACACGGTGAATCCAGTCAGCAACCCCTTCACACCGACACCAGTCACAGTGTAAACACAGTGAATCCAGTCAGAAACCCCTTCACACTGACACCAGTCACAGTGTAAACACGGTGAATCCAGTCAGAAACCCCTTCACACCGACACCAGTCACAGTGTAAACAGAGTGGATCCAGTCAGAATCCCCTTCACACCGACACCATTCACAGTGTAAACACAGTGAATCCAGTCAGAAACCCCTTCACACTGACACCAGTCACAGTGTAAACACGGTGAATCCAGTCAGAAATCCCTTCACACCGACACCAGTCACAGTGTAAACACACAGTGAATCCGGTCAGAAACCCCTTCACACCGACACCAGTCACAGTGTAAACACGGTGAATCCAGTCAGAAACCCCTTCACACCGACACCAGTCACAGTGTAAACATGGTGAATCCAGTCAGAAACCCCTTCACACCGACACCAGTCACAGTGTAAACAGGGTGAATCCAGCCAGAAACCCCTTCACACCACCAGTCACAGTGTAAACACAGTGAATCCAGTCAGAAACCCCTTCACACCAACACCAGTCACAGTGTAAACACGGTGAATCCAGTCAGAAACCCCTTCACACCGACACCAGTCACAGTGTAAACACGGTGAATCCAGTCAGAAACCCCTTCAAACCGACACCGGTCACAGTGTAAACACGGTGAATCCAGTCAGAAACCCCTTCACACCGACACCAGTCACAGTGTAAACACAGTGAATCCAGTCAGAAACCCCTTCACACCGACACCAGTCACAGTGTAAACACACAGTGAATCCAGTCAGAAACCCCTTCACACCGACACCGGTCACAGTGTAAACACGGTGAATCCAGTCAGAAACCCCTTCACACCGACACCAGTCACAGTGTAAACACGGTGAATCCAGTCAGAAACCCCTTCACACCGACACCAGTCACAGTGTAAACAGAGTGAATCCAGTCAGAAACACCTTCACACCGACACCAGTCACAGTGTAAACACGGTGAATCCAGTCAGAAACACCTGCACACCGACACCAGTCACAGTGTAAACACAGAGTGAATCCAGTCAGAAACCCCTTCACACCGACACCAGTCACAGTGTAAACATGGTGAATCCAGTCAGAAACACCTTCACACCGACACCAGTCACAGTGTAAACACAGTGAATCCAGTCAGAAACCCCTTCACACCGACACCAGTCACAGTGTAAACACAGTGAATCCAGTCAGAAACCCATTCACACCGACACCAGTCACAGTGTAAACACAGTGAATCCAGTCAGAAACCCCTTCACACCGACAGCAGTCACAGTGTAAACACGGTGAATCCAGTCAGAAACCCATTCACACCGACACCAGTCACAGTGTAAACATGGTGAATCCAGTCAGAAACCCCTTCACACCGACACCAGTCACACTGTAAACACGGTGAATCCAATCAGAAACCCCTTCACACCGACACCAGTCACAGTGTAAACACGGTGAATCCAGTCAGAAACCCCTTCACACCGACACCAGTCACAGTGTAAACACACAGTGAATCCGGTCAGAAACCCCTTCACACCGACACCAGTCACAGTGTAAACACGGTGAATCCAGTCAGAAACCCCTTCACACCGACACCAGTCACAGTGCAAACACAGTGAATCCAGTCAGAAACCCCTTCACACCGACACCAGTCACAGTGTAAACACGGTGAATCCAGTCAGAAACCCCTTCACACCAACACCAGTCACAGTGTAAACACAGAGTGAATCCAGTCAGAAACCCCTTCACACCGACACCAGTCACAGTGTAAACACGGTGAATCCAGTCAGAAACCCCCTCACACCGGCACCAGTCACAGTGTAAACACGGTGAATCCAGTCAGAAACCCCTTCACACCGACACCAGTCACAGTGTAAACACAGTGAATCCAGTCAGAAACCCCTTCACACCGACACCAGTCACAGTGTAAACACGGTGAATCCAGTCAGAAACCCCTTCACACCGACACCAGTCACAGTGTAAACACGGTGAATCCAGTCAGAAACCCCTTCACACCGACACCAGTCACAGTGTAAACACGGTGAATCCAGTCAGAAATCCCTTCACACCGACACCAGTCACAGTGTAAACACACAGTGAATCCGGTCAGAAACCCCTTCACACCGACACCAGTCACAGTGTAAACACGGTGAATCCAGTCAGAAACCCCTTCACACCGACACCAGTCACAGTGTAAACACGGTGAATCCAGTCAGAAACCCCTTCACACCGACACCAGTCACAGTGTAAACAGGGTGAATCCAGCCAGAAACCCCTTCACACCACCAGTCACAGTGTAAACACAGTGAATCCAGTCAGAAACCCCTTCACACCAACACCAGTCACAGTGTAAACACGGTGAATCCAGTCAGAAACCCCTTCACACCGACACCAGTCACAGTGTAAACACGGTGAATCCAGTCAGAAACCCCTTCAAACCGACACCGGTCACAGTGTAAACACGGTGAATCCAGTCAGAAACCCCTTCACACCGACACCAGTCACAGTGTAAACACAGTGAATCCAGTCAGAAACCCCTTCACACCGACACCAGTCACAGTGTAAACACAGAGTGAATCCAGTCAGAAACCCCTTCACACCGACACCAGTCAGTGTAAACACAGTGAATCCAATCAGAAACCCCTTCACACCGACACCGGTCACAGTGTAAACACGGTGAATCCAGTCAGAAACCCCTTCACACCGACACCAGTCAGTGTAAACACAGTGAATCCAGTCAGAAACCCCTTCACACCGACACCAGTCACAGTGTAAACACAGTGAATCCAGTCAGAAACCCCTTCACACCGACACCAGTCACAGTGTAAACACAGTGAATCCAATCAGAAACCCCTTCACACCGACACCGGTCACAGTGTAAACACGGTGAATCCAGTCAGAAACACCTTCACACCGACACCAGTCAGTGTAAACACAGTGAATCCAGTCAGAAACCCCTTCACACCGACACCAGTCACAGTGTAAACACGGTGAATCCAGTCAGAAACCCATTCACACCGACACCAGTCACAGTGTAAACACGGTGAATCCAGTCAGAAACCCCTTCACACCGACACCAGTCACAGTGTAAACACGGTGAATCCAGTCAGAAACCCCTTCACACCGACACCAGTCACAGTGTAAACACGGTGAATCCAGTCAGAAACCCCTTCACACCGACACCAGTCACAGTGTAAACACAGTGAATCCAGTCAGAATCCCCTTCACACTGACACCAGTCACAGTGTAAACACGGTGAATCCAGTCAGAAACCGCTTCACACCGACACCAGTCACAGTGTAAACAGAGAGTGGATCCAGTCAGAATCCCCTTCACACCGACACCATTCACAGTGTAAACACGGTGAATCCAGTCAGAAACCCCTTCACACCGACACCAGTCACAGTGTAAACACACAGTGAATCCGGTCAGAAACCCCTTCACACCGACACCAGTCACAGTGTAAACAGGGTGAATCCAGTCAGAAACCCCTTCACACCGACACCAGTCACAGTGTAAACACAGTGAATCCAGTCAGAAACCCCTTCACACCGACACCAGTCACAGTGTAAACACAGTGAATCCAATCAGAAACCCCTTCACACCGACACCGGTCACAGTGTAAACACGGTGAATCCAGTCAGAAACCCCTTCACACCGACACCAGTCACAGTGTAAACACGGTGAATCCAGTCAGAAACCCCTTCACACCGACACCAGTCAGTGTAAACACGGTGAATCCAGTCAGAAACCCCTTCACACCGACACGTCACAGTGTAAACACGGTGAATCCAGTCAGAAACCCATTCACACCGACACCAGTCACAGTGTAAACACGGTGATTCCAGTCAGAAACCCCTTCACACCGACACCAGTCACAGTGTAAACAGAGTGAATCCAGTCAGAAACACCTTCACACCGACACCAGTCACAGTGTAAACATGGTGAATCCAGTCAGAAACACCTTCACACCGACACCAGTCACAGTGTAAACACAGTGAATCCAGTCAGAAACCCCTTCACACCGACACCAGTCACAGTGTAAACACAGTGAATCCAGTCAGAAACCCATTAACACCGACACCAGTCACAGTGTAAACACAGTGAATCCAGTCAGAAACCCCTTCACACCGACAGCAGTCACAGTGTAAACACGGTGAATCCAGTCAGAAACCCATTCACACCGACACCAGTCACAGTGTAAACATGGTGAATCCAGTCAGAAACCCCTTCACACCGACACCAGTCACACTGTAAACACGGTGAATCCAGTCAGAAACCCCTTCACACCGACACCAGTCACAGTGTAAACACGGTGAATCCAGTCAGAAACCCCTTCACACCGACACCAGTCACAGTGTAAACACACAGTGAATCCGGTCAGAAACCCCTTCACACCGACACCAGTCACAGTGTAAACACGGTGAATCCAGTCAGAAACCCCTTCACACCGACACCAGTCACAGTGTAAACACGGTGAATCCAGTCAGAAACCCCTTTACACCAACACCAGTCACAGTGTAAACACAGAGTGAATCCAGTCAGAAACCCCTTCACACCGACACCAGTCACAGTGTAAACACGGTGAATCCAGTCAGAAACCCCCTCACACCGGCACCAGTCACAGTGTAAACACGGTGAATCCAGTCAGAAACCCCTTCACACCGACACCAGTCACAGTGTAAACACAGTGAATCCAGTCAGAAACCCCTTCACACCGACACCAGTCACAGTGTAAACACGGTGAATCCAGTCAGAAACCCCTTCACACCGACACCAGTCACAGTGTAAACACGGTGAATCCAGTCAGAAACACCTTCACACCGACACCAGTCAGTGTAAACACGGTGAATCCAGTCAGAAACCCCTTCACACCGACACCAGTCACAGTGTAAACACGGTGAATCCAGTCAGAAACCCATTCACACCGACACCAGTCACAGTGTAAACACAGTGAATCCAGTCAGAAACCCCTTCACACCGACACCAGTCACACTGTAAACACGGTGAATCCAGTCAGAAACTCCTTCACACCGACACCAGTCACAGTGTAAACACGGTGAATCCAGTCAGAAACCCCTTCACACCGACACCAGTCACAGTGTAAACACGGTGAATCCAGTCAGCAACCCCTTCACACCGACACCAGTCACAGTGTAAACACGGTGAATCCAGTCAGAAACCCCTTCACACCGACACCAGTCACAGTGTAAACACAGTGAATCCAGTCAGAAACCCCTTCACACTGACACCAGTCACAGTGTAAACACGGTGAATCCAGTCAGAAACCCCTTCACACCGACACCAGTCACAGTGAAAACAGAGTGGATCCAGTCAGAATCCCCTTCACACCGACACCATTCACAGTGTAAACACAGTGAATCCAGTCAGAAACCCCTTCACACTGACACCAGTCACAGTGTAAACACGGTGAATCCAGTCAGAAATCCCTTCACACCGACACCAGTCACAGTGTAAACACACAGTGAATCCGGTCAGAAACCCCTTCACACCGACACCAGTCACAGTGTAAACACGGTGAATCCAGTCAGAAACCCCTTCACACCGACACCAGTCACAGTGTAAACATGGTGAATCCAGTCAGAAACCCCTTCACACCGACACCAGTCACAGTGTAAACAGGGTGAATCCAGCCAGAAACCCCTTCACACCACCAGTCACAGTGTAAACACAGTGAATCCAGTCAGAAACCCCTTCACACCAACACCGGTCACAGTGTAAACACGGTGAATCCAGTCAGAAACCCCTTCACACCGACACCAGTCACAGTGTAAACACGGTGAATCCAGTCAGAAACCCCTTCAAACCCACACCGGTCACAGTGTAAACACGGTGAATCCAGTCAGAAACCCCTTCACACCGACACCAGTCACAGTGTAAACACAGTGAATCCAGTCAGAAACCCCTTCACACCGACACCAGTCACAGTGTAAACACGGTGAATCCAGTCAGAAACCCCTTCACACCGACACCGGTCACAGTGTAAACACGGTGAATCCAGTCAGAAACCCCTTCACACCGACACCAGTCACAGTGTAAACACGGTGAATCCAGTCAGAAACCCCTTCACACCGACACCAGTCACAGTGTAAACACAGAGTGAATCCAGTCAGAAACCCCTTCACACCAACACCAGTCACAGTGTAAACACAGAGTGAATCCAGTCAGAAACCCCTTCACACCGACACCAGTCACAGTGTAAACACGGTGAATCCAGTCAGAAACCCCTTCACACCGACACCAGTCACAGTGTAAACACAGAGTGAATCCAGTCAGAAACCCCGTCACACCGACACCAGTCACAGTGTAAACACGGTGAATCCGGTCTGAATCCCCTTCACACCGACACCAGTCACAGTGTAAACACAGAGTGAATCCAGTCAGAAACCCCTTCACACCGACACCAGTCAGTGTAAACACAGTGAATCCAATCAGAAACCCCTTCACACCGACACCGGTCACAGTGTAAACACGGTGAATCCAGTCAGAAACCCCTTCACACCGACACCAGTCAGTGTAAACACAGTGAATCCAGTCAGAAACCCCTTCACACCGACACCAGTCACAGTGTAAACACGGTGAATCCAGTCAGAAACCCATTCACACCGACACCAGTCACAGTGTAAACACGGTGAATCCAGTCAGAAACCCCTTCACACCGACACCAGTCACAGTGTAAACACGGTGAATCCAGTCAGAAACCCCTTCACACCGACACCAGTCACAGTGTAAACACGGTGAATCCAGTCAGAAACCCCTTCACACCGACACCAGTCACAGTGTAAACACAGTGAATCCAGTCAGAAACCCCTTCACACTGACACCAGTCACAGTGTAAACACGGTGAATCCAGTCAGAATCCCCTTCACACCGACACCAGTCACAGTGTAAACAGAGAGTGGATCCAGTCAGAATCCCCTTCACACCGACACCATTCACAGTGTAAACACGGTGAATCCAGTCAGAAACCCCTTCACACCGACACCAGTCACAGTGTAAACACACAGTGAATCCGGTCAGAAACCCCTTCAAACCGACACCGGTCACAGTGTAAACACACAGTGAATCCGGTCAGAAACCCCTTCACACCGACACCAGTCACAGTGTAAACACGGTGAATCCAGTCAGAAACCCCTTCACACCGACACCAGTCACAGTGTAAACACGGTGAATCCAGTCAGAAACCCCTTCACACCGACACCAGTCACAGTGTAAACACGGTGAATCCAGTCAGAAACCCCTTCACACCGACACCAGTCACAGTTTAAACACAGAGTGAATCCAGTCAGAAACCCCTTCACACCGACACCAGTCACAGTGTAAACACGGTGAATCCAGTCAGAAGCCCCTTCACACCGACACCAGTCACAGTGTAAACACGGTGAATCCAGTCAGAAACCCCTTCACACCGACACCAGTCACAGTGTAAACACGGTGAATCCAGTCAGAAACCCCTTCACACCGACACCAGTCACAGTGTAAACACAGTGAATCCAGTCAGAAACCCCTTCACACCGACACCAGTCACAGTGTAAACAGAGAGTGGATCCAGTCAGAATCCCCTTCACACCGACACCATTCACAGTGTAAACACGGTGAATCCAGTCAGAAACCCCTTCACACCGACACCAGTCACAGTGTAAACAGGGTGAATCCAGTCAGAAACCCCTTCACACCGACACCAGTCACAGTGTAAACACAGTGAATCCAGTCAGAAACCCCTTCACACCGACACCAGTCACAGTGTAAACACAGTGAATCCAATCAGAAACCCCTTCACACCGACACCGGTCACAGTGTAAACACGGTGAATCCAGTCAGAAACCCCTTCACACCGACACCAGTCACAGTGTAAACACGGTGAATCCAGTCAGAAACCCCTTCACACCGACACCAGTCAGTGTAAACACGGTGAATCCAGTCAGAAACCCCTTCACACCGACACGTCACAGTGTAAACACGGTGAATCCAGTCAGAAACCCATTCACACCGACACCAGTCACAGTGTAAACACGGTGATTCCAGTCAGAAACCCCTTCACACCGACACCAGTCACAGTGTAAACAGAGTGAATCCAGTCAGAAACACCTTCACACCGACACCAGTCACAGTGTAAACACGGTGAATCCAGTCAGAAACACCTGCACACCGACACCAGTCACAGTGTAAACACAGAGTGAATCCAGTCAGAAACCCCTTCACACCGACACCAGTCACAGTGTAAACACGGTGAATCCAGTCAGAAACACCTTCACACCGACACCAGTCAGTGTAAACACAGTGAATCCAGTCAGAAACCCCTTCACACCGACACCAGTCACAGTGTAAACACGGTGAATCCAGTCAGAAACCCATTCACACCGACACCAGTCACAGTGTAAACACGGTGAATCCAGTCAGAAACCCCTTCACACCGACACCAGTCACAGTGTAAACACGGTGAATCCAGTCAGAAACCCCTTCACACCGACACCAGTCACAGTGTAAACACGGTGAATCCAGTCAGAAACCCCTTCACACCGACACCAGTCACAGTGTAAACACAGTGAATCCAGTCAGAATCCCCTTCACACTGACACCAGTCACAGTGTAAACACGGTGAATCCAGTCAGAAACCCCTTCACACCGACACCAGTCACAGTGTAAACAGAGAGTGGATCCAGTCAGAATCCCCTTCACACCGACACCATTCACAGTGTAAACACGGTGAATCCAGTCAGAAACCCCTTCACACCGACACCAGTCACAGTGTAAACACACAGTGAATCCGGTCAGAAACCCCTTCACACCGACACCAGTCACAGTGTAAACAGGGTGAATCCAGTCAGAAACCCCTTCACACCGACACCAGTCACAGTGTAAACACAGTGAATCCAGTCAGAAACCCCTTCACACCGACACCAGTCACAGTGTAAACACAGTGAATCCAATCAGAAACCCCTTCACACCGACACCGGTCACAGTGTAAACACGGTGAATCCAGTCAGAAACCCATTCACACCGACACCAGTCACAGTGTAAACACGGTGAATCCAGTCAGAAACCCCTTCACACCGACACCAGTCAGTGTAAACACGGTGAATCCAGTCAGAAACCCCTTCACACCGACACCAGTCACAGTGTAAACAGAGTGAATCCAGTCAGAAACACCTTCACACCGACACCAGTCACAGTGTAAACACGGTGAATCCAGTCAGAAACACCTGCACACCGACACCAGTCACAGTGTAAACGCAGAGTGAATCCAGTCAGAAACCCCTTCACACCGACACCAGTCACAGTGTAAACATGGTGAATCCAGTCAGAAACACCTTCACACCGACACCAGTCACAGTGTAAACACAGTGAATCCAGTCAGAAACCCCTTCACACCGACACCAGTCACAGTGTAAACACAGTGAATCCAGTCAGAAACCCATTCACACCGACACCAGTCACAGTGTAAACACAGTGAATCCAGTCAGAAACCCCTTCACACCGACAGCAGTCACAGTGTAAACACGGTGAATCCAGTCAGAAACCCATTCACACCGACACCAGTCACAGTGTAAACATGGTGAATCCAGTCAGAAACCCCTTCACACCGACACCAGTCACACTGTAAACACGGTGAATCCAGTCAGAAACCCCTTCACACCGACACCAGTCACAGTGTAAACACGGTGAATCCAGTCAGAAACCCCTTCACACCGACACCAGTCACAGTGTAAACACACAGTGAATCCGGTCAGAAACCCCTTCACACCGACACCAGTCACAGTGTAAACACGGTGAATCCAGTCAGAAACCCCTTCACACCGACACCAGTCACAGTGCAAACACAGTGAATCCAGTCAGAAACCCCTTCACACCGACACCAGTCACAGTGTAAACACGGTGAATCCAGTCAGAAACCCCTTCACACCAATACCAGTCACAGTGTAAACACAGAGTGAATCCAGTCAGAAACCCCTTCACACCGACACCAGTCACAGTGTAAACACGGTGAATCCAGTCAGAAACCCCCTCACACCGGCACCAGTCACAGTGTAAACACGGTGAATCCAGTCAGAAACCCCTTCACACCGACACCAGTCACAGTGTAAACACAGTGAATCCAGTCAGAAACCCCTTCACACCGACACCAGTCACAGTGTAAACACGGTGAATCCAGTCAGAAACCCCTTCACACCGACACCAGTCACAGTGTAAACACGGTGAATCCAGTCAGAAACCCCTTCACACCGACACCAGTCAGTGTAAACACGGTGAATCCAGTCAGAAACCCCTTCACACCGACACCAGTCACAGTGTAAACACGGTGAATCCAGTCAGAAACCCCTTCACACCGACACCAGTCACACTGTAAACACGGTGAATCCAGTCAGAAACTCCTTCACACCGACACCAGTCACAGTGTAAACACGGTGAATCCAGTCAGAAACCCCTTCACACCGACACCAGTCACAGTGTAAACACGGTGAATCCAGTCAGAAACCCCTTCACACCGACACCAGTCACAGTGTAAACACGGTGAATCCAGTCAGAAACTCCTTCACACCGACACCAGTCACAGTGTAAACACAGACTGAATCCAGTCAGAAACCCCTTCACACCGACACCAGTCACAGTGTAAACACGGTGAATCCAGTCAGCAACCCCTTCACACCGACACCAGTCACAGTGTAAACACAGTGAATCCAGTCAGAAACCCCTTCACACTGACACCAGTCACAGTGTAAACACGGTGAATCCAGTCAGAAACCCCTTCACACCGACACCAGTCACAGTGTAAACAGAGTGGATCCAGTCAGAATCCCCTTCACACCGACACCATTCACAGTGTAAACACAGTGAATCCAGTCAGAAACCCCTTCACACTGACACCAGTCACAGTGTAAACACGGTGAATCCAGTCAGAAATCCCTTCACACCGACACCAGTCACAGTGTAAACACACAGTGAATCCGGTCAGAAACCCCTTCACACCGACACCAGTCACAGTGTAAACACGGTGAATCCAGTCAGAAACCCCTTCACACCGACACCAGTCACAGTGTAAACATGGTGAATCCAGTCAGAAACCCCTTCACACCGACACCAGTCACAGTGTAAACAGGGTGAATCCAACCAGAAACCCCTTCACACCACCAGTCACAGTGTAAACACAGTGAATCCAGTCAGAAACCCCTTCACACCAACACCAGTCACAGTGTAAACACGGTGAATCCAGTCAGAAACCCCTTCACACCGACACCAGTCACAGTGTAAACACGGTGAATCCAGTCAGAAACCCCTTCAAACCGACACCGGTCACAGTGTAAACACGGTGAATCCAGTCAGAAACCCCTTCACACCGACACCAGTCACAGTGTAAACACAGTGAATCCAGTCAGAAACCCCTTCACACCGACACCAGTCACAGTGTAAACACGGTGAATCCAGTCAGAAACCCCTTCACACCGACACCGGTCACAGTGTAAACACGGTGAATCCAGTCAGAAACCCCTTCACACCGACACCAGTCACAGTGTAAACACGGTGAATCCAGTCAGAAACCCCTTCACACCGACACCAGTCACAGTGTAAACAGAGTGAATCCAGTCAGAAACACCTTCACACCGACACCAGTCACAGTGTAAACACGGTGAATCCAGTCAGAAACACCTGCACACCGACACCAGTCACAGTGTAAACACAGAGTGAATCCAGTCAGAAACCCCTTCACACCGACACCAGTCACAGTGTAAACATGGTGAATCCAGTCAGACACACCTTCACACCGACACCAGTCACAGTGTAAACACAGTGAATCCAGTCAGAAACCCCTTCACACCGACAGTCACAGTGTAAACACAGTGAATCCAGTCAGAAACCCATTCACACCGACACCAGTCACAGTGTAAACACAGTGAATCCAGTCAGAAACCCCTTCACACCGACAGCAGTCACAGTGTAAACACGGTGAATCCAGTCAGAAACCCATTCACACCGACACCAGTCACAGTGTAAACATGGTGAATCCAGTCAGAAACCCCTTCACACCGACACCAGTCACACTGTAAACACGGTGAATCCAATCAGAAACCCCTTCACACCGACACCAGTCACAGTGTAAACACGGTGAATCCAGTCAGAAACCCCTTCACACCGACACCAGTCACAGTGTAAACACACAGTGAATCCGGTCAGAAACCCCTTCACACCGACACCAGTCACAGTGTAAACACGGTGAATCCAGTCAGAAACCCCTTCACACCGACACCAGTCACAGTGCAAACACAGTGAATCCAGTCAGAAACCCCTTCACACCGACACCAGTCACAGTGTAAACACGGTGAATCCAGTCAGAAACCCCTTCACACCAACACCAGTCACAGTGTAAACACAGAGTGAATCCAGTCAGAAACCCCTTCACACCGACACCAGTCACAGTGTAAACACGGTGAATCCAGTCAGAAACCCCCTCACACCGGCACCAGTCACAGTGTAAACACGGTGAATCCAGTCAGAAACCCCTTCACACCGACACCAGTCACAGTGTAAACACAGTGAATCCAGTCAGAAACCCCTTCACACCGACACCAGTCACAGTGTAAACACGGTGAATCCAGTCAGAAACCCCTTCACACCGACACCAGTCACAGTGTAAACACGGTGAATCCAGTCAGAAACCCCTTCACACCGACACCAGTCACAGTGTAAACACGGTGAATCCAGTCAGAAATCCCTTCACACCGACACCAGTCACAGTGTAAACACACAGTGAATCCGGTCAGAAACCCCTTCACACCGACACCAGTCACAGTGTAAACACGGTGAATCCAGTCAGAAACCCCTTCACACCGACACCAGTCACAGTGTAAACACGGTGAATCCAGTCAGAAACCCCTTCACACCGACACCAGTCACAGTGTAAACAGGGTGAATCCAGCCAGAAACCCCTTCACACCACCAGTCACAGTGTAAACACAGTGAATCCAGTCAGAAACCCCTTCACACCAACACCAGTCACAGTGTAAACACGGTGAATCCAGTCAGAAACCCCTTCACACCGACACCAGTCACAGTGTAAACACGGTGAATCCAGTCAGAAACCCCTTCAAACCGACACCGGTCACAGTGTAAACACGGTGAATCCAGTCAGAAACCCCTTCACACCGACACCAGTCACAGTGTAAACACAGTGAATCCAGTCAGAAACCCCTTCACACCGACACCAGTCACAGTGTAAACACAGAGTGAATCCAGTCAGAAACCCCTTCACACCGACACCAGTCAGTGTAAACACAGTGAATCCAATCAGAAACCCCTTCACACCGACACCGGTCACAGTGTAAACACGGTGAATCCAGTCAGAAACCCCTTCACACCGACACCAGTCAGTGTAAACACAGTGAATCCAGTCAGAAACCCCTTCACACCGACACCAGTCACAGTGTAAACACAGTGAATCCAGTCAGAAACCCCTTCACACCGACACCAGTCACAGTGTAAACACAGTGAATCCAATCAGAAACCCCTTCACACCGACACCGGTCACAGTGTAAACACGGTGAATCCAGTCAGAAACACCTTCACACCGACACCAGTCAGTGTAAACACAGTGAATCCAGTCAGAAACCCCTTCACACCGACACCAGTCACAGTGTAAACACGGTGAATCCAGTCAGAAACCCATTCACACCGACACCAGTCACAGTGTAAACACGGTGAATCCAGTCAGAAACCCCTTCACACCGACACCAGTCACAGTGTAAACACGGTGAATCCAGTCAGAAACCCCTTCACACCGACACCAGTCACAGTGTAAACACGGTGAATCCAGTCAGAAACCCCTTCACACCGACACCAGTCACAGTGTAAACACAGTGAATCCAGTCAGAATCCCCTTCACACTGACACCAGTCACAGTGTAAACACGGTGAATCCAGTCAGAAACCGCTTCACACCGACACCAGTCACAGTGTAAACAGAGAGTGGATCCAGTCAGAATCCCCTTCACACCGACACCATTCACAGTGTAAACACGGTGAATCCAGTCAGAAACCCCTTCACACCGACACCAGTCACAGTGTAAACACACAGTGAATCCGGTCAGAAACCCCTTCACACCGACACCAGTCACAGTGTAAACAGGGTGAATCCAGTCAGAAACCCCTTCACACCGACACCAGTCACAGTGTAAACACAGTGAATCCAGTCAGAAACCCCTTCACACCGACACCAGTCACAGTGTAAACACAGTGAATCCAATCAGAAACCCCTTCACACCGACACCGGTCACAGTGTAAATACGGTGAATCCAGTCAGAAACCCCTTCACACCGACACCAGTCACAGTGTAAACACGGTGAATCCAGTCAGAAACCCCTTCACACCGACACCAGTCAGTGTAAACACGGTGAATCCAGTCAGAAACCCCTTCACACCGACACGTCACAGTGTAAACACGGTGAATCCAGTCAGAAACCCATTCACACCGACACCAGTCACAGTGTAAACACGGTGATTCCAGTCAGAAACCCCTTCACACCGACACCAGTCACAGTGTAAACAGAGTGAATCCAGTCAGAAACACCTTCACACCGACACCAGTCACAGTGTAAACATGGTGAATCCAGTCAGAAACACCTTCACACCGACACCAGTCACAGTGTAAACACAGTGAATCCAGTCAGAAACCCCTTCACACCGACACCAGTCACAGTGTAAACACAGTGAATCCAGTCAGAAACCCATTAACACCGACACCAGTCACAGTGTAAACACAGTGAATCCAGTCAGAAACCCCTTCACACCGACAGCAGTCACAGTGTAAACACGGTGAATCCAGTCAGAAACCCATTCACACCGACACCAGTCACAGTGTAAACATGGTGAATCCAGTCAGAAACCCCTTCACACCGACACCAGTCACACTGTAAACACGGTGAATCCAGTCAGAAACCCCTTCACACCGACACCAGTCACAGTGTAAACACGGTGAATCCAGTCAGAAACCCCTTCACACCGACACCAGTCACAGTGTAAACACACAGTGAATCCGGTCAGAAACCCCTTCACACCGACACCAGTCACAGTGTAAACACGGTGAATCCAGTCAGAAACCCCTTCAAACCGACACCGGTCACAGTGTAAACACGGTGAATCCAGTCAGAAACCCCTTCACACCGACACCAGTCACAGTGTAAACACAGTGAATCCAGTCAGAAACCCCTTCACACCGACACCAGTCACAGTGTAAACACAGAGTGAATCCAGTCAGAAACCCCTTCACACCGACACCAGTCAGTGTAAACACAGTGAATCCAATCAGAAACCCCTTCACACCGACACCGGTCACAGTGTAAACACGGTGAATCCAGTCAGAAACCCCTTCACACCGACACCAGTCAGTGTAAACACAGTGAATCCAGTCAGAAACCCCTTCACACCGACACCAGTCACAGTGTAAACACAGTGAATCCAGTCAGAAACCCCTTCACACCGACACCAGTCACAGTGTAAACACAGTGAATCCAATCAGAAACCCCTTCACACCGACACCGGTCACAGTGTAAACACGGTGAATCCAGTCAGAAACACCTTCACACCGACACCAGTCAGTGTAAACACAGTGAATCCAGTCAGAAACCCCTTCACACCGACACCAGTCACAGTGTAAACACGGTGAATCCAGTCAGAAACCCATTCACACCGACACCAGTCACAGTGTAAACACGGTGAATCCAGTCAGAAACCCCTTCACACCGACACCAGTCACAGTGTAAACACGGTGAATCCAGTCAGAAACCCCTTCACACCGACACCAGTCACAGTGTAAACACGGTGAATCCAGTCAGAAACCCCTTCACACCGACACCAGTCACAGTGTAAACACAGTGAATCCAGTCAGAATCCCCTTCACACTGACACCAGTCACAGTGTAAACACGGTGAATCCAGTCAGAAACCGCTTCACACCGACACCAGTCACAGTGTAAACAGAGAGTGGATCCAGTCAGAATCCCCTTCACACCGACACCATTCACAGTGTAAACACGGTGAATCCAGTCAGAAACCCCTTCACACCGACACCAGTCACAGTGTAAACACACAGTGAATCCGGTCAGAAACCCCTTCACACCGACACCAGTCACAGTGTAAACAGGGTGAATCCAGTCAGAAACCCCTTCACACCGACACCAGTCACAGTGTAAACACAGTGAATCCAGTCAGAAACCCCTTCACACCGACACCAGTCACAGTGTAAACACAGTGAATCCAATCAGAAACCCCTTCACACCGACACCGGTCACAGTGTAAATACGGTGAATCCAGTCAGAAACCCCTTCACACCGACACCAGTCACAGTGTAAACACGGTGAATCCAGTCAGAAACCCCTTCACACCGACACCAGTCAGTGTAAACACGGTGAATCCAGTCAGAAACCCCTTCACACCGACACGTCACAGTGTAAACACGGTGAATCCAGTCAGAAACCCATTCACACCGACACCAGTCACAGTGTAAACACGGTGATTCCAGTCAGAAACCCCTTCACACCGACACCAGTCACAGTGTAAACAGAGTGAATCCAGTCAGAAACACCTTCACACCGACACCAGTCACAGTGTAAACATGGTGAATCCAGTCAGAAACACCTTCACACCGACACCAGTCACAGTGTAAACACAGTGAATCCAGTCAGAAACCCCTTCACACCGACACCAGTCACAGTGTAAACACAGTGAATCCAGTCAGAAACCCATTAACACCGACACCAGTCACAGTGTAAACACAGTGAATCCAGTCAGAAACCCCTTCACACCGACAGCAGTCACAGTGTAAACACGGTGAATCCAGTCAGAAACCCATTCACACCGACACCAGTCACAGTGTAAACATGGTGAATCCAGTCAGAAACCCCTTCACACCGACACCAGTCACACTGTAAACACGGTGAATCCAGTCAGAAACCCCTTCACACCGACACCAGTCACAGTGTAAACACGGTGAATCCAGTCAGAAACCCCTTCACACCGACACCAGTCACAGTGTAAACACACAGTGAATCCGGTCAGAAACCCCTTCACACCGACACCAGTCACAGTGTAAACACGGTGAATCCAGTCAGAAACCCCTTCACACCGACACCAGTCACAGTGTAAACACGGTGAATCCAGTCAGAAACCCCTTTACACCAACACCAGTCACAGTGTAAACACAGAGTGAATCCAGTCAGAAACCCCTTCACACCGACACCAGTCACAGTGTAAACACGGTGAATCCAGTCAGAAACCCCCTCACACCGGCACCAGTCACAGTGTAAACACGGTGAATCCAGTCAGAAACCCCTTCACACCGACACCAGTCACAGTGTAAACACAGTGAATCCAGTCAGAAACCCCTTCACACCGACACCAGTCACAGTGTAAACATGGTGAATCCAGTCAGAAACCCCTTCACACCGACACCAGTCACACTGTAAACACGGTGAATCCAATCAGAAACCCCTTCACACCGACACCAGTCACAGTGTAAACACGGTGAATCCAGTCAGAAACCCCTTCACACCGACACCAGTCACAGTGTAAACACACAGTGAATCCGGTCAGAAACCCCTTCACACCGACACCAGTCACAGTGTAAACACGGTGAATCCAGTCAGAAACCCCTTCACACCGACACCAGTCACAGTGCAAACACAGTGAATCCAGTCAGAAACCCCTTCACACCGACACCAGTCACAGTGTAAACACGGTGAATCCAGTCAGAAACCCCTTCACACCAACACCAGTCACAGTGTAAACACAGAGTGAATCCAGTCAGAAACCCCTTCACACCGACACCAGTCACAGTGTAAACACGGTGAATCCAGTCAGAAACCCCCTCACACCGGCACCAGTCACAGTGTAAACACGGTGAATCCAGTCAGAAACCCCTTCACACCGACACCAGTCACAGTGTAAACACAGTGAATCCAGTCAGAAACCCCTTCACACCGACACCAGTCACAGTGTAAACACGGTGAATCCAGTCAGAAACCCCTTCACACCGACACCAGTCACAGTGTAAACACGGTGAATCCAGTCAGAAACCCCTTCACACCGACACCAGTCACAGTGTAAACACGGTGAATCCAGTCAGAAATCCCTTCACACCGACACCAGTCACAGTGTAAACACACAGTGAATCCGGTCAGAAACCCCTTCACACCGACACCAGTCACAGTGTAAACACGGTGAATCCAGTCAGAAACCCCTTCACACCGACACCAGTCACAGTGTAAACACGGTGAATCCAGTCAGAAACCCCTTCACACCGACACCAGTCACAGTGTAAACAGGGTGAATCCAGCCAGAAACCCCTTCACACCACCAGTCACAGTGTAAACACAGTGAATCCAGTCAGAAACCCCTTCACACCAACACCAGTCACAGTGTAAACACGGTGAATCCAGTCAGAAACCCCTTCACACCGACACCAGTCACAGTGTAAACACGGTGAATCCAGTCAGAAACCCCTTCAAACCGACACCGGTCACAGTGTAAACACGGTGAATCCAGTCAGAAACCCCTTCACACCGACACCAGTCACAGTGTAAACACAGTGAATCCAGTCAGAAACCCCTTCACACCGACACCAGTCACAGTGTAAACACAGAGTGAATCCAGTCAGAAACCCCTTCACACCGACACCAGTCAGTGTAAACACAGTGAATCCAATCAGAAACCCCTTCACACCGACACCGGTCACAGTGTAAACACGGTGAATCCAGTCAGAAACCCCTTCACACCGACACCAGTCAGTGTAAACACAGTGAATCCAGTCAGAAACCCCTTCACACCGACACCAGTCACAGTGTAAACACAGTGAATCCAGTCAGAAACCCCTTCACACCGACACCAGTCACAGTGTAAACACAGTGAATCCAATCAGAAACCCCTTCACACCGACACCGGTCACAGTGTAAACACGGTGAATCCAGTCAGAAACACCTTCACACCGACACCAGTCAGTGTAAACACAGTGAATCCAGTCAGAAACCCCTTCACACCGACACCAGTCACAGTGTAAACACGGTGAATCCAGTCAGAAACCCATTCACACCGACACCAGTCACAGTGTAAACACGGTGAATCCAGTCAGAAACCCCTTCACACCGACACCAGTCACAGTGTAAACACGGTGAATCCAGTCAGAAACCCCTTCACACCGACACCAGTCACAGTGTAAACACGGTGAATCCAGTCAGAAACCCCTTCACACCGACACCAGTCACAGTGTAAACACAGTGAATCCAGTCAGAATCCCCTTCACACTGACACCAGTCACAGTGTAAACACGGTGAATCCAGTCAGAAACCGCTTCACACCGACACCAGTCACAGTGTAAACAGAGAGTGGATCCAGTCAGAATCCCCTTCACACCGACACCATTCACAGTGTAAACACGGTGAATCCAGTCAGAAACCCCTTCACACCGACACCAGTCACAGTGTAAACACACAGTGAATCCGGTCAGAAACCCCTTCACACCGACACCAGTCACAGTGTAAACAGGGTGAATCCAGTCAGAAACCCCTTCACACCGACACCAGTCACAGTGTAAACACAGTGAATCCAGTCAGAAACCCCTTCACACCGACACCAGTCACAGTGTAAACACAGTGAATCCAATCAGAAACCCCTTCACACCGACACCGGTCACAGTGTAAATACGGTGAATCCAGTCAGAAACCCCTTCACACCGACACCAGTCACAGTGTAAACACGGTGAATCCAGTCAGAAACCCCTTCACACCGACACCAGTCAGTGTAAACACGGTGAATCCAGTCAGAAACCCCTTCACACCGACACGTCACAGTGTAAACACGGTGAATCCAGTCAGAAACCCATTCACACCGACACCAGTCACAGTGTAAACACGGTGATTCCAGTCAGAAACCCCTTCACACCGACACCAGTCACAGTGTAAACAGAGTGAATCCAGTCAGAAACACCTTCACACCGACACCAGTCACAGTGTAAACATGGTGAATCCAGTCAGAAACACCTTCACACCGACACCAGTCACAGTGTAAACACAGTGAATCCAGTCAGAAACCCCTTCACACCGACACCAGTCACAGTGTAAACACAGTGAATCCAGTCAGAAACCCATTAACACCGACACCAGTCACAGTGTAAACACAGTGAATCCAGTCAGAAACCCCTTCACACCGACAGCAGTCACAGTGTAAACACGGTGAATCCAGTCAGAAACCCATTCACACCGACACCAGTCACAGTGTAAACATGGTGAATCCAGTCAGAAACCCCTTCACACCGACACCAGTCACACTGTAAACACGGTGAATCCAGTCAGAAACCCCTTCACACCGACACCAGTCACAGTGTAAACACGGTGAATCCAGTCAGAAACCCCTTCACACCGACACCAGTCACAGTGTAAACACACAGTGAATCCGGTCAGAAACCCCTTCACACCGACACCAGTCACAGTGTAAACACGGTGAATCCAGTCAGAAACCCCTTCACACCGACACCAGTCACAGTGTAAACACGGTGAATCCAGTCAGAAACCCCTTTACACCAACACCAGTCACAGTGTAAACACAGAGTGAATCCAGTCAGAAACCCCTTCACACCGACACCAGTCACAGTGTAAACACGGTGAATCCAGTCAGAAACCCCCTCACACCGGCACCAGTCACAGTGTAAACACGGTGAATCCAGTCAGAAACCCCTTCACACCGACACCAGTCACAGTGTAAACACAGTGAATCCAGTCAGAAACCCCTTCACACCGACACCAGTCACAGTGTAAACACGGTGAATCCAGTCAGAAACCCCTTCACACCGACACCAGTCACAGTGTAAACACGGTGAATCCAGTCAGAAACCCCTTCACACCGACACCAGTCAGTGTAAACACGGTGAATCCAGTCAGAAACCCCTTCACACCGACACCAGTCACAGTGTAAACACGGTGAATCCAGTCAGAAACCCATTCACACCGACACCAGTCACAGTGTAAACACAGTGAATCCAGTCAGAAACCCCTTCACACCGACACCAGTCACACTGTAAACACGGTGAATCCAGTCAGAAACTCCTTCACACCGACACCAGTCACAGTGTAAACACGGTGAATCCAGTCAGAAACCCCTTCACACCGACACCAGTCACAGTGTAAACACGGTGAATCCAGTCAGCAACCCCTTCACACCGACACCAGTCACAGTGTAAACACGGTGAATCCAGTCAGAAACCCCTTCACACCGACACCAGTCACAGTGTAAACACAGTGAATCCAGTCAGAAACCCCTTCACACTGACACCAGTCACAGTGTAAACACGGTGAATCCAGTCAGAAACCCCTTCACACCGACACCATTCACAGTGTAAACACAGTGAATCCAGTCAGAAACCCCTTCACACTGACACCAGTCACAGTGTAAACACGGTGAATCCAGTCAGAAATCCCTTCACACCGACACCAGTCACAGTGTAAACACACAGTGAATCCGGTCAGAAACCCCTTCACACCGACACCAGTCACAGTGTAAACACGGTGAATCCAGTCAGAAACCCCTTCACACCGACACCAGTCACAGTGTAAACATGGTGAATCCAGTCAGAAACCCCTTCACACCGACACCAGTCACAGTGTAAACAGGGTGAATCCAGCCAGAAACCCCTTCACACCACCAGTCACAGTGTAAACACAGTGAATCCAGTCAGAAACCCCTTCACACCAACACCGGTCACAGTGTAAACACGGTGAATCCAGTCAGAAACCCCTTCACACCGACACCAGTCACAGTGTAAACACGGTGAATCCAGTCAGAAACCCCTTCAAACCCACACCGGTCACAGTGTAAACACGGTGAATCCAGTCAGAAACCCCTTCACACCGACACCAGTCACAGTGTAAACACAGTGAATCCAGTCAGAAACCCCTTCACACCGACACCAGTCACAGTGTAAACACGGTGAATCCAGTCAGAAACCCCTTCACACCGACACCGGTCACAGTGTAAACACGGTGAATCCAGTCAGAAACCCCTTCACACCGACACCAGTCACAGTGTAAACACGGTGAATCCAGTCAGAAACCCCTTCACACCGACACCAGTCACAGTGTAAACACAGAGTGAATCCAGTCAGAAACCCCTTCACACCAACACCAGTCACAGTGTAAACACAGAGTGAATCCAGTCAGAAACCCCTTCACACCGACACCAGTCACAGTGTAAACACGGTGAATCCAGTCAGAAACCCCTTCACACCGACACCAGTCACAGTGTAAACACAGAGTGAATCCAGTCAGAAACCCCGTCACACCGACACCAGTCACAGTGTAAACACGGTGAATCCGGTCTGAAACCCCTTCACACCGACACCAGTCACAGTGTAAACACAGAGTGAATCCAGTCAGAAACCCCTTCACACCGACACCAGTCAGTGTAAACACAGTGAATCCAATCAGAAACCCCTTCACACCGACACCGGTCACAGTGTAAACACGGTGAATCCAGTCAGAAACCCCTTCACACCGACACCAGTCAGTGTAAACACAGTGAATCCAGTCAGAAACCCCTTCACACCGACACCAGTCACAGTGTAAACACGGTGAATCCAGTCAGAAACCCATTCACACCGACACCAGTCACAGTGTAAACACGGTGAATCCAGTCAGAAACCCCTTCACACCGACACCAGTCACAGTGTAAACACGGTGAATCCAGTCAGAAACCCCTTCACACCGACACCAGTCACAGTGTAAACACACAGTGAATCCGGTCAGAAACCCCTTCACACCGACACCAGTCACAGTGTAAACACGGTGAATCCAGTCAGAAACCCCTTCACACCGACACCAGTCACAGTGGAAACAGGGTGAATCCAGCCAGAAACCCCTTCACACCACCAGTCACAGTGTAAACACAGTTAATCCAGTCAGAAACCCCTTCACACCAACACCAGTCACAGTGTAAACACGGTAAATCCAGTCAGAAACCCCTTCAAACCGACACCGGTCACAGTGTAAACACAGAGTGAATCCAGTCAGAAACCCCTTCACACCGACACCAGTCAGTGTAAACACAGTGAATCCAATCAGAAACCCCTTCACACCGACACCGGTCACAGTGTAAACACGGTGAATCCAGTCAGAAACCCCTTCACACCGACACCAGTCAGTGTAAACACAGTGAATCCAGTCAGAAACCCCTTCACACCGACACCAGTCACAGTGTAAACACGGTGAATCCAGTCAGAAACCCATTCACACCGACACCAGTCACAGTGTAAACACGGTGAATCCAGTCAGAAACCCCTTCACACCGACACCAGTCACAGTGTAAACACGGTGAATCCAGTCAGAAACCCCTTCACACCGACACCAGTCACAGTGTAAACACAGTGAATCCAGTCAGAAACCCCTTCACACTGACACCAGTCACAGTGTAAACACGGTGAATCCAGTCAGAAACCCCTTCACACCGACACCAGTCACAGTGTAAACAGAGAGTGGATCCAGTCAGAATCCCCTTCACACCGACACCATTCACAGTGTAAACACGGTGAATCCAGTCAGAAACCCCTTCACACCGACACCAGTCACAGTGTAAACACACAGTGAATCCGGTCAGAAACCCCTTCAAACCGACACCGGTCACAGTGTAAACACACAGTGAATCCGGTCAGAAACCCCTTCACACCGACACCAGTCACAGTGTAAACACGGTGAATCCAGTCAGAAACCCCTTCACACCGACACCAGTCACAGTGTAAACACGGTGAATCCAGTCAGAAACCCCTTCACACCGACACCAGTCACAGTGTAAACACGGTGAATCCAGTCAGAAACCCCTTCACACCGACACCAGTCACAGTTTAAACACAGAGTGAATCCAGTCAGAAACCCCTTCACACCGACACCAGTCACAGTGTAAACACGGTGAATCCAGTCAGAAGCCCCTTCACACCGACACCAGTCACAGTGTAAACACGGTGAATCCAGTCAGAAACCCCTTCACACCGACACCAGTCACAGTGTAAACACGGTGAATCCAGTCAGAAACCCCTTCACACCGACACCAGTCACAGTGTAAACACAGTGAATCCAGTCAGAATCCCCTTCACACTGACACCAGTCACAGTGTAAACACGGTGAATCCAGTCAGAAACCCCTTCACACCGACACCAGTCACAGTGTAAACAGAGAGTGGATCCAGTCAGAATCCCCTTCACACCGACACCATTCACAGTGTAAACACGGTGAATCCAGTCAGAAACCCCTTCACACCGACACCAGTCACAGTGTAAACACACAGTGAATCCGGTCAGAAACCCCTTCACACCGACACCAGTCACAGTGTAAACAGGGTGAATCCAGTCAGAAACCCCTTCACACCGACACCAGTCACAGTGTAAACACAGTGAATCCAGTCAGAAACCCCTTCACACCGACACCAGTCACAGTGTAAACACAGTGAATCCAATCAGAAACCCCTTCACACCGACACCGGTCACAGTGTAAACACGGTGAATCCAGTCAGAAACCCCTTCACACCGACACCAGTCACAGTGTAAACACGGTGAATCCAGTCAGAAACCCCTTCACACCGACACCAGTCAGTGTAAACACGGTGAATCCAGTCAGAAACCCCTTCACACCGACACGTCACAGTGTAAACACGGTGAATCCAGTCAGAAACCCATTCACACCGACACCAGTCACAGTGTAAACACGGTGATTCCAGTCAGAAACCCCTTCACACCGACACCAGTCACAGTGTAAACAGAGTGAATCCAGTCAGAAACACCTTCACACCGACACCAGTCACAGTGTAAACATGGTGAATCCAGTCAGAAACACCTTCACACCGACACCAGTCACAGTGTAAACACAGTGAATCCAGTCAGAAACCCCTTCACACCGACACCAGTCACAGTGTAAACACAGTGAATCCAGTCAGAAACCCATTCACACCGACACCAGTCACAGTGTAAACACAGTGAATCCACTCAGAAACCCCTTCACACCGACAGCAGTCACAGTGTAAACACGGTGAATCCAGTCAGAAACCCATTCACACCGACACCAGTCACAGTGTAAACATGGTGAATCCAGTCAGAAACCCCTTCACACCGACACCAGTCACACTGTAAACACGGTGAATCCAGTCAGAAACCCCTTCACACCGACACCAGTCACAGTGTAAACACGGTGAATCCAGTCAGAAACCCCTTCACACCGACACCAGTCACAGTGTAAACACGGTGAATCCAGTCAGAAACCCCTTCACACCGACACCAGTCACAGTGCAAACACAGTGAATCCAGTCAGAAACCCCTTCACACCGACACCAGTCACAGTGTAAACACGGTGAATCCAGTCAGAAACCCCTTCACACCAACACCAGTCACAGTGTAAACACAGAGTGAATCCAGTCAGAAACCCCTTCACACCGACACCAGTCACAGTGTAAACACGGTGAATCCAGTCAGAAACCCCCTCACACCGGCACCAGTCACAGTGTAAACACGGTGAATCCAGTCAGAAACCCCTTCACACCGACACCAGTCACAGTGTAAACACAGTGAATCCAGTCAGAAACCCCGACACACCGACACCAGTCAGTGTAAACACGGTGAATCCAGTCAGAAACCCCTTCACACCGACACCAGTCACAGTGTAAACACGGTGAATCCAGTCAGAAACCCCTTCACACCGACACCAGTCAGTATAAACACGGTGAATCCAGTCAGAAACCCCTTCACACCGACACCAGTCACAGTGTAAACACGGTGAATCCAGTCAGAAACCCATTCACACCGACACCAGTCACAGTGTAAACACAGTGAATCCAGTCAGAAACCCCTTCACACCGACACCAGTCACACTGTAAACACGGTGAATCCAGTCAGAAACTCCTTCACACCGACACCACTCACAGTGTAAACACGGTGAATCCAGTCAGAAACCCCTTCACACCGACACCAGTCACAGTGTAAACACGGTGAATCCAGTCAGGAACCCCTTCACACCGACACCAGTCACAGTGTAAACACGGTGAATCCAGTCAGAAACCCCTTCACACCGACACCAGTCACAGTGTAAACACAGTGAATCCAGTCAGAAACCCCTTCACACTGACACCAGTCACAGTGTAAACACGGTGAATCCAGTCAGAAACCCCTTCACACCGACACCAGTCACAGTGAAAACAGAGTGGATCCAGTCAGAATCCCCTTCACACCGACACCATTCACAGTGTAAACACAGTGAATCCAGTCAGAAACCCCTTCACACTGACACCAGTCACAGTGTAAACACGGTGAATCCAGTCAGAAACCCCTTCACACCGACACCAGTCACAGTGTAAACACGGTGAATCCAGTCAGAAACCCCTTCACACCGACACCAGTCACAGTGTAAACATGGTGAATCCAGTCAGAAACCCCTTCACACCGACACCAGTCACAGTGTAAACAGGGTGAATCCAGCCAGAAACCCCTTCACACCACCAGTCACAGTGTAAACACAGTGAATCCAGTCAGAAACCCCTTCACACCAACACCAGTCACAGTGTAAACACGGTGAATCCAGTCAGAAACCCCTTCACACCGACACCAGTCACAGTGTAAACACGGTGAATCCAGTCAGAAACCCCTTCAAACCGACACCGGTCACAGTGTAAACACGGTGAATCCAGTCAGAAACCCCTTCACACCGACACCAGTCACAGTGTAAACACAGTGAATCCAGTCAGAAACCCCTTCACACCGACACCAGTCACAGTGTAAACACGGTGAATCCAGTCAGAAACCCCTTCACACCGACACCGGTCACAGTGTAAACACGGTGAATCCAGTCAGAAACCCCTTCACACCGACACCAGTCACAGTGTAAACACGGTGAATCCAGTCAGAAACCCCTTCACACCGACACCAGTCACAGTGTAAACACAGAGTGAATCCAGTCAGAAACCCCTTCACACCAACACCAGTCACAGTGTAAACACAGAGTGAATCCAGTCAGAAACCCCGTCACACCGACACCAGTCACAGTGTAAACACGGTGAATCCAGTCAGAAACCCCTTCACACCGACACCAGTCAGTGTAAACACAGTGAATCCAATCAGAAACCCCTTCACACCGACACCGGTCACAGTGTAAACACAGTGAATCCAATCAGAAACCCCTTCACACCGACACCGGTCACAGTGTAAACACGGTGAATCCAGTCAGAAACACCTTCACACCGACACCAGTCAGTGTAAACACAGTGAATCCAGTCAGAAACCCCTTCACACCGACACCAGTCACAGTGTAAACACGGTGAATCCAGTCAGAAACCGATTCACACCGACACCAGTCACAGTGTAAACACGGTGAATCCAGTCAGAAACCCCTTCACACCGACACCAGTCACAGTGTAAACACGGTGAATCCAGTCAGAAACCCCTTCACACCGACACCAGTCACAGTGTAAACACGGTGAATCCAGTCAGAAACCCCTTCACACCGACACCAGTCACAGTGTAAACACAGTGAATCCAGTCAGAATCCCCTTCACACTGACACCAGTCACAGTGTAAACACGGTGAATCCAGTCAGAAACCCCTTCACACCGACACCAGTCACAGTGTAAACAGAGAGTGGATCCAGTCAGAATCCCCTTCACACCGACACCATTCACAGTGTAAACACGGTGAATCCAGTCAGAAACCCCTTCACACCGACACCAGTCACAGTGTAAACACACAGTGAATCCGGTCAGAAAGCCCTTCACACCGACACCAGTCACAGAGTAAACACGGTGAATCCAGTCAGAAACCCCTTCACACCGACACCAGTCACAGTGCAAACAGGGTGAATCCAGCCAGAAACCCCTTCACACCACCAGTCACAGTGTAAACACAGTGAATCCAGTCAGAAACCCCTTCACACCAACACCAGTCACAGTGTAAACACGGTAAATCCGGTCAGAAACCCCTTCAAACCGACACCGGTCACAGTGTAAACACGGTGAATCCAGTCAGAAACCCCTTCACACCGACACCAGTCACAGTGTAAACACAGTGAATCCAGTCAGAAACCCCTTCACACCGACACCAGTCACAGTGTAAACACGGTGAATCCAGTCAGAAACCCCTTCACACCGACACCGGTCACAGTGTAAACACGGTGAATCCAGTCAGAAACCCCTTCACACCGACACCAGTCACAGTGTAAACACGGTGAATCCAGTCAGAAACCCCTTCACACCGACACCAGTCACAGTGTAAACACAGAGTGAATCCAGTCAGAAACCCCTTCACACCGACACCAGTCACAGTGTAAACAGAGTGAATCCAGTCAGAAACCCCTTCACACCGACACCAGTCACAGTGTAAACACGGTGAATCCAGTCAGAAACCCCTTCACACCGACACCAGTCAGTGTAAACACGGTGAATCCAGTCAGAAACCCCTTCACACCGACACCAGTCACAGTGTAAACATGGTGAATCCAGTCAGAAACCCCTTCACAACGACACCAGTCACAGTGTAAACACAGAGTGAATCCAGTCAGAAACCCCTTCACACCGACACCAGTCACAGTGTAAACACAGAGTGAATCCAGTCAGAAACCACTTCACACCGACACCAGTCACAGTGTAAACACGGTGAATCCAGTCAGAAACCCCTTCACACCGACACCAGTCACAGTGTAAACACACAGTGAATCCGGTCAGAAACCCCTTCACACCGACACCAGTCACAGTGTAAACACGGTGAATCCAGTCAGAAACCCCTTCACACCGACACCAGTCACAGTGCAAACACAGTGAATCCAGTCAGAAACCCCTTCACACCGACACCAGTCACAGTGTAAACACGGTGAATCCAGTCAGAAACCCCTTCACACCAACACCAGTCACAGTGTAAACACAGAGTGAATCCAGTCAGAAACCCCTTCACACCGACACCAGTCACAGTGTAAACACAGAGTGAATCCGGTCAGAAACCCCTTCACACCGACACCAGTCACAGTGTAAACACGGTGAATCCAGTCAGAAACCCCCTCACACCGGCACCAGTCACAGTGTAAACACGGTGAATCCAGTCAGAAACCCCTTCACACCGACACCAGTCACAGTGTAAACACAGTGAATCCAGTCAGAAACCCCTTCACACCGACACCAGTCACAGTGTAAACACGGTGAATCCAGTCAGAAACCCCTTCACACCGACACCAGTCACAGTGTAAACACGGTGAATCCAGTCAGAAACCCCTTCACACCGACACCAGTCAGTGTAAACACGGTGAATCCAGTCAGAAACCCCTTCACACCGACACCAGTCACAGTGTAAACACGGTGAATCCAGTCAGAAACCCATTCACACCGACACCAGTCACAGTGTAAACACAGTGAATCCAGTCAGAAACCCCTTCACACCGACACCAGTCACACTGTAAACACGGTGAATCCAGTCAGAAACTCCTTCACACCGACACCAGTCACAGTGTAAACACGGTGAATCCAGTCAGAAACCCCTTCACACCGACACCAGTCACAGTGTAAACACGGTGAATCCAGTCAGCAACCCCTTCACACCGACACCAGTCACAGTGTATACACGGTGAATCCAGTCAGAAACCCCTTCACACCGACACCAGTCACAGTGTAAACACAGTGAATCCAGTCAGAAACCCCTTCACACTGACACCAGTCACAGTGTAAACACGGTGAATCCAGTCAGAAACCCCTTCACACCGACACCAGTCACAGTGTAAACAGAGTGGATCCAGTCAGAATCCCCTTCACACCGACACCATTCACAGTGTAAACACAGTGAATCCAGTCAGAAACCCCTTCACACTGACACCAGTCACAGTGTAAACACGGTGAATCCAGTCAGAAATCCCTTCACACCGACACCAGTCACAGTGTAAACACACAGTGAATCCGGTCAGAAACCCCTTCACACCGACACCAGTCACAGTGTAAACACGGTGAATCCAGTCAGAAACCCCTTCACACCGACACCAGTCACAGTGTAAACATGGTGAATCCAGTCAGAAACCCCTTCACACCGACACCAGTCACAGTGTAAACAGGGTGAATCCAGCCAGAAACCCCTTCACACCACCAGTCACAGTGTAAACACAGTGAATCCAGTCAGAAACCCCTTCACACCAACACCAGTCACAGTGTAAACACGGTGAATCCAGTCAGAAACCCCTTCACACCGACACCAGTCACAGTGTAAACACGGTGAATCCAGTCAGAAACCCCTTCAAACCGACACCGGTCACAGTGTAAACACGGTGAATCCAGTCAGAAACCCCTTCACACCGACACCAGTCACAGTGTAAACACGGTGAATCCAGTCAGAAACCCCTTCACACCGACACCAGTCACAGTGTAAACACGGTGAATCCAGTCAGAAACCCCTTCACACCGACACCAGTCACAGTGTAAACACACAGTGAATCCGGTCAGAAACCCCTTCACACCGACACCAGTCACAGTGTAAACACGGTGAATCCAGTCAGAAACCCCTTCACACCGACACCGGTCACAGTGTAAACACGGTGAATCCAGTCAGAAACCCCTTCACACCGACACCAGTCACAGTGTAAACACGGTGAATCCAGTCAGAAACCCCGTCACACCGACACCAGTCACAGTGTAAACACAGAGTGAATCCAGTCAGAAACCCCTTCACACCGACACCAGTCACAGTGTAAACACAGAGTGAATCCAGTCAGAAACCCCTTCACACCGACACCAGTCACAGTGTAAACACGGTGAATCCAGTCAGAAACCCCTTCACACCGACACCAGTCACAGTGTAAACATGGTGAATCCAGTCAGAAACCCCTTCACACCGACACCAGTCACACTGTAAACACGGTGAATCCAGTCAGAAACCCCTTCACACCGACACCAGTCACAGTGTAAACACGGTGAATCCAGCCAGAAACCCCTTCACACCGACACCAGTCACAGTGTAAACACGGTGAATCCAGTCAGAAACCCCTTCACACCGACACCAGTCACAGTGTAAACACGGTGAATCCAGTCAGAAACCCCTTCACACCGACACCAGTCACAGTGTAAACACGGTGAATCCAGTCAGAAACCCCTTCACACAGACACCAGTCACAGTGTAAACACAGAGTGAATCCAGTCAGAAACCCCGTCACACCGACACCAGTCACAGTGTAAACACGGTGAATCCGGTCTGAAACCCCTTCACACCGACACCAGTCACAGTGTAAACACACGGTGAATCCAGTCAGAAACCCCTTCACACCGACACCAGTCACAGTGTAAACACAGAGTGAATCCAGTCAGAAACCCCTTCACACTGACACCAGTCACAGTGTCACGGTGAATCCAGTCAGAAACCCCTTCACACCGACACCAGTCACAGTGTAAACACAGTGAATCCAGTCAGAAACCCCTTCACACCGACACCAGTCACAGTGCAAACACGGTGAATCCAGTCAGAAACCCCTTCACACTGACACCGGTCACAGTGTAAACACGGTGAATCCAGTCAGAAACCCATTCACACCCACACCAGTCACAGTGTAAACACGGTGAATCCAGTCAGAAACCCCTTCACACCGACACCAGTCACAGTGTAAACACGGTGAATCCAGTCAGAAACCCCTTCACACCGACACCAGTCACAGTGTAAACACGGTGAATCCAGTCAGAAACCCCTTCACACCGACACCAGTCACACTGTAAACACGGTGAATCCAGTCAGAAACCCCTTCACACCGACACCAGTCAGTGTAAACACAGTGAATCCAGTCAGAAACCCCTTCACACCGACACCCGTCACAGTGTAAACACGGTGAATCCAGTCAGAAACCCCGTCACACCGACAGCAGTCACAGTGTAAACACGGTGAATCCAGTCAGAAACCCCGTCACACCGACACCAGTCACAGTGTAAACACAGAGTGAATCCAGTCAGAAACCCCTTCACACCGACACCAGTCACAGTGTAAACACGGTGAATCCAGTCAGAAACCCCTTCACACCGACACCAGTCACAGTGTAAACATGGTGAATCCAGTCAGAAACCCCTTCACACCGACACCAGTCACAGTGTAAACACGGTAAATCCAGTCAGAAACCCCTTCACACCGACACCAGTCACAGTGTAAACACAGAGTGACTCCAGTCAGAAACCCCTTCACACCGACACCAGTCACAGTGTAAACACAGAGTGACTCCAGTCAGAAACCCCTTCACACCGACACCAGTCACAGTGTAAACACGGTGAATCCAGTCAGAAACCCCTTCACACCGACACCAGTCACAGTGTAAACACGGTAAATCCAGTCAGAAACCCCTTCACACCGACACCAGTCACAGTGTAAACACAGAGTGACTCCAGTCAGAAACCCCTTCACACCGACACCAGTCACAGTGTAAACACGGTGAATCCAGTCAGAAACCCCTTCACACCGACACCAGTTAGAGTGTAAACACGGTGAATCCAGTCAGAAACCCCTTCACACCGACACCAGTCACAGTGTAAACACAGAGTGAATCCAGTCAGAAACCCCTTAACACCGACACCAGTCACAGTGTAAACACGGTGAATCCAGTCAGAAACCCCTTCACACCGACACCAGTCACAGTGTAAACACAGAGTGAATCCAGTCAGAAACCCCTTCACACCGACACCAGTCACAGTGTAAACACAGTGAATCCAGTCAGAAACCCCTTCACACCGACAGCAGTCACAGTGTAAACACGGTGAATCCAGTCAGAAACCCCTTCACAGTGACACCAGTCACAGTGTAAACACACAGTGAATCCAGTCAGAAACCCCTTCACACCGACACCAGTCACAGTGTAAACAGAGTGAATCCGGTCAGAAACCCCTTCACACCGACACCAGTCACAGTGTAAACACGGTGAATCCAGTCAGAAACCCCTTCACACCGACACCAGTCACAGTGTAAGCACGGTGAATCCAGTCAGAAACCCCTTCACACCGACACCAGTCACAGTGTAAACACGGTGAGTCCAGTCAGAAACCCCTTCACACCGACACCAGTCACAGTGTAAACACGGTGAATCCAGTCAGAAACCCCTTCACACCGACACCAGTCACAGTGTAAACACGGTGAATCCAGTCAGAAACCCCTTCACACCGACACCAGTCACAGTGTAAACACGGTGAATCCAGTCAGAAACCCCTTCACACTGACACCAGTCACAGTGTAAACACAGACTGAATCCAGTCAGAAACCCCTTCACACCGACACCAGTCACAGTGTAAACACAGTGAATCCAGTCAGAAACCCCTTCACACCGACACCAGTCACAGTGTAAACAGAGAGTGCATCCAGTCAGAAACCCCTTCACACCGACAGCAGTCAGTGTAAACACGGTGAATCCGGTCAGAAACCCCTTCACACCGACACCAGTCACAGTGTAAACAGGGTGAATCCAGTCAGAAACCCCTTCACACCGACACCAGTCACAGTGTAAACACGGTGAATCCAGTCAGAAACCCCTTCACACCGACACCAGTCACAGTGTAAACACGGTGAATCCAGTCAGAAACCCCTTCACACCGACACCAGTCACACTGTAAACACGGTGAATCCAGTCAGAAACCCCTTCACACCAACACCAGTCACAGTGTAAACACAGAGTGAATCCAGTCAGAAACCCCTTCACACCGACACCAGTCACACTGTAAACACGGTGAATCCAGTCAGAAACCCCTTCACACCGACAGCAGTCACAGTGTCACGGTGAATCCAGTCAGAAACCCCTTCACACCGACACCAGTCACAGTGTAAACACGGTGAATCCAGTGAGAAACCCCTTCACACCGACACCAGTCACAGTGTAAACACAGACTGAATCCAGTCAGAAACCCCTTCACACCAACACCAGTCACAGTGTAAACACAGAGTGAATCCAGTCAGAAACCCCTTCACACTGACACCAGTCACAGTGTAAACACGGTGAATCCAGTCAGAAACCCCTTCACACCAACACCAGTCACAGTGTAAACACGGTGAATCCAGTCAGAAACCCCTTCACACCGACAGCAGTCACAGTGTCACGGTGAATCCAGTCAGAAACCCCTTCACACCGACACCAGTCACAGTGTAAACACACAGTGAATCCAGTCAGAAACCCCTTCACACCGACACCAGTCACACTGTAAACACGGTGAATCCAGTCAGAAACCCCTTCACACCGACAGCAGTCACAGTGTCACGGTGAATCCAGTCAGAAACCCCTTCACACCGACACCAGTCACAGTGTAAACACAGAGTGAATCCAGTCAGAAACCCCTTCACACCGACACCAGTCACACTGTAAACACGGTGAATCCAGTCAGAAACCCCTTCACACCGACACCAGTCACAGTGTAAACACACAGTGAATCCAGTCAGAAACCCCTTCACACCGACACCAGTCACAGTGTAAACACGGTGAATCCAGTCAGAAACCCCTTCATACCGACACCAGTCAGTGTAAACACGGTGAATCCAGTCAGAAACCCCTTCACACCGACACCAGTCACAGTGTAAACACACAGTGAATCCAGTCAGAAACCCCTTCACACCGACACGTCAGTGTAAACACGGTGAATCCAGTCAGAAACCCCTTCACACCGACACCAGTCACAGTGTAAACACGGTGAATCCAGTCAGAAACCCCTTCACACCGACACCAGTCACAGTGTAAACACGGTGAATCCAGTCAGAAACCCCTTCACACCGACACCAGTCACAGTGTAAACACGGTGAATCCAGTCAGAAACCCCTTCACACCGACAGCAGTCACAGTGTCACGGTGAATCCAGTCAGAAACCCCTTCACACCGACACCAGTCACAGTGTAAACACAGAGTGAATCCAGTCAGAAACCCCTTCACACCGACACCAGTCAGTGTAAACACGGTGAATCCAGTCAGAAACCCCTTCACACCGACACCAGTCACAGTGTAAACACACAGTGAATCCAGTCAGAAACCCCTTCACACCGACACGTCACAGTGTAAACACGGTGAATCCAGTCAGAAACCCCTTCACACCGACACCAGTCACAGTGTAAACACAGAGTGAATCCAGTCAGAAACCCCTTCACTCCGACACGTCACAGTGTAAACACACGGTGAATCCAGTCAGAAACCCCTTCACACCGACACCAGTCACAGTGTAAACACGGTGAATCCAGTCAGAAACCCCTTCACACCGACACCAGCCACACTGTAAACACGGTGAATCCAGTCAGAAACCCCGTCACACCGACACCAGTCACAGTGTAAACATGGTGAATCCAGTCAGAAACCCCTTCACACCGACACCAGTCACAGTGTAAACACGGTGAATCCAGTCAGAAACCCCTTCACACCGACACCAGTCACAGTGTAAACACAGAGTGAATCCAGTCAGAAACTCCTTCACACCGACACCAGTCACAGTGTAAATACAGTGAATCCAGTCAGAAACCCCTTCACACCGACAGCAGTCACAGTGTAAACACGGTGAATCCAGTCAGAAACCCCTTCACAGTGACACCAGTCACAGTGTAAACACACAGTGAATCCAGTCAGAAACCCCTTCACACCGACACCAGTCACAGTGGAAACACGGTGAATCCAGTCAGAAACCCCTTCACACCGACACCAGTCACAGTGTAAACAGAGTGAATCCGGTCAGAAACCCCTTCACACCGACACCAGTCACAGTGTAAACACGGTGAATCCAGTCAGAAACCCCTTCACACCGACACCAGTCACAGTGTAAACACGGTGAATCCAGTCAGAAACCCCTTCACACCGACACCAGTCACAGTGTAAACACGGTGAATCCAGTCAGAAACCCCTTCACACCGACACCAGTCACAGTGTAAACACAGACTGAATCCAGTCAGAAACCGCTTCACACCGACACCAATCACAGTGTAAACACGGTGAATCCAGTCAGAAACCCCTTCACACTGACACCAGTCACAGTGTAAACACAGAGTGCATCCAGTCAGAAACCCCTTCACACCGACACCAGTCACAGTGTAAACACAGTGAATCCAGTCAGAAACCCCTTCACACCGACACCAGTCACAGTGTAAACAGAGAGTGCATCCAGTCAGAAACCCCTTCACACCGACAGCAGTCACAGTGTAAACACGGTGAATCCAGTCAGAAACCCCTTCACACCGACACCAGTCAGTGTAAACACGGTGAATCCGGTCAGAAACCCCTTCACACCGACACCAGTCACAGTGTAAACAGGGTGAATCCAGTCAGAAACCCCTTCACACCGACACCAGTCAGTGTAAACACGGTGAATCCGGTCAGAAACCCCTTCACACCGACACCAGTCACAGTGTAAACAGGGTGAATCCAGTCAGAAACCCCTTCACACCGACACCAGTCACAGTGTAAACACGGTGAATCCAGTCAGAAACCCCTTCACACCGACACCAGTCACAGTGTAAACATGGTGAATCCAGTCAGAAACCCCTTCACACCGACACCAGTCACAGTGTAAACACGGTGAATCCAGTGAGAAACCCCTTCACACCGACACCAGTCACAGTGTAAACACGGACTGAATCCAGTCAGAAACCGCTTCACACCGACACCAGTCACAGTGTAAACACAGTGAATCCAGTCAGAAACCCCTTCACACCGACACCAGTCACAGTGTAAACACGGTGAATCCAGTCAGAAACCCCTTCACACCGACACCAGTCACTGTGTAAACACAGAGTGAATCCAGTCAGAAACCCCTTCACACCGACACCAGTCACAGTGTAAACACAGAGTGAATCCAGTCAGAAACCCCTTCACACCGACACCAGTCACAGTGTAAACACGGTGAATCCAGTCAGAAACCCCTTCACACAGACACCAGTCACAGTGTAAACACGGTGAATCCAGTCAGAAACCCCTTCACACCGACAGCAGTCACAGTGTGACGGTGAATCCAGTCAGAAACCCCTTCACACCGACACCAGTCACAGTGTAAACACACAGTGAATCCAGTCAGAAACCCCTTCACACCGACACCAGTCACAGTGTAAACACAGAGTGAATGCAGTCAGAAACCCCTTCACACCGACACCAGTCACACTGTAAACACGGTGAATCCAGTCAGAAACCCCTTCATACCGACACCAGTCAGTGTGAACACGGTGAATCCAGTCAGAAACCCCTTCACACCGACACCAGTCACACTGTAAACACGGTGAATCCAGTCAGAAACCCCTTCACACCGACACCAGTCACAGTGTAAACACACAGTGAATCCAGTCAGAAACCCCTTCACACCGACACCAGTCACAGTGTAAACACGGTGAATCCAGTCAGAAACCCCTTCATACCGACACCAGTCAGTGTAAACACGGTGAATCCAGTCAGAAACCCCTTCACACCGACACCAGTCACAGTGTCACGGTGAATCCAGTCAGAAACCCCTTCACACCGACACCAGTCACACTGTAAACACGGTGAATCCAGTCAGAAACACCTTCACACCGACAGCAGTCACAGTGTCACGGTGAATCCAGTCAGAAACCCCTTCACACCGACACCAGTCACAGTGTAAACACAGAGTGAATCCAGTCAGAAACCCCTTCACACCGACACCAGTCAGTGTAAACACGGTGAATCCAGTCAGAAACCCCTTCACACCGACACCAGTCACAGTGTAAACACACAGTGAATCCAGTCAGAAACCCCTTCACACCGACACGTCACAGTGTAAACACGGTGAATCCAGTCAGAAACCCCTTCACACCGACACCAGTCACAGTGTAAACACGGTGAATCCAGTCAGAAACCCCTTCACACCGACACCAGTCACAGTGTAAACATGGTGAATCCAGTCAGAAACCCCTTCACACCGACACCAGTCACAGTGTAAACACGGTGAATCCAGTCAGAAACCCATTCACACCGACACCAGTCACAGTGTAAACACGGTGAATCCAGTCAGAAACCCCTTCACACCGACACCAATCACAGTGTCAACACGGTGAATCCAGTCAGAAACCCCTTCACACCGACACCAGTCACAGTGTAAACACGGTGAATCCAGTCAGATACCCCTTCACACTGACACCAGTCACAGTGTAAACACGGTGAATCCAGTCAGAAACCCCTTCACACCGACACCAGTCACAGTGTAAACACGGTGAATCCAGTCAGAAACCCCTTCACACCGACACCAGTCACAGTGTAAACACGGTGAATCCAGTCAGATACCCCTTCACACCGACACCAGTCACAGTGTAAACACAGACTGAATCCAGTCAGAAACCGCTTCACACCGACACCAGTCACAGTGTAAACACGGTGAATCCAGTCAGAAACCCCTTCACACTGACACCAGTCACAGTGTAAACACAGTGAATCCAGTCAGAAACCCCTTCACACCGACACCAGTCACAGTGTAAACACGGTGAATCCAGTCAGAAACCCCTTCACACCGACACCAGTCACAGTGTAAACACAGAGTGAATCCAGTCAGAAACCCCTTCACACCGACACCAGTCACAGTGTAAACACAGTGAATCCAGTCAGAAACCCCTTCACACCGACAGCAGTCACAGTGTAAACACGGTGAATCCAGTCAGAAACCCCTTCACACCGACACCAGTCAGTGTAAACACGGTGAATCCGGTCAGAAACCCCTTCACACCGACACCAGTCACAGTGTAAACACGGTGAATCCAGTCAGAAACCCCTTCACACCGACACCAGTCACAGTGTAAACACGGTGAATCCAGTCAGAAACCCCTTCACACCGACACCAGTCACAGTGTAAACACGGTGAATCCAGTCAGAAACCCCTTCACAGTGACACCAGTCACAGTGTAAACACACAGTGAATCCAGTCAGAAACCCCTTCACACCGACACCAGTCACAGTGTAAACACAGACTGAATCCAGTCAGAAACCGCTTCACACCGACACCAGTCACAGTGTAAACACAGTGAATCCAGTCAGAAACCCCTTCACACCGACACCAGTCACAGTGTAAACACGGTGAATCCAGTCAGAAACCCCTTCACACCGACACCAGTCACAGTGTAAACACGGTGAATCCAGTCAGAAACCCCTTCACACCGACACCAGTCACAGTGTAAACACGGTGAATCCAGTCAGAAACCCCTTCACACCGACACCAGTCACAGTGTAAACACGGTGAATCCAGTCAGAAACCCCTTCACACCGACAGCAGTCACAGTGTCACGGTGAATCCAGTCAGAAACCCCTTCACACCGACACCAGTGACAGTGTAAACACACAGTGAATCCAGTCAGAAACCCCTTCACACCGACACCAGTCACACTGTAAACACGGTGAATCCAGTCAGAAACCCCTTCTCACCGACAGCAGTCACAGTGTCACGGTGAATCCAGTCAGAAACCCCTTCACACCGACACCAGTCACAGTGTAAACACAGAGTGAATCCAGTCAGAAACCCCTTCACACTGACACCAGTCACACTGTAAACACGGTGAATCCAGTCAGAAACCCCTTTACACCGACACCAGTCACAGTGTAAACACAGAGTGAATGCAGTCAGAAACCCCTTCACACCGACACCAGTCACAGTGTAAACACAGAGTGAATCCAGTCAGAAACCCCTTCACACCGACACCAGTCACAGTGTAAACACGGTGAATCCAGTCAGAAACCCCTTCACACCGACAGCACTCACAGTGTCACGGTGAATCCAGTCAGAAACCCCTTCACACCGAAACCAGTCACAGTGTAAACACACAGTGAATCCAGTCAGAAACCCCTTCACACCGACACGTCACACTGCAAACACGGTGAATCCAGTCAGAAACCCCTTCACACCGACACCAGTCACAGTGTAAACACAGAGTGAATCCAGTCACCAGTCACACTGTAAACACGGTGAATCCAGTCAGAAACCCCTTCACACTGACACCAGTCACAGTGTAAACACACAGTGAATCCAGTCAGAAACCCCTTCACACCGACACCAGTCACAGTGTAAACACACAGTGAATCCAGTCAGAAACCCCTTCACACCGACACGTCAGTGTAAACACGGTGAATCCAGTCAGAAACCCCTTCACACCGACACCAGTCACAGTGTAAACACGGTGAATCCAGTCAGAAACCCCTTCACACCGACACCAGTCACAGTGTAAACACGGTGAATCCAGTCAGAAACCCCTTCACACCGACAGCAGTCGCAGTGAATCCAGTCAGAAACCCCTTCACACCGACACCAGTCACACTGTAAACACGGTGAATCCAGTCAGAAACCCCTTCACACCGACAGCAGTCACAGTGTCACGGTGAATCCAGTCAGAAACCCCTTCACACCGACACCAGTCACAGTGTAAACACAGAGTGAATCCAGTCAGAAACCCCTTCACACCGACACCAGTCAGTGTAAACACGGTGAATCCAGTCAGAAACCCCTTCACACCGACACCAGTCACAGTGTAAACACACAGTGAATCCAGTCAGAAACCCCTTCACACCGACACGTCACAGTGTAAACACGGTGAATCCAGTCAGAAACCCCTTCACACCGACACCAGTCACAGTGTAAACACGGTGAATCCAGTCAGAAACCCCTTCACACCGACACCAGTCATACTGTAAACACGGTGAATCCAGTCAGAAACCCCTTCACACAGACACCAGTCAGTGTAAACACAGTGAATCCAGTCAGAAACCCCTTCACACCGACACCCGTCACAGTGTAAACACGGTGAATCCAGTCAGAAACCCCGTCACACCGACAGCAGTCAGTGTAAACACGGTGAATCCAGTCAGAAACCCCGTCACACCGACACCAGTCACAGTGTAAACACAGAGTGAATCCAGTCAGAAACCCCTTCACACCGACACCAGTCACAGTGTAAACACGGTGAATCCAGTCAGAAACCCCTTCACACCGACACCAGTCACAGTGTAAACATGGTGAATCCAGTCAGAAACCCCTTCACACCGACACCAGTCACAGTGTAAACACGGTGAATCCAGTCAGAAACCCCTTCACACCGACACCAGTCACAGTGTAAACACAGAGTGACTCCAGTCAGAAACCCCTTCACACCGACACCAGTCACAGTGGAAACACGGTGAATCCAGTCAGAAACCCCTTCACACCGACACCAATCACAGTGTAAACACGGTGAATCCAGTCAGAAACCCCTTCACACCGACACCAGTCACAGTGTAAACACGGTGAATCCAGTCAGAAACCCCTTCACACTGACACCAGTCACAGTGTAAACACGGTGAATCCAGTCAGAAACCCCTTCACACCGACACCAGTCACAGTGTAAACACGGTGAATCCAGTCAGAAACCCCTTCACACCGACACCAGTCACAGTGTAAACACGGTGAATCCAGTCAGAAACCCCTTCACACCGACACCAGTCACAGTGTAAACACAGACTGAATCCAGTCAGAAACCGCTTCACACCGACACCAGTCACAGTGTAAACACGGTGAATCCAGTCAGAAACCCCTTCACACTGACACCAGTCACAGTGTAAACACGGTGAATCCAGTCAGAAACCCCTTCACACCGACACCAGTCACAGTGTAAACACAGTGAATCCAGTCAGAAACCCCTTCACACCGACACCAGTCACAGTGTAAACACAGTGAATCCAGTCAGAAACCCCTTCACACCGACAGCAGTCACAGTGTAAACACGGTGAATCCAGTCAGAAACCCCTTCACACCGACACCAGTCAGTGTAAACACGGTGAATCCGGTCAGAAACCCCTTCACACCGACACCAGTCACAGTGTAAACACGGTGAATCCAGTCAGAAACCCCTTCACACCGACACCAGTCACAGTGTAAACACGGTGAATCCAGTCAGAAACCCCTTCACACCGACACCAGTCACAGTGTAAACACGGTGAATCCAGTCAGAAACCCCTTCACAGTGACACCAGTCACAGTGTAAACACAAAGTGAATCCAGTCAGAAACCCCTTCACACCGACACCAGTCACAGTGTAAACACGGTGAATCCAGTCAGAAACTCCTTCACACCGACACCAGTCACAGTGTAAACACAGACTGAATCCAGTCAGAAACCCCTTCACACCGACACCAGTCACAGTGTAAACACGGTGAATCCAGTCAGAAACCCCTTCACACCGACACCAGTCACAGTGTAAACACGGTGAATCCAGTCAGAAACCCCTTCACACCGACAGCAGTCACAGTGTCACGGTGAATCCAGTCAGAAACCACTTCACACCGACACCAGTCACAGTGTAAACACACAGTGAATCCAGTCAGAAACCCCTTCACACCGACACCAGTCACACTGTAAACACGGTGAATCCAGTCAGAAACCCCTTCACACCGACACCAGTCACACTGTAAACACGGTGAATCCAGTCAGAAACCCCTTCACACCGACACCAGTCACAGTGTAAACACAGAGTGAATCCAGTCAGAAACCCCTTCACACCGACACCAGTCACAGTGTAAACACAGAGTGAATCCAGTCAGAAACCCCTTCACACCGACACCAGTCACACTGTAAACACGGTGAATCCAGTCAGAAACCCCTTCATACCGACACCAGTCAGTGTAAACACGGTGAATCCAGTCAGAAACCCTTCACACCGACACCAGTCACAGTGTAAACACAGTGAATCCAGTCAGAAACCCCTTCACACCGACACGTCAGTGTAAACACGGTGAATCCAGTCAGAAACCCCTTCACACCGACACCAGTCACAGTGTAAACACGGTGAATCCAGTCAGAAACCCCTTCACACCGACACCAGTCACAGTGTAAACACGGTGAATCCAGTCAGAAACCCCTTCACACCGACACCAGTCACAGTGTAAACACAGAGTGAATCCAGTCAGAAACCCCTTCACACCGACACCAGTCACAGTGTAAACACAGAGTGAATCCAGTCAGAAACCCCTTCACACCGACACCAGTCACACTGTAAACACGGTGAATCCAGTCAGAAACCCCTTCACACCGACAGCAGTCACAGTGTCACGGTGAATCCAGTCAGAAACCCCTTCACACCGACACCAGTCACAGTGTAAACACAGAGTGAATCCAGTCAGAAACCCCTTCACACCGACACCAGTCAGTGTAAACACGGTGAATCCAGTCAGAAACCCCTTCACACCGACACGTCACAGTGTAAACACGGTGAATCCAGTCAGAAACCCCTTCACACCGACACCAGTCACAGTGTAAACACAGAGTGAATCCAGTCAGAAACCCCTTCACACCGACACGTCACAGTGTAAACACACGGTGAATCCAGTCAGAAACCCCTTCACACCGACACCAGTCACAGTGTAAACACGGTGAATCCAGTCAGAAGCCCCTTCACACTGACACCAGTCACAGTGTAAACACGGTGAATCCGTTCAGAAACCCCTTCACACCGACACCAGTCACAGTGTAAACACGGTGAATCCAGTCAGAAACCCCTTCACACCGACACCAGTCACAGTGTAAACAGAGAGTGAATCCAGTCAGAAACCCCTTCACACCGACACCAGTCACAGTGTAAACACGGTGAATCCGGTCAGAAACCCCTTCACACCGACACCAGTCACAGTGAATCCCCCCTCTCTCTCCCTCTTCACTTTGACTCTAGTCCGGGGTGTTTTAGCACCAATTCGCTGGGCCTCACCGGCCTGGGGCTGGGCATCGCATTCAGCCTTCTGGCCGTTCTCCTCTCGGTCCGGCCCGGCTTTTTCCTCCTCTTGCGTGGGCGGCTGCTCGTTGGTCTCCTCAAGCTTCACCTCAGGCTCAGTAGGCCGCACATCATCCCCGGCCTCGCCGTCGCGCTGCTTCCGCCCCTCGGCCGCAGAAGCCCCGGCCTTTTCCTTGGCCGCCCCCGCCTCTTCCTCCTCTTCTTCTTCATCTTCCTCCTCTTCCTCGTCCTCCTCCGCCAAGAGCCGGTCGTCGTCGTCGTCGTCGCCGTCGTGGTGCTGGTGGTCGTAGGCCTTGCTAGGCCGCGCCTCGTCGCCGCCCTCCTCGCCCAGCAGCTCGGCGTCCAGGGCCTCCTGCAGCCGCTGCGCCAGCTCGGCCTTCAGGCCGCGGGCGTCGAGGCCCCGCTCCTGCAGCTCCTGCCGCAGCTCGGCCACCTTCAGCTTCTTCACGTCCAGGCCGCTCATCCTCCTCAGTCGTCGTCCTCACTCTCGCCGCCGCCGCCGGCGCGCCGGAAAAAAAAAATTAAATAAAAAATTTTTTTTGCAGCAAAAAAAGTCTTTTTCTTAAATTTCGACCGTTGTTTTTTCCGCTCAACGGACGAAATTTTTTTTTTTTTTTTAAAAACAAAATGGCGCCCCAGCCGCTCCGAGGGCCGAACACTTCCCGCCCTCCGTCGCCTTGATTGACGCCAGGGCGCCGCCGGTGATTGGCCCGCCCTCCACAGCCATTGGGTGGGGGAAACCCTCTCTCTCCCGGACCAATGGCAGGCGCCGTTTATCCCTCCCCTCCTCTCAAACACGCTTTCCCCCGCCCTCTGTAAGGTCGCCTCCCAGTGGTGGGATTCGCCGCGGAGTGGGCGGGTTCTCTTTCTGTCCGCCAATGGCCTGCGCCCGCTCAACCCCCTCAGGCCTTTTACACCGCCTCCTCCGCTCCGGATGCAAAGCCGTCCCCCAGTGGTGGGATTTTCCGCTGAGTGGGCGGGGTCTGTCGCTGTCCGCCAATGGGTTTCCACCCGAACGTTTTTTTAAAATCAGCTGGTGGCCGTGGCGGGGTTTGCGCGAGGACTGATGGGAGATGTAGTTTTTCCTGAAGGCTGCCTTGTCATGACGGAGGCACAGTGGGAGTCCATTCAGCCCCTCAAGCCTATCCCACCATCCAATTAGATAAATGCAAGGTTTTCCACGCAAAAGTGAGCGCACGAAACAACATCCTGAATAAGCTCACTAACACAAGATGGGGAGCAAGCCCGAAAACATTGCGAACCAGTGCACTTGCTCTTTGCTATTCCACTGCCGAATATGCCTGCCCTGAATGGGAAAGGTCTACTCATGCCAAGAAGACGGATGCTGTTCTGAATGCAAGCTGCCGATTTATCACAGTTTGCTTAAAACCAACAAACACCAGCAGCCTATATATCCTGGCGGGTATCGCTCCCCCTGATATAAGAAGAACAGTAGCCAGCAAGAAATAGCGACTCCGTCAAACATCAGATGAGAGGCAACCGCTGCATTGTCACACACCTTACACCCAGCCACCTAAAGTCAAGGAAGAGCTTCATGAACAGTGTTGTTCCATTACAATCAACCTCATCTGAAGCCCGCATCGCCTTGTGGAAAGACCAGCTCGCCAGTCTTGAACAAACCCCAGCGATGGAAATTTTACCTGATGAAAGCCTTCCCCCAGGAGCTAATTGCAACTGGGCAACCTGGAAGTGCCTTAACAGACTTAGGACCGGTGTAGGTTGCTCAAAGGTGTCACTAAGCAAATGGGGATATTCAACCAGCCCGACAGCTTGTGAATGTGGAACTGAGGCACAGACTATGCAACATCTCCTGCAATGCCCATCGTTAGAGGAACCCTGCACTGTTGCAGATCTTGCCGAATTCAACAACAAGGCGCAAAAATGTGTCCAGTTCTGGCTGGGCTATGTATAGACTGTCCGTGGACACGATAAGAAGAAGATCCACTTTGGTGTCAAAAACAGGAAGGCAGATAATTATCTGAACGGTAATAGATTGGGAGAAGGGGAAGTGCAACGAGACCTGGGTGTCCTTGTGCACCAGTCGCTGAAGGTAAGTATGCAGGTGCAGCAGGCGGTTAAGAAGGCAAATGGTATGTTGGCCTTCATAGCGAGAGGGTTCGAGTACAGGAACAAGGATGTCTTGCTGCAGTTGTATAGGGCCTTGGTGAGACCACACCTTGAGTATTGTGTGCAGTTTTGGTCACCTTATCTGAGGAAGGATGTTCTTGCCATGGAGGGAGTGCAGCGAAGATTCACCAGGCTGATACCTGGGATGGCAGGAATGACGTATGAGGAGAGCTTGGGTCGATTGGGCTTATACTCGCTGGAGTTTAGAAGAATGAGAGGGGATCTCATTGAAACTTATAAAATTCTAACAGGACTAGACAGACTAGATGCAGGAAGGATGTTCCCGATGGCGGGGGAGTACAGAACCAGGGGTCACAGTCTAAGGATAAGGGGTAAGCCATTTAGGACAGAAATGAGGAGGAATTTCTTCACCCAGAGAGTGGTGAACCTGTGGAATTCTCTACCACAGAAGGCAGTTGAGGCCAATTCATTAAATATATTCAAGAAGGAGTTAGATATATTTCTTAAGGCTAAAGGGATCAAGGGATATGGGGAGAAAGCAGGGACAGGGTACTGAATTTGGATGATCAGCCATGATCTCATTGAATGGCGGAGCAGGCTCGAGGGGCCGAATGGCCTACTCCTGCTCCTATCTTCTATGTTTCTATGTTTAGATCATGGCTGGTCTGTGCCTTAACTACATCTACCCGCCTGGGTTCAGCCATGGTTCAGTGCGTCGCACTCTGAGTCAGAAGGCTGTGGGTTCAAGTCCCACGCCAGAGAACAAAAAATCCAGGCTGACACTCCCAGTGCAGTACTGAGGGAGCGCCGCACTGTCGGAGGGGCAGTGATCAGGGAGTGCTGCACTGTCGGAGGGGCAGTACTGAGGGAGCGCCGCACTGTCGGAGGGGCAGTACTGAGGGAGCGCCGCACTGTCAGAGGGGCAGTGATCAGGGAGTGCTGCACTGTCGGAGGGGCAGTACTGAGGGAGCACCGCACTGTCGGAGGGGCAGTACTGAGGGAGCGCCGCACTGTCGGAGGGGCATTGCTGAGGGAGCGCCGCACTGTAGGAGGGGCAGTACTGAGGGAGCGCCACACTGTCGGAGGGGCAGTACTGAGGGAGCGCCGCACTGTCGGAGGGGCAGTACTGAGGGAGCGCCGCACTGTCGGAGGGGCATTGCTGAGGGAGCGCCGCACTGTAGGAGGGTCAGTACTGAGGGAGCGCCGCACTGTCGGAGGGGCAGTACTGAGGGAGCGCCGCACTGTCGGAGGGGCAGTACTGAGGGAGCGCCGCACTGTCGGAGGGGCAGTACTGAGGGAGCGCCGCACTGTCGGAGGGGCAGTACTGAGGGAGCGCCGCACTGTCGGAGGGGCAGTACTGAGGGAGCGCCGCACTGTCGGAGGGGCAGTACTGAGGGAGCGCCGCACTGTCGGAGGGGCAGTACTGAGGGAGCGCCGCACTGTCGGAGGGGCAGTCCTGAGGGAGCGCCGCACTGTCGGAGGGGCAGTACTGAGGGAGCGCCGCACTGTCGGAGGGGCAGTACTGAGGGAGTGCTGCGCTGTCAGAGGTGCCGTCTTTTAGATGAGACGTTAAACTGAGGCCACCGTCTGCTCTCTCAGGTGGACGTAAAAGAACTCACGGGCCACTATTTGGAAGGAGAGCAGGGGAGTTCTCCTCAGTGTCCTGGGGCCAATATTTATCCCTGAATCAACATCGCTAAACAAAATAGATGATTTGATCATTATCACATTACTGTTTTTGGGAACTTGCTGTGTGCAAATTGGCTGCTGCGATTCCTATATTACAACAGTGACTACACTTCAAATAGTACTTCATTGGCTGTAAAGCACTTTGGGACGTTCAGTGGTCGTGAAAGGCATTATAGAAATGCAAGGGGGAAAAACTGAGTTGCGCCCCCTATGGGGCGCTAGCTTCGCCGGGGCGCTACATTTAGGTCCCCGAGGCTGATTTTCCCAGGTAGCGCCCCGAGAATGAGGAGGGGCGCTACTGGAAGCGCCCCGCCTCCCTCTTGGGGCACTGCGAGTGAATATCGCAGCGCGACGTCCTGCAGCGCCATGTGCTGCAGCACGTCGCGCCGCGGCACTGCAGGCATTCCTCCCCTCCTTAAAGTGGAGGGGCCTTGCGCAGCGCGACCCGGGGCCCAGCTGGGCCACCGGTGATCAGGGTGCTGGCAAAAGAGCCCGGCACTCAAGGATAGTGCTAGGCTCAGGGGGCGCAGCCGGCACTCCGCGGGGGGAGTGGGGGCAACGGGGGCAGGTGCCGGCAACAGAAATGGGCGCCCTTCACCTCGCCTTTAATTAGCGCCGCCCCAGCCGTAAGTAGGCCCCCCTGACCCCGTTGGACATTGCATCCGGCAGTAAGTCAGGGGCGCGGGTGGGGGCACTGCACACGGCGATGACGTCATCGCCGGCGCCACAGTGCGCTAACGGTTGTCGCCGCCACTAACCTCCTGGTGAATTTCGCGGGAGGCGCTGGCAGCGCCACGCCCGGGCGCTAGTTGCTTTGCGCCCCATTGGCGCCAAGTAACCGAATTTCCCACCCCCCCCCGCAAGTTTTTTCTTTTTTGCCTTCGTTCTGTTAATGAACCTTAATTCCTGTAACCCTTCATAACCTTGCCGAATAAAAATCTATCAATCTCAGTTCTTGAAATTTTCAATTCATCCCCAGTCTCAACAGCTCTTTTGGGGAGCAAGTTCCAGATTTCCACGAACCTTTGTGTGAAGAAGTGCATTCCCCTTTAATACCTTCATTTTTTGCAACAAATCTCTCATGTGGCACCTTGGCAAAAGCCTTCTGGAAATCTATTATAAATAAACATATGTAGGAATTGCCAAATTCCTATCTGAAGTATTGAGACCAGGCAACTCTGGTAATTAAACGATGTTTAATACAAACTGGTGGAAGTAACAGTTAAAACACAAGAGAACTAAACAACAAGTGTTTGCTTAAGGCTGACTCCACGAGGACTGATTCTGGAAGCTTCCCCGCTGACGTCATGACGTCATCACGTTTCCCGCCATTGGGAACGTCACGTGACCTGCGTGATGACGTCATCGCGTTCGGTCTACATCTTAAAGGGACCGCGTTATTTAAATACAGCAAACAAATACAGGTACCGATTCACTCTGTTAAAGGCAATTATGTACATCCATATAAGAGTCCCTTGGTGGCTCTGCCACACATAAGAATTAGGAGCAGGAGTTGGCCATTCGGCCCCTCGAGCCTGCTCCACCATTCAATAAGATCATGGCTGATCTTCTGCCTCAACTCCACTTTCCCGCCCGATCCCCATATCCCTTGATTCCAAAAATCTATCGATCTCTGTCTTGAATATACTCAATGACAGCCTCCACAGCCCTCTGGGGTAGAGAATTCCAAAGATTCACCACCCTCTGAGTGAAGAAATTCCTCCTCATCTCAGTCCTAAATGGCCGACCCCTTATTCTGAGACTGTGACCCCTGGTTCTGGACTCCCCAGCCAGGGGGGGAAACATCCTCCCTGCATCTACCCTGTCAATCCCCCTCAGAATCTTATATGTTTCAATGAGATCACCTCTCATTCTTCTAAACTCCACAGAGTACCGGCCCAATGTACTCAATCTCTCTACGACCCCTCTCTCTCTCTGTGACCGCTCTCCCTCTCTCTGTGATTCCTCTCCCTCTCTCTGTGACACCTCTCTCTCTCTCTCTGTGACCCCTCTCTCTCTCTGTGACCCCTCTCCCTCTCGCTGTGACCCCTCTCCCTCTCTCTGTGACCCCTCTCTCTCTCTCTCTGTGACCCTCTCTCTCTGTGACCCCTCCCTCTCTCTGTGACCCCACTCCCTGTCTCTACGACCCCCTCTCTCTCTGACCTCTCTCTCTGTGACCACTCTCTATCTCTCTGTGACCCCTCTCCCTATCTCTGTGACCCCTCTCTCTCTCTCTGTGACCCCTCTCTCTCTCTCTGTGACCACTCTCTCTCTCTCTGTGACCCCTCTCTCTGTGACCCCCTCCCTCTCTCTGTGACCCCTCTCTCTATGTTTCTGTGACACCTCTCTCTCTCTCTGTGACCCCCCTCTCTCTCTATGACCCCTCTCCCTCTCTCTGTGACCCCTCTCTCTCTGTCTCTGTGACCCCTCTCTCTCTCTCTGACCCCTCTCCCTATCTCTGACCCCTCTCCCTGTCTCTGTGACCTCTCTCTCCCTGGGACCCCTCTCCCTCTCTCTGTGACCCCGCTCCCTGTCTCTGTGACCCCTCTCTCTCTCTGTGACCTCTCTATCTCTCTGTGACCCCTCTCCCTGTCTCTGTGAGCTCTCTCCCTGTCTCTGTGACCTCTCTCCCTGTCTCTGTGACCTCTCTCCCTGTCTCTATGACCCTCTCTCTCTCTCTCTCTGACCCCTCTCTCTCTGTGAGCCCTCTCCCTGTCTCTATAACCCCCCTCTCTCTCTCTCTGACCCTCCTCTCCCTATCTCTGTGACCACTCCCTCTCTATGTGACCCCTCCCTCCCTCTGTGACCCCCCTCGCTCTCTTTGACCCCTCTCTCTCTCTCTGTGACCCCTCTCTCTCTGTGACCCCTCTCCCTCTATCTGTGACCCCTCTCCCTCTATCTGTGCCCTCTCTCTCTCTCTTTGACCTCTCTCTCTCTCACTGTGACCCCTCTCCCTATCTCTGTGACCCCTCTCTCTCTGTGACCCTCTCCCTATCTCTGTGACCCCTCTCTCTCTCTCTGACCCCTCTCCCTGTCTCTGTGACCCCTCCTCTCTGTGTGACCCCTCTCCCTGTCTCTGTGACCCTTCTCTCCCTCTCTCTGTGACCCCTCTCTCTCTCTCTCTCTATGACCCCTTTCTCTCTCTCTGTGACTCCTCTCTCTCTCTGTGACCACTCTCTCTCTCTCAGTGATACCTCTCCCTTGCTCTGTGACCCCTCTCTCTCTGTGTGACCCCTCTCCTTGTCTCTGTGACCCCCTCTCTCTCTGTGACCCTTCTCCCTCTCTGTGACCCCTCTCTCTCTCACCACTCAATTCAATTCAATTCAATTTCAATTCAAATCGCTTTATTGGCATGACAAGGTACATCTTATGTTGCCAAAGCATCGAAAAACATTCATGGTTGTACACAAAAATACAGATCTATCCATACAGTGTACAAACAGATATATCCCTGAGTGTATAAATATACATTCATATAATTTGTATGTACTCTTTTCTTATATTTAGTGGTTGTCCCTCTGTTTATGGCAAGCTGTAACGTAGTGTCCCGCTAAGGTTACACAATTTCTCTCTTCCCCTAGTAGGTATGGGAGTTTTTGGTCGTCATTCAAATTTCTGAATTCCGGGCATATTTTTGTGAATTTTGGGTAGAAATCCTCCCTTATGCCCTGATATTTTCTACAAGCTGTGAGGAAGTGCATCTCTGTCTCCACCACTCCCTGACTGCAGTGAGAGCATATCCTGTCCTCTCTTGGTAGCCGGGTCTGCCTGTGTCTACCTTTTTCGAGCGCCAGGCTATGTTCACTAAGTCTGTACATTGTCAAGATTTTTCTCAGTTTGCTATCCTTTACCCTGGTCAGGTAATCAGCCATGTTGTATTGTCTGTTTAGGGCCAAGTAGCATTTGAGTTTGCTTTGGGTTTTTGTTGTTTCTGCCCAGTATGACAGATATTTTTCCTTTTGCTTAGCGACGATTGTGTTGGGTCGAATTCTTTGTGTTACGCTGTCACTGTCCTGGGGCTGGTTATTGTTAGTAGTGTTAGTAGTTACTTCACTGAGTCCCAGGACTAGTTGACTGAGGGTATTCTTCTTTATGGTCCTCTCTTGGCATTTCAGGGCTTCGTAATGATAGCATTGGGGGTTGCTCATTTCTAGGTGTTTCCAAAATTTGGTGGCTCTTTTTTGGATAGTGATTATTAATGGATATTGGCCTAGTTCTGCCCTGCATGCATTGTTTAAGGTTTTCCTTTGAGTCTGGAGGATACTTTTACAGAATTCTGCATGTAGGATCTCAATTGGATGTTTGTCCCATTTTGCAAATTCTTGTTGTGTTAGCAGTCCCCACACCTCACTGCCATAGAGTGCAATTGGTTCAATTACTGATTTGAAAATTTTGAGCCAAATGCTAATTGGGATTTCTATTTGGATTGATTTTTTAATGGCATAGAAAGCCCTTCTTGCTTTCTCTTTCAGTTCATTCACAGCCAGATGAAAATTTCCCGTAGAACTGATTTTTAAGCCCAAGTATGTGTAGTTAGTGGTTTGATCAATTTTGGTTGTTCCTAGTGTGAAATTTATTTTGGGTCCCTGATGTCTGGATCTTTGCTGGAACGCAAGGACTTTGGTTTTTTGGGGATTTATTGTCAGGGCCCAGGTCTGGCAGAACGACTCCAGCAGATCCAGGTTCTGCTGTAGACCCTCCTTAGTTGGTGACAGCAGAACCAGGTCATCTGCATAGAGGAGGAATTTAACCTTGGATTCATATAGGGTGAGGCCGGGTGCTGTAGATTGTTCAAGTAGTTTTGCCAATTCATTTATGTAAATATTAAAGAGTGTCGGCGAGATGAGTGAGCCCTGCGTCACCCCCCGCCCCTGTGGGAAGTATTTTGTTTGTTTGTCTCCAATTTTAACTGCACATTTGTTGTTTGTATACATTGATGTAATTACATCATATGTTTTTCCCCCTACCCAGCTTTCGATAAGTTTCAGGAATAAACCGTCGTGCCAGATGGAATCGAAAGCCTTCTGGAAATCTATAAAGCATGCGTAGATTTTGCTTTTGTTTTGATGAACGTGTTTGTCAATTAGGGTCTGTAGGGTGAAGATATGATCTGATGTTCTATAGTTTGGCAGGAATCCAATTTGGCTTTTACTCAAGACATTGTGCTCCTCAAGGAAGTTTATAAGTCTTTTGTTTATGATACTACAGAATACCTTCCCCAGGTTACTGTTTACACAGATGCCTCGATAGTTGTTTGGGTCGACTTTGTCCCCACTTTTGTATATGGGCGTTATGAGTCCTTTGTTCCAGATATCAGGGAAGTAACCAACACTCAGAACCAAGTTGAAGAGTTTTAGGATAGCCAGTTTCATTTTATCGTCTGTGTGTTTAATCATCTCGCTTAGTATGCCGTCTGCACCGCAAGCTTTTCCTGGTCGCAGGTCCTTGAGTTTTTCAACTAGTTCTTTTTCTGTTATTATGGAGTCTAGCGGGTTTTGGTTATCTTTTATGGCCATTTCGAGCTTTTCCAATTTTTTGCATATTTGGTGTTGCTCTGGCCTTAGTGTGTTTTTCTGGTATAATTTTTCAAAGTGGTTTTCCCATGTGTCTCCATTTTGAATGGCCAATTCGTCATGTTGTTTTTTGTGTAATGTATTCCAGTTGTCCCAGAAACAATTGGAATCAATGGATTCCTCAATGGAGCTGAGTGTATTCTTAATATATTGCTCTTTTTTGGTTCTGAGTGTGTTTCTGTATTGTGTTAGTGTCTGACAATAAGTAAGGTGTAATTCCTCGTTTTCCGGCTGTCTGTGTTTTTGGTTTGATATTTTTCTAAGTTTTTTCCTCATGTTATGGCAATCTGGGTCAAACCATTTTTCATAGTTTTTTGTTTTGGGTTTGTTCTTGCGAGCTTTCAAGTTTGACCTTGTTGCCAAATTATCAAAAATATTGTTTAGGTTATTCACTGCCCGGTTTACGCCTTCTTTATTGTGAGTGTATATGTTATCCAGAAAGGTGTCCAATAGAGCTTGAGTTGATTCATTGCTAATTGCTTTCTGGTATTTTTCCGTGCTGTTTTTGGCCCATCTGTACGATTTTTTGGTGTTGTACAGCTTACTGTGTTGTGTTTCTGTGTTGGTTGTTTCTGTCTTTTTAAGATACATAGTAATTTGACTGTGGTCTGACAGTGTTGTTTGTGGTTTGACTGTGAATGCTCTGAAAGAGGATAGGTCCAAATCCGTAATCATATAGTCTACGGTGCTACAGCCAAGAGGTGAGCAATAGGTCGATCTTCCTAGGCGGTCTCCCATGAACCTACCATTGACAATGTACAGACCCAGGCTTCGACATAGCTGCAGGAGCTGTTTTCCGTTGGTATTTGTCTGCTTGTCGCAGTTATGCCTGTATGGAAGGGAAGGGATATCGAAGTGGTTATTCCCGAATATGTAGTTGTTTCCCTGATTATTGGTGAAGTCTGGTTCTTCGCCAGTTCTTGAATTGAGGTCACCACAGATCAACACGTTCCCCTGTGCCTGGAATTGGATAATCTCCCTCTTTCTCTCTCTCTCTCTGTGCCCCTCTCTCTATGTCTCTGTGACCCATCACTCTCCCTATCTCTGTGACCTCTCTCCCTCTCTGTGACCCCCTCTATCTCTCTGTGACCCCTCTCCCTGTACTCTGTGACCCCTCTCCCTGTACTCTGTGACCTCTCTCCCTATCTCTGTGACCCCTCTCTCTCTCTCTGTGACCCCTCACTCTCTGTGACCCCCTCCCTATCTCTGTGACCCCCTCTCTCTCTGTTTGACCCCTCTCCTTGTCTCTGTGACCCCTCTCCATATTTCTGTGACCCCTCTCTCTCTCTCTCTTTCTGTGACCCCTCACTCTCTCTCTGTGACCCCACTCCTTGTCTCTATGAGCCCTCTCTCTCTCTGTGACCCCTCTCCCTGTCTCTGTGACCCCTCTCCCTATCTCTGTAACCCCTGTCTCTCTCTCTGACACTCTCTCTCTGTCTCTGTGACCCTCACTCTCCCTATCTCTGTGACCTCTCTCCCTCTCTGTGACCCCTCTCCCTCTCTGACCCTGTAATGTATGTACCTTTAAGGGGGTGTAGTGTATGTACCTTTAAGGGGAGAACTACTGTTTACAGCTCCTGTATACTGTAGTACCGGCAGTGACCACACCTGTATATAAACCCTGAGTAGGGATCTGTAAAGTTGGTTTTAGAGTAACCCTCATCCAGTAAACACCTATTGATTGTTCCCTGCAGTCTCTTGTCTAATTATTGAAGGACACACAACATCAAGATACACGGATCTAACATTGGCGACGAGAAGATTCAAACCTACCTGCAACTCTGCATCACCTCCCAGGGATTCGCTCCTGGAGAACAGTGAAAGAAGAAGGCCGAGTCCAGAAGCACGGGCGTCGACCATCCAGCGGAGACTTCAGCATCGCAGGGGAGGCTGTTGAGAGCTGGGCTTGGTTCTCCAGTCACGGTGGTCCAGCGAAACGGGCTGGCAACAGGTACGGCGCAGACCCTTCCCATACAGCGGCGGCTAGAGCCAACCGACGGCACAGAAAAAGGCCGAGCAGCGTCGACGGGAGAAGAGAGAGGGTAGAGCGCACAGGGCAGAGCCGGCGTTCAGGACCGAGTGGCGTCAACGAGAGAGAGCAGAGCGTAGCTGGTGTTCAAGGGCCGAGCAGTGTCAACGAGAGAGAGAGGCACGCAGGAAAACGCGCAGAGCGCAGCCGGTGTTCAAGGGCCGAGCAGTGTCAGCGGGGAAGAAAGGAAAGCGCGGGAGACGCCATTGGAAAGCGCGGGAGACGCCATTTTGAGCCGCAGCGGTGAAGAAGGGAGAGCGCGGGAGACGCCATTTTGAGCCACAGCGGAGAAGAAGGGAGAGCGCGGGAGACGCCATTTTGAGCCAGTCTAACCACACCCAGGGATGCCAAAGAGTGGCAGTGTCACAGCGTTCGACAATGAAGTCGAAGATTAGACGACATATCTCGAACGCATAGAAGTGTACTGCAAGGCGAATGAAGTGCCATATGACAGGAAAGCGCTGGTATTGTTGAATTCAATGGGTGCAAAAACGTATGGCTTACTGCGAAACCTAGTAACCCCAGAGAAGCCAGTGGAAAAGGATTTTGAAAACATAGTGTCAATCCTACAGGACCACTTAAACCCCACACCGCTGCTGATAGCGGAAAGATTTAAGTTTCACAAAAGGAACCAGCATAAAGATGAAAGTAATGCTGAGTTTTTAATGGAACTGCGCAAGCTATCGAAACACTGCCAGTTTGGAACGGGACTAGCAGATACTTTAAGGGATAAGTTTGTGTGGGGGCTTCAAAGTGAAGGAACCCAGAAACGGCTTCTATCAGAAAAGGATCTTACGCCGGACAAGGCTTTCAGCATGGCAGTATCACACGAAGCAGCAGCACGGGGCGCGGCAGAGATACAACGGAGACCGCAAGAATATGGCACAAATGAAATGTCATACGGAACAGTGAAGTGCTATTACTGCGGCAGAACAACACACGACCATAAGGATTGCTGGTTCAAGGACCAAGTGTGCAGACAGTGTGGAAAAGTAGGACACATAGCAAGAGTCTGCAGGTCGGAAAAGAAAACCAGCAGCAAGAAATCCCCACAGGAGAAGTACAAGAAGGTACATAAGGTGACGGAGAGTAGTGCAGACGAACAGAAAAGTGATACAGACTCTGGAAGCAAGGAGCTGGGTTGTCTGAAACTACATAATGTGATCAAAACGGAGAATCACCAAACTATCTGGGTCACGCTCAAGATAGCCGGAGTCCAAGTGAAAATGGAATTGGACACAGGATCAGCCCTAACAGTCATAAACTGAAGGGACTACAAGCGGCTATTCTCACATATACCCTTGAGAGATACGGAGATTGTCTTGAAGACGTACACGGGGCAAAAAGTCTACACCAAAGGAAAAATAAGGGTGAACGTTCTATATAACGGCAAGGAAACACCAAAAATGGACCTATATGTATTGCCAGATGGAGGACCACCACTACTAGGACGTGAATGGATCCGGAAGATACAGCTAGATTGGCATTCCATACAAGCACTGACTGTAGATGCCAAAAAGGATGACGACGTCACACCTGGACGACTGTCAAAAATGCTAACTGATGCACAAGAAGTGTTCCAGGAGGGACTCGGAACACTAAAAGGCATAACAGCGACGATCAAAATAGAGGAAAATGCAAGCCCAAAGTTTTTTAAGGCCAGACCGGTACCTTACGCGATCCGCCCAGCCGTCGAAGCAGAGCTGGAAGGTTTGGAACGTTCAGGAGTACTGTCCAAAGTGGACTGGAGCGAGTGGGCTACACCCATCGTTCCTGTAATGAAGAGGCCGTTGAGTAATATGCCTGGGGAACCAAAGAAGGTTCGCATCTGTGGGGACTTTAAGGTGACAGTGAACCCAGTCCTTCACACGGTACAATATCCGCTTCCGCGGATTGAAGATATTTTCGCCTCGCTATCTGGAGGGAAACACTTCACTAAGATTGATCTGGCCCAGGCGTACCTGCAAATGGAGGTAGAAGAAGCCTCGAAACAGTACCTCACGATCACCACTCATAAAGGTCTCTACCAATACAACCGGCTGGTGTTCGGGGTAGCATCAGCTCCGGCTATTTGGCAAAGGGCAATGGATCAAGTCCGGCAAGGGATTCCAGGGACCCAGTGTTATTTGGACGACATCCTGGTCACGGGCGAAAATGACAGTGATCACCTCGCCAACCTGGAGCAGGTGCTCACTAGATTGAAGGAATATGGGCTCCGAGCTAATCGCCACAAACGCAAGTTTTTCCAGAAGCAGATCTCGTATTGTGGCCACGTTATTGATGAAGAGGGGTTACATAAGTCCCCTGAAAAGATTGAGGCAGTAGTCAAGGCTCCAGCACCGGAAACTGTGTCACAACTGAGGTCGTTCCTCGGGCTGGTGAACTACTACCATAAGTTCTTGCCGAATTTGTCTACAGTCCTACACCCACTGAACACCCTACTGCAAACGGGGGTACCATGGAAGTGGAGTGACGAATGTAAACGAGCTTTCCAGAAGAGCAAAGCATTGATCACATCAAAAGAGGTGTTGGCTCATTTCAACCCAGCACTACCAATTCGGTTGGCGTGTGATGCATCACCCTGTGGCATTGGAGCGGTGCTGTCGCACAAATTCCCAGACGGCTCGGAGAGGCCAGTAGCCTTTGCGTCTCGGTCACTAACCTCAGCCGAGCGTAACTACGCCCAAATTGACAGGGAGGCCCTCAGCCTAGTGTGGGGAGTGAAAAAGTTCAATCACTATCTGCATGGGCAGAAGTTCACCTTGCTGACTGACCACCAACCACTTGTCTCCATCTTTAATCCAAAGAAGGGCGTTCCGGTGATGACTGCGCAACGGCTACAAAGATGGTCCCTTTTTCTAGGGGCGAACCAATATGAAATCGAGTATAAGGGCACGAAACAGCATGGAAACACTGATGGGCTATCACACCTGCCTACTGCGGAGGAAGCACCAGCAGTGGACCCTGTCGAAATATTTTATTCGACTATAATTGAATGCTTGCCAGTAACTAACGCTGATATAGAGAAGGAGACCCGAAATGACCCGACACTGTCTCGGGTATATGACTTGACGGTGAAGGGATGGCCAACACATGGCGACTCACTGTTGCCAGCATTCTCATCCAGAAGAGAACAGCTGTCAGTATGCCAGGGGACCTTGATGTGTGGATCCCGAGTGGTAATTCCACCCAAGTTAAGGGAGAGAGTGCTCAATGAGCTTCACGAAGGCCATCTGGGAGGGGTGAAAATGAAAAGCCTTGCTAGGGCTTATGTGTGGTGGCCGGGGATCGATCAGCAAATCGAGGACCTGACAAAGAGCTGCTCAGGATGCCAGAAGGTCCAAAATGCACCACCACATGCCCCTCTACACCCATGGGAGTGGCCCTCATCTCCATGGCAACGGGTGCATATTGATTTTGCTGGTTCATTCATGGACTCAATGTTTTTAATAGCCGTGGATGCGCATTCGAAATGGCCTGAGGTGATCAAAATGTCCTCCACCACCATGGAGAAAACTATTGCAGTCCTACGGACCATATTTGCCAGGAACGGCTTGCCAGAGCAGATTTGCTCTGATAACGGACCACAGTTTGTGTCCGAAGAGTTTCGAAGATTTATGAAAAGGAATGGGGTAAGGCATTACACATCTGCCCCGTATCATCCAGCCACAAATGGATTGGCTGAGAGGTTCGTACAAACCTTTAAAAAAGCAGTAAGGGCCATGTGCGATGACGACATTCCACTGCAGCATAAGGTGGACAATTTCCTGTTAGCCTACAGAAATGCGACACATGCAGTCACCAACCAGACCCCGGCCATGATGTTCTTTAACCGAAGGTTGAGATCTCGTCTGGATTTGCTCAGACCAAATGTACGAAGAGATGTTGAGAATAAGCAATTCCAGCACATCAATGAGAAGCCGACAAGGAGCTTCAATGCAGGGCAACCAGTCTTGGCCCGCGACTACTGAACAGAGAAATGGCAACCAGGAACGATATGCACACGGCAGGGGCCACTAATGTACACAGTGGATGTTGGGGAGAACATTGTGAGACGCCATGTTGACCAGATCCTAGAGTCACAGGAACGAGTCAACCCCATGTCTCGCGTACCTGGTGATGAACCCGACATACAGGTAGCATCTACCCCAGAAACAGTAGCATCGGAAGCTGATGAACCAACCGACGACAGGGGGCCAGAATCGCCTCCGCACCAAGAGCAAGACACTCAGGAAAGGCGCTATCCAGAAAGGATCAGGAAGCCTCCCCAAAGACTGAATTTATAAATAGACTATTTTCAGTTAATGTTGCATGTTAAAAGTGTTAATTGTAATTAGTTGATATTTAATTGTTAAATGAATGTTATGGTACTGTTAATCTAAAAGGGGAGGAATTGTAGTGTATGTATCTTTAAGGGGAGAACTACTTTTTACAGCTCCTGTATACTGTAGTACCGGCAGTGACCACACCTGTATATAAACCCTGAGTAGGGATCTGTATAGTTCGTTTTAGAGTAACCCTCATCCAGTAAACACCTGTTGATTGTTCCCTGCAGTCTCTTGTCTAATTATTGAAGGACACACAACATCAAGATACATGGATCTAACAGGGGGGAACTACTTTCTACAGCTCATGTATACTGTAGTACTGGCAGTGACCACACCTGTATATAACGCTGAGTAGTAATCTGTTGTTTCAGTTGCAGTTTGAACGACGTTGAGTCAACACCTGTTGTACCGTTCTCTGCAGTCCTTTTCTTATTATTACACGGACGTAACAGTGGCGACGAGCAAGTTCGAACCTACCTGCAACTCTGCATCACCTCCCAGGGATTCGCTCCTGGAGAACAGTGGAAGAAGGTCGAGTCCAGAAGCACGGGCGTCGACCACGGGCAACCGCCCAGTCATCCAGCGGAGATTTGAGCATCGCAGGGGAGGCTGTCGAGAGCCAGGCTTGGCTTTCCAGTCACGGTGGTCCAGCGAAATGGGCTGGCAACAGGTACTGCGCAGACCCTTCCCAGACAGCGACGGGCTGGAGCCCGACCGAGCGGCACAGAAATAGGCCGAGCAGCGTCGACGGGGGAGAGAGAGAGGGCAGAGCGCACAGGGCGCAGCCAGTGTTCAGGACCGAGCGGCGTCAACGGGGGAGAGAGGCGAGAGAGAGCAGAGCGCAGCCGGTGGTCAAGGGCCGAGTAGCGTCAACAGGGGAGAGAGGCGCGCAGGAAAACGCGAAGCGCTGCCATTGCCACGAGGACCGCAGAGAGCGGCGTTGGCAGCAGCGCAGGAGCAGCGCACGAAACCCACAGGGCGTCGCCATTTGCCACGAGGACCGCCGAGAGCGGCGTTGGCAGCAGCGCGGGAGACGCCATTTTAAGCCGCAATGGGGAAGAAAGGAAAGCGCGGGAGACGCCATTTTAAGCCAGTCTAACCACACCCAAAAATGCCGAAGAGTGGCAGTATCACAGCGTTCGACAATGAAGTCGAAGATTGGACGACATATGTCGAGCGCATAGAAATATACTGCAAGGCGAATGAAGTGCCAGATGACAAGAAAGCGCTGGTATTGTTGAATTCAATGGGTGCAAAAACGTATGGCTTACTACGAAACCTAGTAACCCCAGAGAAGCCAGTAGAAAAGGATTTTGAAAACATAGTGTCAATCCTACAGGACCACTTAAACCCCACACCGCTGCTGATAGCAGAAAGATTTAAGTTTCACAAAAGGAACCAGCATAAAGATGAAAGTAATGCTGAGTATTTAACGGAACTGCGCAAGCTATCAAAACACTGCCAGTTTGGAACGGGACTAGCAGATACTTTAAGGGACAAGTTTGTGTGTGGGCTTCAAAGTGAAGGAACCCAGAAACGGCTTCTATCAGAAAAGGATCTTACGCTGGACAAGGCTTTCAGCATTGCAGTATCACGAAGCAGCAGCACGGGGCGCTGCAAAGATACAACGGAGACCGCAAGAATATGGCACAAATGAAATGTCATACGGAACAGTGAAGTGCTTTCGCTGCGGCAAAACAAAACACGACCATAATGATTGCTGGTTCAAGGACAAAGTGTGCAGACAGTGTGGAAAAGTAGGACACATAGCAAGAGTCTGCAGGTCGGGAAAGAAAACCAGCAGCAAGAAATCTCCACAGGAGAAGTACAAGAAGGTACATAAGGTGACGGAGAGTAGTTCAGATGAACAGAAGAGTGATACAGACTCCAGAAGCAAGGAGCTGGGTTGTCTGAAACTACATAATGTGATCAAAACGGAGGATCACCAAACTATCTGGGTCACGCTCAAGATAGCCGGAGTCCAAGTGAAAATGGAATTGAACACAGGATCAGCCCTAACAGTCATAAACCGAAGGGACTACAAGCGGCTATTCTCACATATACCCTTGAGAGATACAGAGATTGTCTTGAAGACGTACACGAGGCAAAAAGTCTACCCCAAAGGAAAAATAAGGGTGAACGTTATATATAACGGCAAGGAAACACCAAAAATGGACCTATATGTATTGCCAGATGGAGGACCACCACTACTAGGACGTGAATGGATCCGGAAGATACAGCTAGATTGGCATTCCATACAAGCACTGACTGTAGATGCCAAAAAGGATGACGACGTCACACCTGGACGACTGTCAAAAATGCTAACTGATGCACAAGAAGTGTTCCAGGAGGGACTCGGAACACTAAAAGGCATAACAGCGACGATCAAAATAGAGGAAAATGCAAGCCCAAAGTTTTTTAAGGCCAGACCGGTACCTTATGCGATCCGCCCAGCCGTCGAAGCAGAGCTGGAAGGTTTGGAACGTTCAGGAGTACTGTCCAAAGTGGACTGGAGCGAGTGGGCTACATCCATCGTTCCTGTAATGAAGAGGTCGTTGAGTAATACGCCTGGGGAACCAAAGAAGGTTCGCATCTGTGGGGACTTTAAGGTGACAGTGAACCCAGTCCTTCACACTGTACAATATCCGCTTCCGCGGATTGAAGCTATTTTTGCCTCGCTATCTGGAGGGAAACACTTCACTAAGATTGATCTGGCCCAGGCGTACCTGCAAATGCAGGTAGAAGAAGCCTCGAAACAGTACCTCACGATCAACACTCATAAAGGTCTCTACCAATACAACCGGCTGGTGTTTGGGGTAGCATCAGCTCCGGCTATTTGGCAAAGGGCAATGGATCAAGTCCTGCAAGGGATTCCAGGGACCCAGTGTTATTTGGACGACATCCTGGTCACGGGCGAAAATGACAGTGATCACCTCGCCAACCTGGAGCAGGTGCTCACTAGATTGAAGGAATATGGGCTCCGAGCTAATCACCACAAATGCGAGTTTTTCCAGAAGCAGATCTCGTATTGTGGCCACGTTATTGATAAAGAGGGGTTACATAAGTCCCCTGAAAAGATTGAGGCAGTAGTCAAGGCTCCAGCACCGGAAAATGTGTCACAGCTGAGGTCGTTCCTCGGGCTGGTGAACTACTACCATAAGTTCTTGCCGAATTTGTCTACCATACTACACCCACTGAACACCCTACTGCAAACGGGGGTACCATGGAAGTGGAGTGACGAATGTAAACGAGCTTTCCAGAAGAGCAAAGCATTGATCACATCAAAAGAGGTGTTGGCTCATTTCAACCCAGCACTACCAATTCGGTTGGCGTGTGATGCATCACCCTATGGCATTGGAGCGGTGCTGTCGCACAAATTCCCAGACGGCTCGGAGAGGCCAGTAGCCTTTGTGTCTCGGTCACTAACCTCAGCCGAGCGTAACTACGCCCAGATTGACAGGGAGGCCCTCAGCCTAGTGTGGGGAGTGAAAACGTTCAATCACTATCTGCATGGGCAGAAGTTCACCTTGCTGACTGACCACCAACCACTTGTCTCCATCTTTAATCCAAAGAAGGGCGTTCCGGTGATGACGGCGCAACGGCTACAAAGATGGTCCCTTTTTCTAGGGGCGCACCAATATGAAATCGAGTATAAGGGCACGAAACAGCATGGAAACGCTGATGGGCTATCATGCCTGCCACTGCCTACTGCGGAGGAAGCACCAGCAGTGGATCCTGTCGAAATATTTCATTCGACTATAATTGAATGCTTGCCAGTAACTAACGCTGATATAGAGAAGGAGACCCGAAATGACCCGACACTGTCTCGGGTATATGACTTGACGGTGAAGGGATGGCCAGCACATGGCGACTCACTGTTGCCAGCATTCTCATCCAGAAGAGAACAGCTGTCAGTATGCCAGGGGACCTTGATGTGTGGATCCCGAGTGGTAATTCCACCCAAGTTAAGGGAGAGAGTGCTCAATGAGCTTCACGAAGGTCATCTGGGAGGGGTGAAAATGAAAAGCCTTGCTAGGGCTTATGTGTGGTGGCCGGGGATCGATCAGCAAATCGAGGACCTGACAAAGAGCTGCTCAGGATGCCAGAAGGTCCAAAATGCACCACCACATGCCCCTCTACACCCATGGGAGTGGCCCTCATCTCCATGGCAATGGGTGCATATTGATTTTGTTGGTCCATTCATGGACTCAATGTTTTTAATAGCCGTGGATGCGCACTCGAAATGGCCTGAGGTGATCAAAATGTCCTCCACCACCACGGAGAAAACTATTGCAGTCCTACGGACCATTTTTGCCAGGAACGGCTTGCCAGAGCAGATTTGCTCTGATAACGGACCACAGTTTGTGTCCGAAGAGTTTCGAAGATTTATGAAAAGGAATGGGGTAAGGCATTACACATCCGCCCCGTATCATCCAGCCACAAATGGATTGGCTGAGAGGTTCGTACAAACCTTTAAAAAAGCAGTAAAGGCCATGTGCGATGACGACATTCCACTGCAGCATAAGGTGGACAATTTCCTGTTAGCCTACAGAAATGCGACACATGCAGTCACCAACCAGGCCCCGGCCATGATGTTCTTTAACCGAAGGTTGAGATCTCGTCTGGATTTGCTCAGACCAAATGTACGAAGAGATGTTGAGAGTAAGCAATTCCAGCACATCAATGAGAAGCCGACAAGGAGCTTCAATGTAGGGCAACCAGTCTTGGCCTGCGACTACCGAACAGAGAAATGGCAACCGGGAACGATATGCACACGGCAGGGGCCACTAATGTACACAGTGGACGTTGGGGAGAGCATCGTGAGATGCCATGCTGACCAGATCCTAGAGTCACAGGAATGAGTCAACCCCATGCCTTGCCCATACGTACCTGGTGATGAACCCGACGTACAGGTAGCATCTACCCCAGAAACAATAGCATCGGAAGCTGATGAACCAACCGACGACAGGGGGCCAGAATCACCTCCGCACCAAGAGCAAGACACTCGGGAAAGGCGCTATCCAGAAAGGATCAGGAAGCCTCCCCAAAGACTGAATTTATAAATAGACTATTTTCAGCTAATGTTGCATGTTAAAAGTGTTAATTGTAATTAGTTTGATATTTAATTGTTAAATGAGTGTTATGGTACTGTTAATCTAAAAGGGGAGGAATTGTAATGTATGTACCTTTAAGCGGGGAACTACTTTCTACAGCTCATGTATACTGTAGTACCGGCAGTGACCACACCTGTATATAACGCTGAGTAGTAATCTGTTGTTTCAGTTGCAGTTTGAACCACGTTGAGTAAACACCTGTTGTACCGTTCTCTGCAGTCCTTTTCTTATTATTACACAGATGTAACAGACCCCTCTCTCTGTGCCCCCTCTCCCTGTCTCTGTGACCCTTCTCTCTCTGTGACCCTCTACCTGTCTCTGTGATCTCTCTCTGTGACCCCTCTCCCTGTTTCTGTGACCTCTCTCTCTCTCTCTGTGACCCCTCTCTCTCTCTGTGACCCCTCCCCCTGTCTCTGTGACCTCTCTCTCTCTCTGACCTCTCCTTCTCTCTGTGACCCCCCTCTCCCTCTGTGACCCCTCTCTCTCTGTGACCCCTCTCCCTGTCTCTGTGACCTCTCTCTCTCTCTGTGACCCCTCTCCCTGCTTCTGTGACCCCTCTCTTTCTCTCTGTGACCCCCTTTCTCACTCTGTGACCCCTCTCGCTCGCTCTGTGACCCCTCTCTCTGTGTGACTTCTCTCCCTGTCTCTGTGACCCCTCTCTCTCTCTGTGACCCCTCTCTCTCTCTCTGTGACCCCTCTCTCTCTCTCTGTGACCCCTCTCTCTCTCTCTCTGTGACCCCTCTCCCTCTCTCTGTGACCCCTCTCCCTCTCTCTGTGACCCCTCTCTCTGTGTGACTCCTCTCCCTGTCTCTGTGACCCCTGTCTCTCTCTCTGACCCCTCTCTCTCTGTGACCCCTCTCCCTATCTCTGTGACCCCACTCCCTGTCTCTGTGACCCCCCTCTCTCTCTCTCTCTGACCTCTCTATCTCTCTCTCTGTGACCCCTCTCCCTGTCTCTGTGACCTCTCTCTCTCTCTCTGTGACCCCTCTCCCTGTCTCTGTGACCCCTCTCCCTATCTCTGACTCCTCGCCCTGTCTCTGTGACCCTGTCTCTCTCTGTGACCCCTCTTTCTCTCTGTGTGACCCCTCTCCCTGTCTCTGTGACCCCTCACGCTCTATGTGACCCCTCTCTCTCTCTGTGACCCCTCTCCCTCTATCTGTGACCCCCCTCTCTCTCTCTGTGACCCCTCTCTCTCTCTCTCTCTGTGACCCCTCCCTCTCTCTGTGTGATCCCACTCTCTCGGTGACCCCTCCCTCTCTCTCTCTGTGACCCCTCTCCCTGCTTCTGTGACCCCTATCTCTCTGTGTGACCCCTCTCCTTGTCTCTGTGACCCCTCTCTCTCTCTCTCTGACCCCTCTCCCTCTCTCTGTGACCCCTCTCCCTCTCTCTGTGACCCCTCTCTCTGTGTGACTCCTCTCCCTGTCTCTGTGACCCCGTCTCTCTCTCTGACCCCTCTCTCTCTGTGACCCCTCTCCCTATCTCTGTGACCCCACTCCCTGTCTCTGTGACCCCCCTCTCTCTCGCTCTCTCTGACCTCTCTATCTCTCTCTCTGTGACCCCTCTCCCTGTCTCTGTGACCTCTCTCTCTCTCTCTGTGACCCCTCTCCCTCTCTCTGTGACCCCTCTCCCTATCTCTGACTCCTCGCCCTGTCTCTGTGACCCTGTCTCTCTCTGTGACCCCTCTCTCTCTCTCTCTGACCCCTCTCCCTGTCTCTGTGACCCCTCTCACTCTTTGTGACCCCTCTCTCTGTGTGACTCCTCTCCCTGTCTCTGTGACCCCTCACGCTCTATGTGACCCCTCTCTCTCTGTGACCCCTCTCCCTCTATCTGTGACCCCCCTCTCTCTCTCTGTGACCCCTCTCTCTCTCTCTCTGTGACCCCTCCCTCTCTCTCTCTGTGACCCCTCTCCCTGCTTCTGTGACCCCTATCTCTCTGTGTGACCCCTCTCCTTGTCTCTGTGACCCCTTTCTCTCTCTCTCTGACCCCTCTCTCTCTCTCTATGACCCCTTTCTCTCTCTCAGTGACCCCTCTCCCTCGCTCTGTGACCCCCCTCTCTGTGACCTCTCTCCCTGTCTCTGTGACCCCTCTCCCTGTCTCTGTGACCCCTCTCTCTGTGACCTCTCTCCCTGTCTCTGTGACCCCTCTCCCTGTCTCTGTGGCCCCTCTCCCTATCTCTGTGACCCCTCTCTCTCTGTGACCTCTCTCCCTGTCTCTGTGACCCCTCTCCCTGTCTCTGTGACCCCTCTCTCTGTGACCTCTCTCCCTGTCTCTGTGACCCCTCTCCCTGTCTCTGTGACCCTCTCCCTATCTCTGTGACCCCTCTCTCTCTGTGACCTCTCTCCCTGTCTCTGTGACCCCTCTCCCTGTCTCTGTGACCCCTCTCCCTGTCTCTGTGACCCCTCTCTCTGTGACCGTCTCTCTCTGTCTCTGTGAACCCTCAGTCTCCATATCTCTGACCTCTCTCCCGCTCTGTGACCCCCTCTATCTCTCTGTGACTCCTCTCCCTGTACTCTGTGACCCCGCTCCCTATCTCTGTGACCCCTCTCTCTCTCTCTGTGACCCCTCTCCTTGTCTCTGTGACCCCTCTCTCTCTCTGTGATCCCTCTCCCTCTCTCTGTGACCCCTCTCTCCCTCTCTCTGTGACCCCTCTCTCTCTCTCTCGGTGACCCCTCTCCCTCTCTCTCTGACCACTCTCTCTGTCTCTGTGACCCCTCACCCTCCATATCTCTGTGACCTCCCTCCCACTCTGTGACCCCCTCTATCTCTCTGTAACCTCTCTCCCTGTCTCTGTTGTGGCGTATGTAACCTGTTCCACCTTAAGAGAACTTAAGCCTGTTCCACCTTAAGAGATGTACTACTTTCTCTGGCTGCTGTATACGTAATACCGGTGGTGACCACACCGGTATATAAGCACTGTGTATTAATATTGTATTCAGTATAGTCCCTACCTCCAACCAGTAAAGACCTGTTGAATTTACTCTTGTAGTCTGTGTAGTAATTATCACTATAACACACAGACTTAACAGTGGCGACGAGTCCGATTCTTACCCTGCGGCAGTTATTTCCACGGCGGCTTCGTCCACAGACAGGACGTCGAAGAGAGGTTTCCACCCTCATCACCCTACTGGAAGACACGTCGAGCGGCAGGCATCGAGAAACCAGAGTGCAGAAGACATCCTGACCTCGAAGCCTCCATCAGCGACTGTCAGCTTCTTCTTTCTACCTCGGTGGTGGGTAAGCCGGGCAGCGACGCGACAGAAAGTCAACCGCGTTGGCTGTACAGACGGGGCTGGAAAGACGGAGGAATAAGGGCGGTGAGATCGATCGCGACCGGAGATAAGGACCGGGCCGCTTTCGAGCGAGAGGCGCAGCGCGGGGACATCGATCGCGACCGGAGATAAGGGCCGCATTCGGGCTAAAAGGCGCAGCGTCTGGGGAAACTGAAGGCGCGAGAGCCGCGGTGAAGCGAGACAGCGTCGGGGGACGGTTGAAGACCGCCAAGCGCGGGAAAACCGCCATTTTGTGGGCGGAGGACGACGACAAGAGCGGGAAGCCGCCACCTTGGATAACATAAAAATACAATAAATTGCAACGATGCCTAAACATGGGAACATTAATACCTTTGATAGTGACATCGAAGATTGGGCCATGTATGTAGAACGCATACAAAATTATTGTAAGGCAAATAAAATTCCTGATGCAGATAAAGCACTAACATTATTAAATTTAATGGGTGCGAAGACATACGGGCAATTGAAGCACCTGTTATCACCAGATGAACCGGCGGATAAGACGTTCGATGAGATTGTTACTGTCCTGAAAAATCATCTAAACCCCACGCCGCTGATGCTAGCGGAACGATTTAAATTTTACGACAGAAGGCAGCTGCGGAATGAAAGCAATGCTGAATATTTGATGGAATTACGTAAGCTAGCAAAATATTGTCAGTTTGGAACGGGACTGACAGAGGCACTACGAGATAAATTTGTGTGTGGTTTATTTAAACAGGATACACAAAAGCGACTGCTCGAGGAGAATGAGCTGACGCTTGAGAAGGCGGTCACTATGGCAGCAGCACACGAAGCCGCAGCGAGAGGCACGGCAGTAATGCAGCTACGGTCACCGGAACTCGGTACAAACAAATTGGGTTTGAGTTCTGTCAAATGTTATCGTTGTGGAAAGACAACGCACGATCAGAACCAGTGTTGGTTTAAAAACCAAGAATGCAGAACGTGTGGCAGGCTTGGCCACATAGCTAAAGTATGCCGGTCAGGAAAGAAGACCAGCAACAAAAAGTCACCGCAAGGAAAATACGCAAAGGTACACAAGGTGACAAGGAACAGTTTGACCGAACAGAAGTCAGATTCAGACGCTAGCAGTAATGAACTGGATAGCTTAAGAGTACACAACGTTGGTAAGGATGCAGATCTCCAGACAATTTGGGTCACTCTTCAGATAGCAGGAGTCCAAGTAAAAATGGAATTGGACACTGGATCGGCATTGACGGTCATGAATAAGAAAGATTACAGAAGGTTATTCCAACATATTCCCCTACAGGATACGGAGATTATATTGAAAACATACACGGGGCAAAGAGTGTACCCCATCGGAAAAATAGAGGTAGAAGTGGTCCACAAGGGCGAAGAAAGCCAAGTAATGGACTTATATGTGCTACCTGAAGGAGGTCCACCGCTACTAGGACGGGAGTGGATTAGGAAAATGAATATGGACTGGCACTCCTTGAAGGCACTAACGGTAGATTCCGGGGAAACAGATGTCAAACCTAAACGATTGTCCAGAATATTGGATGATGCTAAAGAGGTGTTCCAGCAGGGACTGGGAACACTGAGAGGAATTACGGCAAACATCAAGATTGATGAACATGCACAACCAAAATTTTTTAAAGCCAGACCGGTACCCTATGCAATACGACCTACTGTTGAAGCGGAACTGGAAGCACTAGAACGTTCAGGTGTACTGTCTAAGGTAGATTGGAGTGAGTGGGCTACGCCCATTGTTCCCGTTATGAAACGTCCTGCGAGCAACAAGCCAGGAGATCCAGGGAAGGTTCGCATCTGTGGAGACTTCAAAACCACCGTTAATCTGGTGCTTCACACGGTGCAGTATCCGCTTCCACGGATTGAGGATATTTTCGCTTCATTGTCTGGCGGGAAACACTTCACCAAGATAGACCTGGCGCAGGCGTACTTGCAAATGGAGGTTGAGGAAGAGTCACGCCAATACCTCACGATCAACACGCATCGAGGGTTGTACCGGTACAATAGGCTGGTTTTTGGAGTGGCATCGGCTCCAGCAATTTGGCAGAGGGCCATGGAGCAGGTATTACAGGGAATTCCAGGCACACAATGTTACCTGGACGATATTCTGATCACAGGTGATGGTGATGAACAACATCTCGCAAACTTGGAACTGGTGCTCAACAGACTGAAAGAGTATGGACTTAGAGTAAATCGGCAGAAATGTGAGTTCTTCCAGAAGCGGATCTCGTACTGTGGCCATGTCATTGACCGGGAGGGGCTTCATAAGTCTCCTGACAAGATTGAGGCAGTTGTAAAGGCTCCCGCTCCGGAGAATGTCTCTCAGTTGAGGTCGTTTCTAGGATTAATTAACTATTACCATAAATTTCTGCCAAATCTATCCACGGTACTGCACCCGTTCAACGCTCTTTTACAGAAAGGGGTACCATGGGAATGGGGCGAAAACTGTAAGAAGGCATTTCGCAAAAGCAAAGAATTGATCACCTCAGAGGAAGTGTTGGCTCACTTCAACCCGACACTGCCTATTCGTTTGGCTTGTGATGCTTCTCCATATGGTATTGGGGCAGTACTCTCACACAAGTTGCCAAATGGCACGGAAAGGCCAGTCGCGTTTGCATCCAGATCATTGACCTCCGCTGAGCGCAACTATGCGCAGATCGATAGGGAGGCTCTTAGCCTTGTATGGGGAGTGAAGAAGTTTAATCATTACCTGCAGGGCCAAAAATTCACACTTCTGACAGACCATCAACCGTTGGTATCCATTTTTAACCCTAAGAAGGGTGTTTCGGTGATGACAGCGCAGCGTCTCCAGAGATGGTCTCTTTTCCTAGGGGCACATCAATATCAAATAGAATTCAAAGGTACGAAACAGCATGGCAATGCTGATGGGCTGTCGCGCCTGCCACTACCTGAAGAAGAAGACACGACGAAAGTTGACCCTGTTGAGTTATTTCATTCGACCATCATCGAGTGTTTACCAGTCACCAATGCAAGTATTGAAAGAGAAACCAGGAACGACCCGACACTGTCCAGAGCCTACGAGGTGACAGTGAAAGGATGGGCAACACGGGGTGATCCTCTGTTACCGGCATTTTCGGCAAGGCGAGACCAGCTGTCCGTCTGCCATGGTACCTTGATGTACGGGACAAGAGTGATTATTCCTCCCAAGTTAATGAAGGTCATCTGGGGGGAGTTAAAATGAAAAGTCTTGCTAGGGCTTATGTATGGTGGCCGGGTATTGACCAACAGATTGAGGAGTTAACGAAAAGCTGCGCTGGGTGCCAAAAAGTGCAAAATGCACCTCCGATAGCACCGCTACACCCATGGGAATGGCCTTCAGCCCCATGGCAACGCGTACACATTGACTTTGCTGGTCCATTCATGGACTCTGTGTTCCTAATAGAGGGAGTGCAACGAAGGTTCACGAGATTGATTCCTGGGATGGCGGGACTGTCGTATGAGAAGAGATTGAGTAAACTAGGCTTGTATTCTCTTGAATTCAGAAGATTGAGAGGGGATCTCATTGAAGCATACAAAATTATTACAGGGCTTGATAGGATGGATGCTGGGAGAATGTTTACCTTGGCTGGGGAGTCTAGAACCAGGGGTCACAGTCTCAGGATAAGGGGTCGGCCATTGAGGACTGAGATGAGAAGAAATTTCTTCACTCAGAGGGTGGTGAATCTTTGGAATTCTCTACCCCAGAGGGCTGTGGAGGCTCAGTCATTGGGTATATTCAAAACAGAAGTCGATAGATTTCTGACCAGTAAGGGCATCAAGAGATATGGTGATAGGGCCTGTAGTGTCCGAGTATAAATAATACACGGACTGCAGGAGAACAATAATAACAGGTATTTACTGAACAGAGGGTAACTTAAGACTGAAATACAGAAGCCTGCTATGGCTTTATATACGGGGTGGTCACTGCCGGTACTGCAGTATAGAATCAGTTCTTCTCTTAAAGGTACATACACAACAATTCCTCCCCTTTTAGATAAACAGTACATAACATTCATTTAACAACTAAATAATAACTAATTACAATTACAATTTTCTCTGTACTATTACTATATACATCAACTGAAATAATCATTTATAAGTTCAGTCTTTGAGGAGGCTTCCTGATCCTGACTGGATAGCGCCTTTCTCGAGTATCCTGTTCTTGCGGCGGAGTTGATTCTGGCTCATTGTCATTGGTTGGTTCGTCAGCTTCCAATACCACTGCTTCTGAGGTAGACGCAATCTGTACTTCAGGTTGATTACCAGGTGCACCTGCTCGTGGTATGGGTTTGGCTTGTTCCTGTGACTCTAGAATCTGGTCAGCATGGCGTCTCACGATGCTCTCTCCAACGTCCACTGTGTACATTAGTGGTCCCTGCTGTGTGCATATCGTTCCTGGCTGCCATTTTTCTGTTCAGTAGTCGCGGGCCAAGACTGGTTGCCCTATCTTGAAGCTCCTGGTTAGCTTCTCATTTATGTGCTGGAATTGCTTATCCTCAACATCTCGTCTTATGTTTGGTTTGAGCAAATCCAGGCGACATCTTAGCCTTCGGTTGAAGAACATTATGGCTGGAGCTTAGTTGGTGACTGCATGTGTTGCATTCCGGTAAGCAAACAAGAAATTATCCACCTTGTGTTGTAGTGGTATGTCGTCATTATGCATTGCCTTTATGGCCTTTTTAAAGGTCTGAACAAACCTCTCAGCCAATCCATTAGTGGCTGGATGATATGGGGCAGATGTGTAATGCTTCACCCCATTATTCCTCAGAAACCTCCGGAAATCCTCTGACACAAACTGTGGCCCATTGTCGGAGCAAATCTGTTCTGGCAAGCCATTCCTGGCGAAGATGGTCCGTAGGACTGCAATAGTTTTCTCCGTGGTGGTGGAGGACATTTTGATGACCTCTGGCCATTTCGAATGGGCGTTCACAGCGATTAGGAACATTGAGTCCATAAATGGACCAGCAAAATCAATGTGTACCCGTTGCCATGGAGATGAGGGCCACTCCCATGGATGTAGCGGGGCCTGTGGTGGAGCGTTTTAGACCTTCTGGCATCCTGTGCATCTCTTGGTCATATCCTCGATTTCTTTATCGATTCCCGGCCACCACACAAACGCCCTGGCTAGGCTCTTCATTTTTACCCCTCCCAGATGACCCTCATGAAGCTCATTGAGCACTCTATCTCTCAACTTGGGTGGAATTACCACTCGAGATCCACACATCAAGGTCCCCCGGCACACTGACAGCTGTTCTCTCCTTGGCGAGAATGCTGGCAACAGTGAGTCGCCATGTGCTGGCCATCCCTTCACCGTCAAATCATAGACCAGAGAGAGTGTCGGGTCATTTTTGGTTTCCTTTTCTATACTTGAGTTTGTAACAGGTAGACATTCGACTATGGTCGCATGGAATATCTCAACAGGGTCCACTGCAGGTGCTTCCTCTACCGTAGGCAACGGTAGGCGCGACAGCCCATCAGCGTTTCCATGCTGTTTCGTACCCTTGTACTCTATGTCGTACTAATGTGCCCCTAGAAAAAGTGACCATCTTTGCAGCCGCTGCGCCGTCATCACCGGAACGCCCTTCTTTGGGTTAAAAATGGAGACCAGGGGCTGATGATCAGTCAGTAGGGTGAATTTCTGCCCGTGCAGATAGCGATTGAACTTCTTCACCCCCCACACCAGGCTGAGGGCCTCCCTGTCAATCTGGGCGTAGTTACGCTCGGCTGAGGTTAACGAGCACGACGCAAAGGCTATTGGCCTCTCTGAACCGTCAGGGAATTTGTGTGACAGCACCGCTCCGATGCCGTAGGGAGACGCATCACATGCTAACCGAATCGGTAGTGTTGGATTGTAGTGGGCCAATACTTTTCAAGTGATTAGGCAGTTACATTTCTGAAAGGCACGCTTACACTCATCACTCCATTTCCATGTTACTCCAGTTTGCAGTAGGGCGTTCAGTGGGTGCAGAATTGTAGATAAATTCGGCAAGAACTTATGGTAGTAGTTCACCAACCCGAGGAACGACCTCAGTTGCGACACATTTTCCGGTGCTGGAGCCTTGACTACAGCCTCAATCTTTTGTCCGGCGACTTATGCAACCCTTCCTCGTCAATCATGTGGCCACAATACGAGATTTGTCTCCTGAAGAACTCGCATTTGGGGCGGTTGGCTCGTAGCCCATATTCCTGTAATCTCGTGAGCACCTGCTCCAGGTTGGCAAGGTGTTCACTGTCATTTTCGCCCGTAACCAGGATGTCGTCCAAATAACACTGGGTCCCCGGGATCCCTTGCAGGACTTGTTCCATCGCCCTCTGCCAAATAGCCGGGGCTGATGCTACCCTGAATACCAGTCGATTGTACTGGTAAAGGCCTTTGTGAGTGTTTATCGTGAGGTATTTCCTAGACGCTTCTTCCACCTCCATTTGTAGATACGCTTGGGCCAGATCAATCTTTGTAAAACGCTTCCCTCCAGATAGTGAGGCGAAAATATCTTCTATCCGTGGAAGTGGATATTGTACTGTGTGCAGGACTGGGTTCACAGTTACCTTGAAGTCCCCACAGATGCGAACCTTCTTCGGTTCCCCAGGCGTGCTGCTCAATGATTTCTTCATTACAGGAACGATGGGTGTGGCCCACTCGCTCCAGTCCACCTTGGACAGCACACCCGAACGCTCCAGACTCTCCAGCTCTGCTTCAACGGCTGGGCGGATCGCGTAAGGTACCGGTCTGGCCTTAAAAAATTTTGGGTTTGCGTTATCTTCGATTTTTATCGTTGCCGTTACTCCTTTTAGAGTCCCAAGTCCTTGTTGGAACACCTCTTTCGCGTCAGTTAGAATTTTTGACAGTCGTCCAGGTGTGACGTCATCATCCTTTTTATCAGTCACAGTTAGCGCCTGAATGGAATGCCAATCCAATTGTATTTTTCGGATCCATTCACGTCCCAATAATGGTGGTCCTCCATCTGGTAATATATATAGATACAGTTTCTGTGTTTCCTTGCCGTTGTATTCAACTGGCACCCTTATTTTTCCTCTGGGGTAGACTTTTTGCCCCGTGTATGTCTTCAATACAATGGACGTGTCCTTCAAGGGTATGTGTGAGAATAACCGCTCATAGTCTCGTCGATTCATGACAGTTAGGGCTGATCCTGTGTCCAATTCCATCTTTACTGAGGACCCTGCTATCATGAGGGTGACCCAAATGGTTCGGTGATCCTCCTTTGCGATCACGTTGTGTAACTTTAGACAACTTAGTCTCCTGCTCCCAGAGTCCTTGTCACTCTCCTGATCTTCCGAACTACTGTCTGTCAATTTCTTTACTTTCTTGTACTTTTCCTTAGTAGTTCTTGTAGTGTTGGTTTTCTTTCCCGACCTGCAGACTCTTGCTATGTGTCCCATTTTCCCACATTGCTTGCATACTTTGTCCTTAAACCAGCAGTCCTTCTGGTCATGGGTTGTTCTGCCGCAGCGATAGCACTTTTCTGCTCCATACGCCATTTCGTTAGCGCTGTATTCTTGTGGTTTCTGTTGTATTTCCGCAGCTCCCCGTGCTGCTGCTTCGTAGGATACTGTCACGCTGAAAGCCTGTTCTAGTGTCAGGTCCTTTTCCGAAAGTAGTCGTTTCTGGGTTCTTTCACTCTGGAGCCCGCAGACAAACTTATCCCGTAAGGTGTCTGCCAGTCCTGCTCCGAACTGGCAGTGCTTCGATAACTTGCGTAGTTCCGTAAGATAGTCAGCATTGCTCTCATCTTTGTGCTGGTTTCTTTTATGGAACTTGAATCTTTCTGCTATCAGCAGCGGTGTAGGGTTTAAGTGTTCCTGTGAGATATTAACAATCTCTTCCAAACTTTTCTCCATTGGTTTAGCTGGGGTAATTAAATTCCGCAATAGGCCGTACGTTCTCGCGCCCATCAAATTTAATAATACCGACGCCTTCTTTCCACCGGCCACCTCATTTGCCTTGCAGTACACTTCAATTCTTTCCACATACGTGGTCCAGTCTTCTACCTCGTTGTCGAAAGCAGTGATACTGCCACTTTTCGGCATCTTGGGTGATTTAAAATGGCGCCTCCCGCGTTTTTTCTTCTTCACCAATGGATTAAAATGGCGCCTCCCGCGCTTTTCCTTCTTCCCCAATGGAATAAAATGGCGCCTCCCGCACTTTTCCTTCTTCCCCAATGGAATAAAATGGCGCCTCCCGCGCTTTTCCTTCTTCCCCTTGCTGCCATGCTGCTCCTAGCGTTCTGCAGGGTAATGGCAGCGACCCGCGGCTTCGGCGCGTCTCACTTTTCCTTCCCCCTGTTTTATTTTCGCTACGCTGCCCGGTTCTTGAGCACTGACCGCGCCCTGTGCGCTCCACCCTCTCTCTCTCTCTCTTTTCCTCCCGACGACGCTGCACGGCCCCTTTGCAGAGCCGTTCGATCGAGCTCGAGCCCGCCGCTGTCCGGAAGGGTCAGCGCACTACCTGCTACCAGCACGATTTGCTGGAACACCTTGACTGGGGAGCCAAGCCCAGCTCTCCACAGCCTCTCCTGGATCCTTGGGCGGTTGCCCGCGGTCGACGCCCGTTGTTCTGACTTCGACCTCCAAGAAGCTTCTTCGCAGGGAAAGATCCCCGTGAGGTGATGCAGTGCTGCAGGTGAGTTCGAACCTGTTCATCGCCAATGTAGTGTCCGAGTAAAAATAATACACGGACTGCAGGAGAACAATAATAACAGGTATTTCTTAAGACTGAAATACAGAAGCCTGCTATGGCTTTATATACAGGGATGGTCACTGCCGGTACTGCAGTATAGAATCAGTTCTTCTCTTAAAGGTACATACACAACAGGGCCGGTGAATGGAGTTGAGGCAGAAGATCAGCCATGATCTCATTGAATGGCGGAGCAGGCTCGAAGGGCCGAATCACACAGAATCACACAGAAACCCCACAGTGCAGATAGAGGCCATTTCGGCCCATCGAGCCTGCACCGACACATATCCCACCCGATCCCCGTAACCCCTACATCAACACATATCCCACCCTATCCCCGTAACCCCACGTATTTAATCCCCCTAACACTAAGGGTCAAATTATCATAGCCAATCAACCTAACCCGCACATCTTTGGACTGTGGGAGGAAACCGGAGCACCCAGAGGAAACCCACGCAAACACGGGGAGAATGTGCAAACTCCACACAGACAGTCACCCGAGGCCGGATTCGAACCCGGGTCCCTGGCGCTGTGAGGCAACAGTGCTAACCACTATGCCACCGTGCCAGGCCGGCTCCTGCTCCTAATTCTTATGTTCTTATGTCTCTGTGACCCCTCTCCCTCTCTGTGACCCCTCACTGTCTCTGTGACCCCTCTCCCTGTACTGTGTACAGTTTTGGTCTCCTTACCTAAGGAAGGATATACTTGCCATAGAGGGAGTGCAACGAAGGTTCACGAGATTGATTCCTGGGATGGCGGGACTGTCATATGAGAAGAGATTGAGTAAACTAGGCCCGTATTCTCTTGAATTCAGAATAATGAGAGGGGATCTCATTGAAGCATACAAAATTATTACAGGGCTTGATAGGGTGGATGCTGGGAGAATGTTTCCCTTGGCTGGGGAGTCTAGAACCAGGGGCCACAGCCTCAGGATAAAGGGTCAGCCAGTGAGGACTGAGATGAGGAGGAATTTCTTCACTCAGAGGGTGGTGAATCTTTGAAATTCTCTACCCCAGAGGGCTGTGGAGGCTCAGTCATTGAGTATATTCAAAACAGAAGTTGATAGATTTCTGACTAGTAAGGGCATCAAGGGATATGGCGATAGGCCAGTGAATGGAGTTGAGGTAGAAGATCAGCCATGATCTCATTGAATGGCGGAGCAGGCTCGAAGGGCCGAATGGCCGACTCCTGCTCCTATTTCTTATGTTCTTATGTCTCTGTGACCCCTCTCCCTCTCTGTGACCCCTCTTTGTCTCTGTGACCCCTCTTACTGTCTCTGTGACCCCTCTCTCTCTCTCTGACCCCTCTCCCTATCTTTGTGATCCCTCTCTCTCTCTGTGACCCCTCTCTCTCTGTGACCTCTCTCCCTAGCTCTGTGACCCCTCTCTCTCTGTGACCCCTCTCTCTCTCGCTCTGTGACCTCTCTCCCTAGCTCTGTGACCCCGCTCTCTCTCTCTGACCCCTCTCTCTCTCTGTGACCTCTCTCCCTAGCTCTGTGACCCCTCTTTCTCTCTGTGACCCCTCTCTCTCTCTGTGTGACCCCTCCCTCTCTCTCTGTGAACCCTCTCCCTATCTCTGTGACCCCTCTCCCTGTCTCTGTGACCCCCCTCTCTCTCTCTGACCCCTCTCCCTATCTCTGTGGCCCCCTTGCACTGTCTCTGTGACCCCTCTCCCTGTCTCTGTGACCCCTCTCTCTCTCTGTGACCATTCACAATTCACAATTCACAATTCAAATCGCTTTATTGGCATGATAAGTTACATCTTATGTTGCCAAAGCATCAAAATACATTTATGGTTTAGCACATAAACGCAGTTCTATTCATACAGTGTATAAACAGGTATATCCCTGAGTGTATAAATATACATTCGCATTGTTTATATATATTCTTTTCTTAGTTTACTGGTTGTCCCTCTGTTCATGGCAAGCTGTAACATAGTGTGCCGCCAGTGTTATACAGCTTCTCTCCTCTCCCAGTAGGAATGGGAGTTTTTGGTTGTCATTCAGATTTCTGAAATCAGGGCATATTTGTGTGAATTTTTGGTAGAAATTCTCCCTGATGCCCTGATATTTTCCACAGGCTGTGAGGAAGTGCATCTCTGTCTCCACCACTCCCTGACTGCAGTGCTCTCTCTCTCTCTGTGACCCCTCTCCCTATCTCTGTGACCTCTCTCTCTCTCTCTGTGTGACCCCTCTCCCTGTCTCTGTGACCCCTATCTCTCTCAGTGACCCCCTCGCTCTCTCTCTGTGACCCCTCACTCTCTGTGACCCCTATCTCTCTCTCTCTGACCCCTCTCTCTCTCTGTGACCCCTCTCTATCTCTGTGACCCCCCTCTCTCTCTCTCTGTGACCCCTCGCCTTGTCTCTGTGACCCCCTCTCCCTATCTTGATCTATGTTCCCTAGAGTTTAGAAGAATGAGAGATGATCTCATTGAAACGTATAAAGGTCTTAATGGGGTTGACAGGGTAGATGCTGAGTGGATGTTTCCCCTGGCTGGAGAGTCTTGAACCAGGGAGCACAGTCTCAGAATAAGGGGTCGGCCATTTAGGACTGAGATGAGGAGACATTTCTTCACTCAGAGGGTGGTGAATCTTTGGAAATCTCTGCCCCAGAGGGCTGTGGAGGCTCAGTCGTTGAGTATATTCAAGGCTGAGATCGATAGATTTTTGCACTCTAAGGGAATCGAGGGATATGGAGATCGGGCGGGAAAGTGGAGTTGAGGTGGAAGATCAGCCATGATCTTATTGAATGGCGGAGCAGGCTCGAGGGGCCGAATGGCCGACTCCTGCTCCTAATTCTTATGGTCTTATGTTCTTAATGAGGCACTTCTGAAGTGTGGTCACTGTTGTAATGTAGGAAATGAGGCAGCACTTAACTACCTGTGTGCTTATTACTAGTACTTATTCAATATCACAACACATAGGAGAGAGATTCTCCAGTTATGAAATCTTTAGAAAACTTGAAAGCTAAATTACGTGTGAGGGGTACAACACCAGACTGAAGCACGGAAGGCTAAGAGGAGATTGAATCGAGTTTTTTTTTAAGTGCTTGAAGGGTTTTTGATAGGATGGATAGAGAGTCAGTGACAAGGCGTCAATATAAGGTTGTCATTAAGACCGAGGAGAGCGCGTAGGAGACATCTCTTGACGGAGAGGGGGGTTGCAGCAGGGAATGTCTTGTCACTGGGAGTGGTTGAGGCAGGGAACATTGCATCTTTTGATGGGAAAAGAGGACACAGATTTGACACAGGGAAAGATACAGGGCTACGGGGAGAGAGTGGGACAAAGGGATTCATTTTGGATTTCTCAAATAAAGTGCTGGCACCAACACGATGGGCCAAATGGCCTCAATCATGCCTTTGTTACCTCTCGACTTGACTAGTCCAATGCTCTCCTGGTGAGCCTCCCAACTTGCACCCTCCGTAAACTTGAGGTCCTCCAAAACTCAGCTGCCCCGTGTCCTAACTCGCACCGAGTCCCGTTCACCCATCACCCCCTCTGTGCTCGCTGACCTACACTGGCTCCCGGTCCAGCAACGCCACGATTTTAAAATTCTCTTCCTTGTTTTCAAATCCCTCCGTGGCCTCGCCCCCCTCCCTATCTCTGTAATCTCCTCCGGCCCCACAACCCGCCGAGATCTCGGCGCTCCTCCAATTCTGGCCTCTTGCGCATCCCCGATTTTAATCGCTCCACCATTGTGTGCTGTGAGGAGGATGCCGAGAAACTCCAGTATGATTTGGACAGGTTGGGTGATTGGGCAGATGCATGGCAATGTGGATAAATGCTTTTTATCCTGTGTTTGCGTGGGTTTCCTCCGGGTGCTCCGGTTTCCTCCCACAGTCCAAAGATGTGCGGGTTAGGTTGATTGGCCATGATAAAAAATTGGCCCTTAGTGTTAGAGGGATTAAATACGTGGGGTTACGGGGTTACGGGGATAGGGCTTGGGTGGGATGGCTGTCGGTGTAGGGACTGGGTGCTAGGGTTTGGATGATCAGCCATGATCTCGTTGAATGGCGGAGCAGGCTCGAAGGGCCGAATGGCCTACTCCTGCTCCTATCTTCTATGTTTCTATGTTTCTATGCGAGGTTATCCACTTTGGTGGCAAAAACAGGAAGGCAGATTATTATCTGAACGGCAATAGATTGGGAGAAGGGGAAGTGCAATGAGAACTGGGTGTCCTTGCGCACCAGTCGCTGAAGGTAAGCATGCAGGTGCAGCAGGCGGTTAAGAAGGCAAATGGTATGTTGGCCTTCATAGCGAGAGGATTCGAGTACAGGAGCAAGGATGTCTTATTGCAGTTGTATAGGGCCTTGGTGAGACCACACCTTGAGTATTGTGTGCAGTTTTAGTCGCCTTATCTGAGGAAGGATGTTCTTGCCATGGAGGGAGTGCAGCGAAGATTCACCAGACTGACACCTGGGATGGCAGGAATGACGTATGAGGAGAGATTGGGTCGATTGGGCTTATATTCGCTGGAGTTTAGAAGAATGAGAGGGGATCTCATTGAAACTTATAAAATTCTAACAGGACTAAACAGACTAGATGCAGGAAAGATGTTCCCGATGGCGGGGAGTCCAGAACCAGGGGTCACAGTCTAAGGATAAGGGGTAAGCCTTTTAGGACAGAGATGAGGAGGAACTTCTTCACCCAAAGAGTGGAGAACCTGTGGAATTCTCTACCACAGAAGGCAGTTGAGGCCACTTCATTAAATATATTCAAGAAGGAGTTGGATATATTTCTTAAGGCTAAAGGGATCAAGGGATATGGGGAGAAAGCAGGGACAGGGTACTGAATTTGGATGATCAGCCATGATCTCATTAAATGGCGGAGCAGGCTCGAGGGGCCGAATGGCCTACAACTGCTCCTATCTTCTATCTTTCTATGGCGGCCGTGCCTTCAGCTGCCTGGGCCCTAAGCTCTGGAATTCCCTCCCGAAACCTCTCCGCCTCTCTCTCCTCCTTTAAGACGCTCCTTAAAACCGACCTCTTTGATCCAGCTTTTGTTCACCTGCCCTAATATCTCCTTATGTGGCTCGGTGTCAAATTTTGACTGATAATCGCTCCTGTGAAGCGTCTTGGGACGTTTTACTATGTTAAAGGCGCTATATAAATGCAAGCTATTGTTGGTGTTGGTAGAAACTTCCATAGTTGCGTGGGCTGAAGGTGCATCAGCACTGTCCCGAGAAATTATCTAGATTTAATTATTATACAATTGATAGTCACAGCTCATTGAGGAGCATAATCGGAAGAGAGGAGGCTTTGCAATCTATGGTGCTCTAGTGTGGAGTGCAGGGATATGAAATTAGTGGGGGGAATAGTAAACTGGATTCCAAATTGGTTAGAAGGGAGGAAACTGAGTGACATAATAAAACTCACTACGCACTTGGTTCGAGTATAAAGCAAGGCTTTAATCAACTTGTTTCAAAACATGGAGGTCTAGTTGTACTTCGCTAGTTCCTGTTTACAAAGTGTCCTGGGCAAGCTGGGCCCACGCCCGAGTATTTATACTCCTTGGACAGCGCCACCAGCTGGCCGTCCAGTGTTATTTCATGAGTCTTTCTTCATCATGGATCATAAGATTCAGAACACCGAGTGTGGGAGTTAAGGGCGTTGTCTCAGAGTAGTTGGGAGTGAGTTACGGTGTCCCACAGGGTTCCGCTCTGAGGCCACGTCTGTTCGCTGTCCCTCAATGATTTAGGTCTGGAGCGAGCGGGGTGGCAATTTACAGGTGAGACCAAAATAGCGGAGACAGTTAATTCTTTAGAAGACCAAAGGGATATTGATAAGACGGGGGGAACGGGCCGAAAGGTGGCAGATAGAATTCCACGTCAGTAAGCGTGAGGTGCTACATTTTGATTAACATTAGAGTTTAGAAGTATGAGAAGGGATCTCATTGAAACGTACAAAATTGTGACAGGGCTAGACAGACTGGATGCAGGGAGGATGTTTCCCCTGGCTGGGGGGTCTAGAACGAGGGGTCACAGTCTTAGGATACGGGGTAGGACATTGAGGACTGAGATGAGGAGAAATGTCTTCACTCAGAGGGTGGTGAACCTGTGGAATTCTCTACCACAGAAGGCTGTGGAGGCCAAGTCACTGAATATATTTAAGAAGGAGATAGATAGATTTGTAGACACAAAAGGCATCAAGGGGTATGGGGAGAGAGCGGGAATGTGGCGTTGAGATAGAGGATCAGCCATGATCATATTGAATGGCGGAGCAGGCTCGAAGGGCCGAATGGCCGACTCCTGCTCCTGTTTTTCTATGGTCTAAACAGCAGAAATTCTACCCTGACTGGAAGTTAGCTCGGGACAGCAGTGGGATTTGAGGGTATAAAAAGAAACAGAAAAATTTGAATTTTTTTCAGCGCTTTTAATGACCTCAGGACATTCCAAAGCCAATGAGTGACAGGAGGCTATTGAAGAAAGATAAGACTCGCGTTTCTCCCGCGCCTTTCACAACCACTGGACGTCCCAAAGCACTTTACAGCCAATGAAAACACATTTGAAGTGGAGTCACTGTTGTAATGTGGGAAATGCTGCAGCCAATTTGCGCACAGCAAGCTCCCACAAACAGTAATGAGATCAATGACTAGCTCATCTGGTTTGGTTGGTTGGTTGATAAATATTGGTCCCAGGACACTGGGGAGAACTCCCCCTGCTCTTCTTCGAAATAGTGGCCCGTGCGATCTTTTACGTCCACCTGAGAGAGCAGACCGGGCCTCGGTTTAAAGTCTCATCCGAAAGACGGCGCCTCCGACAGTGCAGCGCTCCCTCAGTACTGCCCCTCCGACAGTGCAGCGCTCCCTCAGTACTGCCCCTCCGACAGTGCGGCGCTTCCTTAGTACCACCCTACAACAGTGCGGCGCTCCCTCAGTACTGCCCCTCCGACAGTGTGGCGCTCCCTCAGTACCGCCCCTCCGACAGTGCGGCGCTCCCTCAGTACTGCCGCTCCGACAGTGCGGCGCTGCCTCAGCACTGCACTGGGAAAGTCAGCCTGGATTATGGGCTCAAGTCCCTGGAGTGGGGCTCGAACCCACAATCTTCTGACTCCGAGGCGAGAGTGCTACCCACTGAGCCACGGCCGACACTCCTTCCCCTCCCACCCCCAATCTGCCGTGAGTTAGCTGGTCTCAGTGGGGGGTGGCAGTGAGGGGGTCACCCCTTGTTTTAGGCGGGGGGGAGGGAAATGTCTGCCAGGGTTCCAGTGTAAAGTGAGGATGTCTGGAGGAGGACAGGATCAGGGGGGCTGGGTTGGGCTGAGGCTTCCTGCCGACCTATCATTAATGGATGAGGTAACTGGAGTCCCTGCCTCCCATGAAACCTGTTCCCCAGCGAGAGTCAGCGTTCCCTGGGAAAGGAGAGGGGGACACTGGACAAAGACTCGTTCAGCCCCCGATGCATAGCTCCTCAGGTGTAGTATATGTACTTTGCAGAAGGAACTATATTCTGCAGCCCCTGTATACTGCAGTAACAGTAGTGACCACCCCTGTACATAAGCCTGTGTAGTAACATTTGCATAGTAGTTCCAGGTTGCCTCCATTCAGTAAAGACCTGTTATAACCAACTCCTGCAGTCCGTGTCTTAATTATACACGGACATAATATCAGGCCCTTTGAACTCTGACCCATGTGGGGTGAAAAAGCGATCAAGTTCCGCTCTCAGTTATGCTGAGTGTTCCTAGGCCTCGGCCTCACCAACAAACAGATGAGGCCCGGGTCTCCTGGGCCTTCGTTGCCACGGTAACCTCAGCGAGCTGCCAGCTGTCTGACTTCTGTTTGGTCTGCGGCCCACCCGGGAGTTGGGGGTCACCGATGGGGCTGAGAGGGATGTACGGAGAGGTGGAGAGGGAGAGGGGGAGGCGGGGGAGGGAGACAGAAATAAAGAGAGGAAGTCAGAGAGAGAGGGGTTGCAGAGAGGGCGAGATGGAGGGAACGGCAGAGAGGGAGCTCTTAGAAGTCTGAGTTCTGTCGGGTCTGTCACCGCCAGGGAGTTAGATCAGACTGGAAGGAATGGGGTGGGGAGGGAAGAGAGAGAGAGCGCGTGACGGAAAGAGCGAGAGACCGCAAGAGAGATGGAAAGAGCGAGCCAGAGAGCAACAGAAAGAGAGCGACAGCAAGAGCAACAGAGAGAGAACGAAAGAAAGAGACAGTGAGAGCAACAGAACGAGAGAGAGAGAAAAAGAGAGACAGAGTAAAAGAGAGACAGAGGCGGAAAGAGTGAGAGAGAGAGAGAGTGAGAAAGAAAGAGAGAGAGACAGAGAGCAACAGAAAGAGCGAGAGAGAGAGAGAAAAAGAGACAAGAGGGTGCGAGAGTGTAAAAGAACGAGAGAGAGACAGAGAGCGACAGAAAGAGAGACAGGGAGGTGTAGAGAGAGATGCAGACATACAGAAAAAGAGAGCTGCAGAGAAACGCAGAGAGGACTAAAGGAGCGAGACGCAGGCAGCAGTTTGATGCAGTGAGAGATGAAGAGAGTGAGAAAATCTAAAAAAAAGAGTTGCGGAGAGAAAGAGAGTAAATGATTAAGACTGGAGCAATCAACACAGAACACAGTCTCATTGTATTGTTGTTTAATAAATACAAACATGATAGACTGGAAGTGGCACAAATAATAATAACACTGTTTATACCAGTAAAAAATTTTAACAGTTTCATAAAAAAAAGTCCAGTTAATAAAACACACAGGGGCAGATCTGGACTTTCTATAAAGCGGGCGATAGGGAGTTGGAAACCCATTTTACATCTCGCCTTATTTTTCTATCCATGGATTCCGATTTGTTTTCACCCGTTTCACACGACGGTCAAGTCAAGATCCACGCCACACAGTTTCTTATTTCACAGCTTTGAGATATTAGAGACGGGACGGCTGTCCCAGGACTCCAGACCCCCTTCTGTGGGGAGTCCCTGGCTTTAATCCACGATAGTAACTTTCCCCACCACCGTCCAACCTCCCCTCCTGATGGTGACAGCTCAGTTCCAGGGGAGACTGGCTGCATTCCGGCACCTGGCAGCCCAAGGCAGTGGGGCTATTTGGCTGCAGCAGGCATCACAGGTTGAAACCCAATCGCGCCCTCATCCTCGCACGGGCACTTTCCGGTGTGGGGTCACTGGATGGAGCTCGGGAGCGGGTACCCTGGCTGTTTCTACCTCCCCCCACCCACCCCAAACCCCGCTAAACCCCGACCAGCACTAAGAGAAAGGGAGGACGTTGGTGGTGGGGAGGGGAGGAATTAAGTGGCATTGAAATACTTTTAATTGTCAAGCCCACAGAGGGAATGGGCACGGAATTATTTCTGTGTTTCTGGAAAAGTACCCGACAAGCACCACCCTCCACCCCGCCCGCAACCCACCTCCCCCCGCCCCCCAGCCCCCCACCCCCGTCAGTCCCCGGACCGCTCAGAGAGGTTGTCGAGTGCGGAGTCGAAATGAGACGGGGGACAGACTCAGGAAGGCCCTCCTCCCTCTAGCATTTATTGCCCATCCCTAATTGCCCTTGAGAAGGTGGTGGTGAGCCGCCGCCTTGAACCGCTGCAGTCCGTGTGGTGAAGGTGCTCCCACAGTGCTGTTAGGGAGGGAGTTCCAGGATTTCGAGGAAGGAACGGCCGATATATTTCCAAGTCAGGATGGTGTGTGTGACTTGGAGGGGAACTTGGAGGTGGTGGTGTTCCCATGCGCCTGCTGCCCTTGTCCTTCTAGGTGGAAGAGGTCGCGGGTTTGGGAGGTGCTGCCGAAGAAGCCTTGGCGAGTTGCTGCAGTGCATCTTGTAGATGGTACACACTGCAGCCACGGTGCGCCGGTGGTGGAGGGGTGAATGTTTAAGGTGGCGGACGGGGTGCCGGTCAAGCAGGGGCAGCTTTGCCCTGTGCGCGTGCGGGAAGCTGACTGGACTGCGACATCCCTCGCGGTCGATTAACGCGCCGACGCTCACCGTCTGACCTCACAGGTGACAAATGGCCGCTCGCAGGAGGGAGCGGAGGAGGGCAGTTGGTCCTCATGGAACCGGTTCCCCAGCGCGAGTCGGGGTTGGGGAATAAATCATCGGTGACGGGTCTGAACTCGGGAGCGGGCCGTGCGTGGGGAGGAACACGGACAGAACTGTACCTCATGGATCTGCTGTGGCCACGTGGCTGTGAAGAAAGATACTGTAACCACCAATAAAAAATCCGAGATCAATAACTTACTACGGAAAAAAAAATACAACAATTCTTCAACGCTACTCACCAGTGTGTGACTGCGGCTGGGGGCAGGGGTTAACTTATTTGTCCCACTAAAGGCTATTGATATAGGCCCCAGGCCTCGTGACCTGGGATGTGACCTCTTCCCATAATGCATCGTCTTTAGCGCTTGGTTTGCACCCAGCATGCTGTGCGGCGCCGGCCTGCCCCATTGGCTCAGATGAAGACGCTGGGCACGGCGGCCTGCTGCTCCTGCGGCGGCTGCCTGCGGGAGGAGGGATCGAGGAGCAGCTCCTTCTCCCGGGACAGGCAGCGGGCCAGCTCCTTCCTCTTGTAGTTCCGATAGACCTTCAGGAAGGCCAGCACGCCCAGCACCACCCATATCGTCCAAATGCTCCAGAGTCCGAACTGAAAAAAAAGGGGGGGGAAAGAACGTAAGAACCTAAGAAATAGGAGCAGGAGTCGGCCATTCGGCCCCTCGAGCCTGCTCCGCCATTCAATAAGATCATGGCTGATCATCCAAATTCAGTACCCTGTCCCTGCTTTCTCCCCATACCCCTTGATCCCTTTAGCCTTAAGAAATATATCTAACTCCTTCTTGAATATATTTAATGTATTGGCCTCTACTGCCCTCTGTGGCAGAGAATTCCACAGGTTCACCACTCTCTGGGTGAAGGAATTCCTCCTCATTTCTGTCCTAAATGGCTTACCCCTTATCCTTAGACTGTGACCCCTGGTTCTGGACTCCCCCGCCATCGGGAACATCCTGCCTGCATCTAGTCTGTCCAGTCCTGTCAGAATTTTATAAGTTTCAATGAGACCCCCTCTCATTCTTCTAAACTCCAGCGAGTATAAGCCCAATCGACCCAATCTCTCCTCATATGTCATTCCTGCCATCCCAGGCTTCTCCAGTCTATCCACGTAACTGACGTCCCTCAACCCTGGAACCATTCTTGTAATAAGAACATAAGAATTAGGAGCAGGAGTCGGCCATTCGACCCCTTGAGCCTGCTCCGCCATTCAATAAGATCATGGCTGATCTTCGACCTCAACTCCACTTTCCCGCCCGCTCCCCATATCCCTTGATTCCCCGAGAGTCCAAAAATCTATCGATATCAGCCTTGAATAGGCTCAACGACTCAGCCTCCACAAAGCGGAGAGGTCAATGTCAGGCGCGGGATAAGGGCGTTCATGGGTAGCACGCTCTCGTGCCTCTGAAGGTCGAGGGACCGAGCACCCCCCCGCTCCAGAAACTTGAGCACAAAATCTCGGCAGACACTCCCGGTGCTGCACGGTCGGAGGTGCCATCTTTCGGACGAGCCTTGCATTTCTACCGCGTCTTTCACGACCTCAGGATGTCCCAAAGCGCTTCACAGCCAATGAAGTACTTTTTGAAGTGTGGTCACTGTTGTAATGTAGGAAACGCAGCAATCAATTTGCGCACAGCAAGCTCCAAGAAGTAGCAATGTGATAATGACCAGATCATCTGGTTTTTAGTGATGTTGGTTGAGGGATAAATATTGGCCCCAGGACACTGGGGAGAACTTCCTTGCTCTTCCAATAGCGGCCGTGGAATCTTTTACACCCACCCGAGAGAGCAGACGGGGCCTCGGTTTAACGTCTCATCCAAAAGACAGCACCTCCAACAGTGCGGCACTCCCTCAGTACTGCCCCTCCGACAGTGTGGCGCTCCCTCAGTACTGCCCCTCCGACAGTACGGCATTCCCTCAGTACTGCCCCTCCGACAGTGCGGCACACCCTCAGTACTGTACCTCCGACAGTGCGGCGCTCCCTCAGTACTGCCCCTCCGACAGTACGGCGTTCCCCCAGTATTGCCCCTCCGACAGTGCGGCGCTCCCTCAGTACTGCCCCACCGACAGTGCAGCACTTCCTCAGTACTGCTCCTCCGACAGTGCGGCGCTCCCTCAGTACTGCCCCTCCGACAGTGCGGCACTCCCTCAGTACTGCCCCTCTGACAGTGCGGCGCTCCCTCAGTACCGCCCCTCCGACAGTGCAGCACTCCCTCAGTACTGCCCCTCCGACAGTGCAGCACTCCCTCAGTACTGCCCCCTCCGACAGTGCGGCGCTCCCTCAGTACTGCCCCTCCGACAGTGCAGTACTCCCTCAGCACTGCATTGAAGAGTTAACCTGGATTATGGGCTCAAGTCTCTGGAGTGGGGCTGGAACCCACGACGTTCTGTCTCGGAGGTGAGAGAGAGAGAGAGAGAGAGAGAGATACCCACTGAGCCACAGCTGACACAGAACCACCTGCCGGTATTGGAGGTGACTCCTTCCTGATTATTCCCCTCCCGAGGGGGGGCTCTTTCATCTGGCCGGCTCGCTCGCTCCCAAGCTACACGGTGGAAGAGGAGGGTGGGGGGTGTAGGGGAGGCCGAGCCCCTTCGATTTGTGAGGTTTCCAGGGCAACGGCAGGCGGCTGCACTCACCTGGGCGATCCTGAAGTGGATGTAGAAGGCAGACGTGTCCACATCTAGGTGAAGGTTCGTCGATTGGATCTCCTCACAACTGCCAAGCAAAGAGAGCAACAGTAAATCCCAGAGCAACGCGGGGAAAAAAGCATAGGAACAGGAGGAGGCCATTCAGCCCCTCAAGCCTGCTCCACCAATCAGATCATGGCTGATCTGTACCACAATTCCATTGACCCGCTTTTGCTCCATATCCCTCGATAGCCTTACCCAACAAAAATCTATCAATCTCAGTCGTGAAAGTGTGAAGGAATAAGCCATATTCAGAAAAATACACCATTCTATGAAAGCATTCTAGCCTCATTAAAACATGACATACTGGGTTTGGGAATCTGGGAGCCTCAACAATGGAGAAGCTGTAAACAGCATACAGGCTATTGAGATAAGATAAGTTGTTGACACTGAATTAATAACCTTATTGAAACAGGAGGTTGGAGGCTCCTGAAGTTTACAGCTTTGGAAAGAACACAATGGTACACCCTGTTAAGGTGTCCTAAATTACACTTCGGAAAGAAACACAGAAAATTCAGAAACATGCCTTCGTAAAAATGACATCAAATGAAACAAGAGACACGATTCTGTGTTGCAACCAGCTGAGGTAAATAAGAACACAATAGATCATCCTGTTAAGGTGTCCTAAATTACACGTCGTAAAACGACACAAACAGAAGACCTTGGTAAAAATGGCATCAAATAGATGCACCCGTAGTTTACACCGTTTTTTATGATAAGCTTCGAACACCTGAGGTAGAGATTCTTAATTCTACCAGCTGATCTAACTGTAAGAATAGCAGGGGTCAGCAGAAAAATGACTAGAGATGATTAGCTTACATTAGCAGAAAACTTCAAATTGAACTTTCAAATGGGATGATAGACTCGCTTGAAGGGGCAAAGCGATTCTTGGCTTCAGAGGCAGGCTCTGTAAGTCTCCAACTCTTTGTACCTCGGGTATCAAAGGTATTTGATTTTGGTGGATATCCTGGAATAAGACTAAGAACTGTAAAAATGTACCTCAGGTGTTCGAAGCTTATCATAAAAAACGTCTTTCGGATTCGGCTACCTCAAACTTTAGTTGAAAGTGAACGTCTGAGGAATACGCCTGATCTGGGGGAGAGAGTTCCAGATTTCCACCACCCTTTGTGTGAAGAAGTGCTTCCTGACATCACCCCTGAACGGCCTGGCTCTAATTCTAAGATTGTGCCCCCTTTGTTCTGGACTCCCCCCACCAGAGGAAATAGTTTCTCTGCATCTACCCCATCAAATCCTTCTAACCATCTTGATCTGATCTCCCCTCAATCTTCTCAACTCAAAGGAAAAGGGCAGAAGGACACCAGTCTGCTACGATCGTTTGGAAGGACTTGGGAGAGACTCGTAACAGCAGGTCATACGGTTTCTACACAATGATGTTCCACCCTTGATAGATACATGTGAAGTTCCTTCCCTCATCTCCAGCCACCAACCTCTCCATGGTCAGATGTCCCCCTGAAGTCTTCTGTCTTGTTCCTCTTATGCTCCAAATCTCTCATGAAGAAAGATAGAATGGGCTTGCATTTATATCGCGCCTTTCACCACCTCAGGACGTCCCAAAGCCCTTCACAGCCATTGAGATACTTTTGAAGTGCTTTTTAGAGATAAATATTGGCCCTGGACACCAGGGAGAAGTCCCCTGCTCTTCTTCCAATAGTGCCATGGGATCTTTTACGTCCAACTGGGAGGGCAGACGGGGCCTCGGTTTAACGTCTCATCCGAAAGACGGCACACCTCCGGTAGTGCAGCACTCCCATCTTGAGCCTAGATTTTTGTGCTCAACTCTCTGGAGTGGGACTTGAACCTACAACCTTCTGACTCAGAGGCGAGAGAGAGAGAGCTACCCACCCATCCCACTCACTATTCCTCGCTTCTCACCATCTGGAAATCGAGACTCATTGTACCGTCAACTACTCTCGCTCATTCTGTCCCCAGGACCTCAAAGCTGTCCCCTCTCCTCCCCCCTCAGTCCAGCATCGCCCCTACAATCTACGGGTTCTTAAAACCCGAGTTTGGTGTCCAGCTTCACCTCATCCTCTTAGGATGATACAGCACGGAAGGTGGCCATTCGGCCCATCGTGACCCCTTTTGCACTGTGGACCATCCTTTTTTTTAAATTCATTCACGGAATATGGGCGGCCAGCATTTATTGCCCATTCACAATTGCCCTTGAGAAGGTGGTGGTGAGCCGCCTTCTTGAACCGCTGCAGTCTGTGTGGTACTTCTTTGTAGAGTTGATGTGCCAAATAACTGCCCGAATCCGTGAAGTTAAAGTTTAAGACTGAAGGCTTTTATTAAGTAAGAATCATGGCAGAGTTAACAGAGTTCATCATTGACCGAGCCCTTGGTAGAACATACCAGAAGAGGGGCGGGGCCAGGGAGGAGCATTAGTGGTTCCCCCCGGTGGAACATTCCAGACATTACAAGTACAAGTACAAATATCAGAACACAGAGTTATTTCATCACAAGAGTACAACTGAGTGGCTCGCTAGGCCATTTCAGAGAGTGGTTAAGAGTCAACCACATTGCTGTAGGTCTGGAGTCACATATAGGCCAGACCGGGTAAGGGCAGCAGATTTCCTTCCCTAAAGCACATATGACAATCCGGTAGTTCCATGGTTACTGACGTAAGAAAACTACTAGGCACTTGGTCTAAGCATTAAACAAAGCTTTAATCAACTGTTTTACAGCATGGAGGTCTAGTTGTGTCCTTCACTAGCTCCTGTTAAAGAATGTCCTGAGCAAGCTGGGCCCATGCCCGAGTATTTATACTCTCCCTGGATAGCGCTACCAGCAGACCGCCCAGTATTATTTCATAAGTCATTTCCACATGAATAACAAGATTCATGTCAGTCACCATTACTGATACTAGCTTTTTATTCCAGATTTATTTAATTAACTGAATTTGAATTCCCCAGCTGCCGTGGTGGGATTTGAACTCACGTCTCCGGATCATCTAACTCGCACCAAGTCCCGTTCACCCATCACCCCCTGTGCTCGCTGACCTACATTGGCTCCCGGTTAAGCAGCGCTTCGATTTTAAAATTCTCATCCTTGTTTTCAAATCCCTCCGTGGCCCTCGCCCCCCTCCCTATCTCTGTAACCTCCTCCAGCCCCCCAAGCCTCCGAGATCTCTGCGCTCCTCCAATTCTGCCCTCTTGAGCATCCCTGATTATAATCGCTCCACCATTGGCGGCCGTGCCTTCTGTTGCCTGGGCCCTAAGCTCTGGAATTCCCTGCCTAAACCTCTCCGCCTCACTACCTCTCTCTCCTCCTTTAAGACGCTCCTTAAAACCGACCTCTTTGACCAAAGTTATGGTCAGCTGCCCTAATTTATCCTTATGTGGCTCGGTGTCAAATTTTTTTGTTTGTCTTATAATACTCCTGTGAAGCGCCTTGGAATATTTTACTATGTTAAAGGCGCTATATAAATACAAGTTGTTGTTGTTGTAGTCCAGGCCTCTGGATTACTAGTAACATAACCACTCGGCTACCATTCCCGCTGGGTTTAATCGGGAGTGGGGAGGAGAATTCATCGACTCACCTCATGGGCATGTTGCCGTGATCGGTGACCACGTCACACCATATGTTGAAGCCCACACTGATCATCACGCTGGACACGATGGTCAGGAACAGCACCGAGCAGCTCAAGAGCAGGTTCAGGAACGCAGAGAAGAACGTGCTGGGAAAAAAAAACATAGGAGGCTCTGTCATTACAATTGAGATCGAGTGTCTACGCGGACTGGTGTTCTGGTTTACGTCCCAGCGGGAACTGTTTCCTTGCAAATAATAAATAGCCCCAACGCGGTGACATCATCGCCGTCATCATCCACTCTCCTTCTATGACTACATGTGTCATTGACAAGACCCTTTAATATTCCACCCAGTCTAATCCCACTCCCCCGCTCACTCCCCGTACCCTTTAATATCCCACCCAGTCTAATCCCACTCTCCCGCTCACTCCCCGCATCCTTTTAATATCCCACCCAGTCTAATCCCACTCTCCCGCTCACTCCCCGCACCCTTTAATATCCCACCCAGTCTAATCCCACTCTCCCGCTCACTCCCCGCACCCTTTAATATCCCACCCAGTCTAATCCCACTCTCCCGCTCACTCCCCGCAGCCTTTAATATCCCACCAAGTCTAATCCCACTCTCCCCCTCACTCCCCGCACCCTTTAATATCCCACCCAGTCTAATCCCACTCACCCGCTCACTCCCCTTACCCTTTAATATCCCACCCAGTCTGTTGTGTATGTAACCGTTTACCTTTAAGGGAACTATAGAATGTGACCGTTCGCCTTTAAGAGCACTACTTTAGGGTGGCACTATTTATTGGCTCATGTATACTGTAATACCGATAGTGACCACACCAGTATATAAGGGTTGTGATACGTTAACTAGATCAGAATCGCCCGAGCCTCTGAATAGTAAAGACGTGTTTTATTTTGTTAACCGTGGAGTCTGTGGGTTGTATTATAAATAATCACAGACTCCACGGTTAACAAAATAAAACACGTCTTTACTATTCAGAGGCTCGGGCGATTCTGATCTAGTTAACGTATCACAACCCTTATATACTGGTGTGGTCACTATCGGTATTACAGTATACATGAGCCAATAAATAGTGCCACCCTAAAGTAGTGCTCTTAAAGGCGAACGGTCACATTCTATAGTTCCCTTAAAGGTAAACGGTTACATACACAACACAGTCTAATCCCACTCTCCCGCTCACTCCCCGCATCCTTTTAATATCCCACCCAGTCTAATCCCACTCTCCCCCTCACTCCCCGCACCCTTTAATATCCCACCCGGTCTAATCCCACTCCCCCGCTCACTCCCCGTGCCCTTTAATATCCCACCCAGTCTAATCCCACTCTCCCGCTCACTCCCCGCACCCTTTAATATCCCACCCAGTCTAATCCCACTCTCCCGCTCACTCCCTGCACCCTTTAATATCCCACCCAGTCTAATCCCACTCTCCCGCTCACTCCCCGCACCATTTAATATCCCACCCAGTCTAATCCCACTCTCCCCCTCACTTCCCACACCCTTTAATATCCCACCCATGTCTAATCCCACTCACTCCCCGCACCCTTTAATATCCCACCAAGTCTAATCCCACTCTCCCCCTCACTCCCCGTACCCTTTAATATCCCACCCAGTCTAATCCCACCCTCCCGCTCACTCCCCGCACCCTTTAATATCCCACCCAGTCTAATCCCACTCTCCCGCTCACTCCCCGTACCCTTTAATATCCCACCCAGTCTAATCCCACTCTCCCGCTCACTCCCCGCACCCTTTAATATCCCACCCAGTCTAATCCCACTCTCCCGCTCACTCCCCGCACCCTTTAATATCCCACCCAGTCTAATCCCACTCTCCCGCTCACTCCCCGCACCCTTTAATATCCCACCCAGTCTAATCCCACTCTCCCGCTCACTCCCCGCACCCTTTAATATCCCACCCAGTCTAATCCCACACTCCTCCTCACTCCCAGCACCCTTTAATATCCCACCTGTGCTCATTTTAAATGCATCTCCTCTTGTTACTACTTCACCAGCCAGTGGAAACAAACAATCTCTTACTATGTACTTGAGGAGGACCCTTCTGAATCTTGAAGGCCTTCGATCAGGTCACCCCTCAACCTTTTCAACTCTAGCTTTATTTTAGCTATGAGGGAAGATTGGACGGGCTGGGGTTGTTTTCTTTGGAACAGAGGAGGCTGAGGGGAGATTTAATTGCGATGTATAAAATTATGAGGGGCCTAGATAGAGTGGATAGGAAGGACCCATTTCCCTTAGCAGAGCGATCAACAACCAGGGGGCAGAGATTTAAAGTAATTGGTCGGAGGATTAGAGGGGAGTTGGAGAACTTTTCTCACCCAGAGGGTGGTGGGGGTCTGGAACTCACTGCCTGAAAGGGTGGTCAAGGCAGAAACCCTCATCACATTTAATAAGTACTTGGATATGCGCTTGAAGTGCCGTAACCTACAGGGCTACGGACCAAGAGCTGGAAAGTGGGATTAGGCCGGAGAGCTCTTTGTCGGCCGGCACGGACACGATGGGCTGAATGGCCTCCTTCTGTGCCGTAAATTTCTATGATTCTAGCTGAAATAAAAGTCTAACTTCTCCATCTCTGTGACAGTCCCCCCATCCCTGGTAACATCCTTCCATGACCGGTGGGCACCGCAGTGTGTAGTGATGTCCAGAATGGTATTATCATTCAGCTTGATAAGTTTTCTTCCGTTCTGTGATTAGTTGCCCCTCTTTTTAAAAAATAAGGACACATTTATTTGGTTTTTTTCAGGGAAACCTTACTGATTGGATTCTAAAAGGCATCCCTGGTAACATTGTGGGCCTTTCCCATTGCTTCTGCATCCTTCCTACTAAAAGGGGATGGCTGCAATGAGCAAAAAAAAAAATCAAAATCAAATCAACCGGAACAAGTCGGCAATATTTAATTCTCACGCAGTTGAAGGGAGAGGCTGGTCATTTTACAGCAGAGAAACGCGTCTCCAAGGGATGAGAGAGACGGGAGAGGAGACGCACTTTGGGGCAAGATTATTAGCTAGGCTCCTCCTGGTCAGATGGGCCTCTTGTCCAGACGATGTAATTGGGCCTGTGATTGAATCCACTGTGCCTGCAAGTCACGATGATCGGATCAGCTAACGAGGGTCCCTGCCCCCACCCCCTCCCGCCCGCCCCCCCCAGCGGTAATGGACAGCTGCCTTGTGCACGGCAGTGTGGGTGGGGCGAGCCCGACAGCCAACAACAGCCTGTATGTATCACGTGCGGTGTTACGTCTGAGCGTCATACCTCGTGTGACAACCCGAGGTTCCATTCCCTCCCCACCAGAAAACCCCCCCCCCATCTCCCCGACTCTAAACCGCAACGCAAAAAATGAAAGGAAAACAAGAACATTTGCAGAGTTGTGTCGCCCCTGTCATTATCCTTTATCATTAAAAATTCCACCTTAGTTCCTTTCTTGGACTCCAAGGAGCATTTCAACAGTGGCAAAAGCGATCGGTTTTAGTGACCGGTTCGGTCAGTACAATTAAATGATTGAAGGGTTACATTACGAGGACTAGTTGCATAAACTTGGCTCGTATTCCCTTGAGTTTAGAAGGCGGAGGGGAGATCTAATCGAGGTCTTTAAAAGGATTCGATAGGGTAGATATGGAGCGAAACTATTTCCTTTGGTGGGGGAGAGTCCAGAACGAGGTGGGCATCACCTTGAAATTAGGGCTAGGCCCTTCAGAGGTGAATTCATTGCACAAAGGAAATCTGGAACTCTCTCCCCCAAAAGGCTACAGTTGCTGGGGATCAATTGGAGCTTTCAAGGCTGAGATGGGTAGATTCTTCCATTGGGTAAGGGTAGCGAGGGATGTGGAGCCAAGGCAGGTAGCTGGAGTTGAGATACAGGTCAGCCGTGATCTGTTCGAATGGCGGAGCAGTGCCGAGGGGCTGAACGGCCTCCTCCCGTGTAAATGAATGGAAATAAAGCCCGCTCGCTGCTTATGAATCAAGTTCAGCGGGTGCTGTGTTATGGAGACGCATGGGTCGCAGGTTCGAGCCCCGCTCTGGGCTGGGTTAGCGGATCTCCGCAAGGGGTGGGTGGGAGGCCCCACACTTGGCCTCAGTCCGCACCCCCGCCCCGAGCTCTCGATCGCTGTCTAGTGACTCCCCTGCGTGCATGTGTAGGCAGCACGTAGGGCAGGCTCGGACTCAGCTGCGATGCCCCCTCCCCTGGTTGAACAGCCAAACAGTACTCGCTCTCTTGCCCGGGGTGTGTGAGGGGCGGGAGGGGGCCGGGGGGGGGGGGGGGGAGGTGGGAAAGAGGGACCAAGGCACCTACGAGCCACACCCAGTCAAGATTCAGGTGGGCAATAAAATCAGGAAGGAGGGAGGGGAAGGAGGAGGAGCGAGAGAGAGAAGGAAGGAGGGAGAGAGAGCAAGAGAGGGGTAAGAGAGGAAGAGGAGGAGAAGGAGAGAGGGAGAGAGGAGAGGAAGAGTGCGGGGGGAAGGAGGGAGAGCGAGCAAGAGAGGGGTAAGAGAGGAAGAGAGCGAGGGAGAGGAGGAGAAGGAGAGAGAGCGAGAGAAGGAGAGGAAGAGAGAGGGGGAAGTAAGAGAGAGGGAGGGAGGGAGGAGAGAAGGAGGAGGGCAGGAGGGAAGGAAGAGAGAAGGACGAGGGAGGAAAGAAGGAGGACGGAGGGAAGAAAGGAGGAGGAAGGGAAGGAGGAGAGGAGGAGGGAGGAGAGGAGGGGGAGGGAGGGAGAAGGAGCAAAGGAGGGAAGGATGGAGGAGAGAGGAGGAGGGGAGAGAGAGAGAGAGAGAGAGAAACAGAGCGAAAAAAATCACAACCTGAAAGTGTCCGACCTGAATCTGAAAGCACAGAGCTGTCTAATTCCTAACTTAGCTCAGTCGGCGGGTTTGTGCCTGTGTCATTGTCCTGGAAGGTTGGTCTGGAAGAAAGGCAGGGGAGGAGGGTAACTTCGAGGGTTCCCCGCAGCCCAGAATATCACTTACTCATCGTGCCCCTTGCAGAGGTAGAAGAAGGTCCTCCAGCCCTGCACTGCGCACAGGATCAGGGTGAAGACCCCCACAAAGGTGCAGAACTGGCAGGCGGCCGGGGGTCCCCACTCCTCTACCACGAAACGACTGATGAGGGAGCCGGTGGCGTTCTCCTCTCTCCAAAAGGCCCGGCTAAAGAGCAGGCACCTCCCTTTGAATTCACGTCCGTTCTCCGCCAGAGGCACCACCACGAAGAGGGAGAAGAGCAGGGCCAGGAGATAGGCGCAGCACTGGCTGAAGAGCAGCTTGTTCCGGATCTCCATCTCTCTCCACACTGCCAAGGGGAGTGATTTAAATCTCAGCTGGGCGTTCACTTGCCCTACCGTCTGGCTCACAATCGCTGACTGGGATTTTAACCCTTCGTCTCCCCGACAGTTTTCTTTTGAGTGGCACTTTTGCTGTTGTGGTTTTGCGATATTCAAGTAGAGAGTGACATTGCATTAGCAAATCCTTTTGTGCTATAAGACCTTACATAGACGGTAGTTAACTGCAACAACAATCTGCATTTATATAGCACCTTTAACGTAGTAAAATGTCCCAAGGCGCTTCACAGGAGCGATTATCAAACAAAATTTGACACTGAGCCACATGAGGGGATATTAGGGCAGGTGACCGAAAGCTTGGTCGGAGAGGTAGGTTTTAAGGAGCGTCTTAAAGGAGGAGGGAGAGGCGGGGAGGTTTAGGGAGGGAATTCCAGAGCTTAGGGCCCAGGCCGCTGAAGGCACGGCCGCCAATGGTGGAGCGATTAAAATCGGGAATTCGCAAGAGGCCAGAATTGGAGGAGCGCAGAGATCTCGGAGGGTTGTGGGGCTGGAGAATGTTACAGAGATAGGGAGGGGGGGCGAGGGCCATGGAGGGATTTGAAAACGAGGATGAGAATTTTAAAATCGAGGCATTGCCGGACCGGGAGCCAATGTAGGTCAGCGAGCACAGGGGGTGATGGGGGAACGGGTCTTGGTGCGGGTTAGGATACGGGCAGCCAAGTTTTGGATGACCTCAAGATTATTTACAAGGATGATACCAGAACTGGGAGGTTACAACTATCAGGAAAGATTGAACAGGTTGGGACTCTTTGCTCTAGAAAAGGAAGACTGAAGGGTGACCTGATAGAGGTCTTTAAAGATACTTCAAAGTACTGTTGAAGTGTAGCCACTGTTGTAATGTAGGAAACGCGGCAGCCAATCTGCACACAGCAAGATCCCACAAACAGCAATGTGATAATGACCCAGATCATCTGTTGATTGAGGGATAAATGTTGGCCCCAGGACACTGGGCAGAACTCCCCTGCTCTTCTTCGAAATAGTGGCTGTGGGATCTTTTACATCCACATGAGAGAGCAGATGAGGCCTCGGTTTAATGTTTCATCCAAAAGATGGCACCTCCGACAGTGCAGCTCTCTCTCAGCACTGCACTGGAGTGTCAGCCTGGATAATGGGGCTCCAGTCTCTGCAGTGGGACCTGAACCCACAGCTTTCTGACTCAGAGGCGAGAGTGCTACCCACTGAACCACGGCTGACACATAACGATAGCACCTCCGACAGTGTGGCACCTCCCTCAGTACTGTCTAGATTATAGACTCCAGTCATGGTTTGGGGTTTAGAACCCACAACCTATGTACAAAATAGTTATTGTGTTCGTCTCCATAGCAGCAGCAACTGCACTTGCGTGTGATGTAACAGTCCATGGCCTCACCCCCTCCCTATCTCAGTAACCTCCTCCAACCCTCCAAGATCTCTGCGCTCCTCCAATTCTGCCCTCTTGAGCATCCCCCAATGTCCATCGTCCCACCATTGGTGGCCGTGCCTTCAGCTGCCTGGGGCCCCGAGCTCTGGAATTCCCTCCCTAAACCTCTCTGCCTCTTTCTCTCTGCCTTTAAGATGCTCCTTAAAACCTACCTCTTTGACCAGGCTTTTGATCACCTGCCCGGATATCTCCTTATGTGGCTCGCTGTCAAAAAGGTTTATATTGATAGCGCTCTTGTTAAGCGCCTTTGGCTATGTTAAATGCGCTCTATAAATGTGAGTTGTTAATAAAAGCTGGGGGGTTAAAAATAGGTACTAGTTACTCTGCACGTACGTCATCCTTCATTTGTGTAGAGTTTATTTCCCCACTTTTTTAATTGCTCTTTATTTTCCATTAGAATTTTCTTAGCCAGTCCCTGTACAATGGCAAAAGTGAAAGCTTGCTATGCAAAAATGTGAGGGCAATTGGAGTTAGGCCGGCTTTTAGGTGTTGAGGGTCTTTGCGGACTCTAACTTGTTCTGGGTCCCAATGTCATTTAGTGGGGTCTGTAAATACTCCAGAAAATTCTGTGTTACAAAAACGTTCTTGCTCAAACATTTGAAAATAAAATAAACTTTAACAGCACAACATTTTTAGTACAACACGGTGAACTTTCTTTCCCTGTCAATCCAATTCTATATGTGTCTCTTCCATGATCTTGAAAGGGCGGTGGAAGCAGATTCAGTAATAACTTTCAAAAGGGAATTGGATAAATACCTGAAAAGGAAAAGATTGCAGGGCGATGGGGAAAGAACGGGGCGGGGGGGGGGAGGGGGAGTGGGACTAATTGGAGAGCTCCTTCTGTGTTGTATCATTCTCTGATTCTATGTGTTAAATTACGAGGCGAGATTACACAAACCTGGGTTGTAATCCCTGGAATTTAGAAGGTTAAGGGGTGATTTGATCAAAGTTTTCAAGATATTAAGTAGAACTGAGAGGGTAGCTAGCGAGAAACTATTTCCGCTGGTTGGGGATTCCAGGATTAGGGGACACAGTCTAAAAATTAGAGCCAGGTCTTTCAAGAGTGAAATTAGGAAACACTTCTACACACAAAGGGTGGTAGAAGTTTGGAACTCTCTTCTGCAAATGGCAATTGGTGCTCGATCAATAGTTAATTTTAAATCTGAGATTGATAGGTTTCTGTTAACCAAAGGGTATTAAGGGATACGGGGCAAAGGCGGGTGGATGGAGTTAGGTGGCAGATCAACCATGATCTCACTGAATGGTGGAACAGACTGGAGGGGCTGAATGGCCTCCTCCTGTCCCTGTGTGTCTGATAAGGCTGCTGGTTGATGGCCATTCGGCTCAGTTTCCACAGAACTTTTCTCTTTGGTCACGCAGCGTTCTCAGTAACGTGCTTCCAACAAACTCCTGTTCCCTGTAATCACATTGCACTGAGACGGGGTTGTTTTTTTTTTGGGGTGGGTCAGACAGCTAGCCCTTGTGGCCCATGGCTGCCTGTCCCCTCCTGAGGGAACGTCTCCAAACCAGACGTCTAAAAAAAATCCCAGCACCAGGATGAAGAAAGGCTGCCTGCCCCCTGATTGGACAGAAACCTCCAATTTGGCGTGGAATGCAATGCGCAACGACATTTACAACTGTTGGCTGTGAAAAAAGGAAAAATCTCATTCTGCGTTTCCCGGGAAGGCGGGTCATTTGGAGACGGTCCTCTGAGGGAGGGGCGGGGCCCAGGAAGGGCGATGACGTCATATGATTGACAGCCTCCCCATTGAAGAGTTTAAAAAAAAGGAACTGAATCATTCAAAAACAAAAAAATACATTCAACATCATTCTATAATACAATTAATAACCGGCAGCCGTCTCTGTAGAAAAAAGCGAGCGGGATTTAATTTTTTTTTTTATCCCGGTCGCCTAGCAACGCGGGTTTTCCATTTCCGGCGGTGGGGGGGTTAAGATGGCGCTGGTGCGGAATGGCTCGGCCGCAGGCGGCGGAGATCAACCCAGTCCCAAGCGGCCGAGGACGGCGGTGGCGACCGGAGGAGGAAGAGCATTGGGACCCCGCTCGCCGGGCAACCGGGTGACGGCGGTGCTGGGCGCGCAGTGGGGGGACGAGGGCAAGGGCAAAGTGGTGGACCTGCTAGCGCAGGACGCCGACCTGGTGTGCCGCTGCCAGGTGAGGTGAGGCGAGGCCAGGCTCATCAGCATAATTCATGCAAGACGCACAACAATCCAGGGCGGGCCACGCGCCGCCTCATCAACATAATTTATGCGAGGCGCACGCCGCAGAACAATGGTGGGCGTGTGTGAGTCGCGCCGCCTCATCGGCATAATTTATGCAAGGTGCATGCCCCACCCCCCCACAACATTATCAACATAATTTATGCAGGTCGCAGGACAATACAGGTGGTGTGTATGTGTGACACGCCACCTCATCAACATAATTTATGCGCGACGCAGGACAATGTGGGCGCGTGTGTGACGTGCCGCCTCATCGACATAATTTTTGCGGACACCCAACGCAACGCTTTGCGGAACGCCTCCGTTCGGTCTGCGAGCGTGACCCCGAGCTTCCGGTCGCCTGTCACTTTAATTCTCCGTCCTTTTTCCCCCACCCCCGCCCCACTCTGACCTCTCCGTCCTTGGCCTCTTACACCGTTCCAACCAAGCTCAATGTTCTCTCGAGGAACAGCACCTCATCTTTTGATTAGTCACTTTACAGCCTTCTGGGCTCAACATCGAGTTCAACAATTTCAGACCATAATCTCGGCCCCTATCATTTTTTTCCCCCTCTCTCACATGGCAGCTGTCGATCATTCTGCCATTGCCTTTACATAGAAACATAGAAGATAGGAGCAGGAGTAGGCCATTCGGCCCCTCGAGCCTGCTCCGCCATTCAATGAGATCATGGCTGATCATCCAAACTCCGTACCCTGTCCCTGCCTTCTCCCCATATCCCTTGATCCCTTTAGCCTTAAGAAATATATCCAACTCCTTCTTGAATATATTTAACGAATTGGCCTCTACTGCCTTCTGTGGTAGAGAATTCCACAGGTTCACCACTCTCTGGGTGAAGAAATTCCTCCTCATTTCTGTCCTAAATGGCTTACCCCTTATCCTCAGACTGTGACCCCTGGTTCTGGACTCCCCGACCATCGGGAACATCCTTCCTGCATCTAGTCTGTCTAGTCCTGTCAGAATTTTATAAGTTTCAATGAGATCCCTTCTCATTCTTCTAAACTCTAGCGAATATAAGCCTAATCCACCCAATCTCTCATCATACGTCATTCCTGCCATCCCAGGTATCAGTCTGGTGACGCTGCACTCCCTCCATGGCAAGAACATCCTTCCTCAGATAAGGCGACCAAAACTGCACACAATACTCAAGATGTGGTCTCACCAAGGCCCTGTACAACTGCAGCAAGACATCCTTGGTCCTGTACTCGAATCCTCTCGCTACGAAGGCCAACATACCATTTGCCTTCTTAACCGCCTGCTGCACCTGCATGCTTCCCTTCAGCGACTGGTGCACAAGGACACCCAGGTCTCGTTGCACATCCCCTTCTCCCAATCTATTGCTGTTCAGATAATAATCTGCCTTCCTGTTTTTGCCACCAAAGTGGATAACCTCGCATTTATCCACATTATACTGCATCTGCCATACATCTGTCCAATCACCTAACCTGTCCAAATCATTCTGGAGTTTCTCGGCATCCTCCTCACAGCACACACGCCCACCCAGCTTTGTGTCATCTGCAAACTTGGAGATATTACATCTAGTTCCCTCGTCTAGATCATTAATATATATTGTGAATAGCTGGGGTCCTAGCATCGATCCCTGCGGTACCCCACTAGTCACTGCCTGCCACTCGGAAAAAGAGCCGTTTATTCCAACTCTTTGCTTCCTGTCTGCCAATCAGTTCTCTATCCAAGTCAGTACCTTGCCCCCAATCCCATGTGCTTTAACTTTACACGCTAATCTCTTCTGCGGGACCTTATCGAAAGCCTTCTGAAAGTCCAAATACACCACATCCACTGGTTCTCCCTTATCTATTCTACCAGTTACATCCTCAAAAAATTCCAGTAGATTAGTCAAGCACGATTTACCTTTTGTAAATCCATGTTGACTTTGTCCGATCCTGTCACTGTTTTCCAAGTGCTCTGCTATTACATCTTTTATTATAATGGACTCTAGCATTTTCCCCACTACCGATGTCAGGCTTACCGGTCTATAATTCCCTGTTTTTCTCTCTACCACCTTTTTTGAATAGTGGGGTAACATTAGCTACCCTCCAATCCATGGGTACTGTTCCAGAATCTATCAAATTTTGGAAGATGACCAGCAATGCATCTACTATTTCTAGGGCCACTTCCTTAAGTACCCTGGGACGTAGATTATCAGGCCCTGGGGATTTATCGGCCTTCAATCCCGTCAATTTCCTTAACACCATTTCCCTACAAATACTGATTTCTTTCAGTTCCTCCCTTTCATCAGGCCCTATGTTCCCTGACATCTCTGGGAGTTTATTTGTGTCCTCCTTTGTGAAGACAGAACCAAAGTATGTATTTAATTGGTCTGCCATTTCTTTGTTCCCCATTATAAATTCCCCTGATTCTGACTGCAAGGGACCTACGCTTGACTTCACCAATCTTTTTCTCTTCACATATCTATAGATAGTTTTGTTTCTTAACTTGTCTCATTACCATCTCCTTTAGCCTCGCACCATCATCCCTTTTGTCTCTTACTCTCTCCTGCCTTCCGCCCTATCACAGACCTTCCCTTTTGTTCTTTCCTCCCCTCCCCCCTTTCCCAGCCCCTGCACTTGCTTAAAAACCTGTTACATCTCCCAACTTTTTCTAGTTCTGACCAAGGATCAGTGACCTGAAATGTTAACTCTGTTTCTGTTTTCCCCCCCCCCACCCCCCCCGCCTGTCTTTCAGGGTGGAAATAATGCCGGACACACGGTTGTGGTAGATAAGGTCGAGTATGACTTTCACCTCTTGCCCAGTGGGGTCATCAACAAGAACGCTATATCCTTCATTGGTGAGTGTCCTTTGCTATGCGAAGAGCTGTATTTTACATATACGGATCCCGCCGCTTATAGCAACATAGAAACATAGAAGATAGGAGCAGGAGTAGGCCATTCGGCCCCTCGAGCCTGCTCCGCCATTCAATGAGATCATAGCTGATCATCCAAATTCAGTACCCTGTCCCTGCCTTCTCTCCATATCCCTAGATCCTGAAGAAATATATCTAACTCCTTCTTGAATATATTTAATGAATTGGCCTCTACTGCCTTCTGTGGTAGAGAATTCCACAGGTTCACCACTCTCTGGGTGAAGAAATTCCTCCTCATCTCTGTCCTAAATGGCCTACCCCTTATCCTTAGACTGTGACCCCTGGTTCTGGACTCACCGCCATCGGGAACATCCTTCCTGCATCTAGTCTGTCCAGTCCTGTTAGAATTTTATAAGTTTCAATGAGATCCCCTCTCATTCTTCTAAACTCCAGCGAGTGTAAGCCCAATTGACCCAATCTCTCCTCATACGTCATTCCTGCCATCCCAGGTATCAGTCTGGTGAATCTTCGCTGCACTCCCTCCATGGCAAGAACATCCTTCCTCAGATAAGGTGACCAAAACTGCACACAATACTCAAGGTGTGGTCTCACCAAGGCCCTGTACAACTGCAGCAAGACATCCTTGTTCCTATACTCAAATCCTCTCGCTAGGAACAGAGGAATCGCTAGACGAGAAAAGACCACGGTCCATCTAGTTTGCCTTCTACCATCCTGGCAGTCGCATGATACAACGATAATGGAGTTATTGACTAATAATGCCAATCAATCTCTGCACTCAATACTGTGCACGGTTTTGGTCTCCATACCTAAGGACGGAGATACTTGCCTTAGAGGCGGTGCAATGAAGATTCACTAGCCTGATCCCTGGGATGAGAGGGTTGTCCTATGAGGAGAGATTGAGTAGATTGGGCCGATACTCCCTGGAGTTCAGAAGAATGAGAGGTGATCTCACTGAAACAGAAGATTCTGAGGGGGATTGACAGGGTAGATGCTGAGAGACTGTTTTCCCTGGCTGGAGAGTCTAGAACCAGGGGTCACAGTCTCAGGATAAGGGGTCGTCCATTTAGGACTGAGATGAGGAGGAATTTCTTCACTCAGAGGGTGGTGAATCTTTGGAATTCTCTCCCCCAGAGGGCTGTGGAGGCTCAGTCGTTGAGTGTATTCAAGGCTGAGATCGATAGATCTTTGGTCACTAAGGGAATCAGGCGGGAAAGTGGAGTTGAGGTCGAAGATCCGCCATGATCTTATTGAATGGTGGAGCAGGCTCGAGGGGCCAAGTGGCCGACTCCTGCTCCTAATTCTTGTATTCTTATCAATTAGTCTGCAACAGACCCAGAGATGAGGCGAGGAAAATGTCCAGTGGTGGAGAGCTTGGGGAACATAGGAAGGAACGTAGGAACAGGAGGAGGCAATGCAGCCACTCGAGCCTGTTTCAATTAGATCGCGGCCGATCAGTATCTTAACTGCATTTACCCGCCTTGGTTCCACATCCCTTAATATCATTAGGGATGGGCTATAAATGCTGGCATTGCCAGCCAAGCCCACATCCCATCCCATGACTGAATAAATGAAAACAAAATACCCTTGCCTATCAATCTTCAATTGACCCCCAGCCTCAGTAGCTTTTTGGGGGAGAGAGTTCCAGATTTCCACTCCCCTTTGTGTGAAGACGTGCTTCCCAGCTCCACCCCATAGGTCCAAAGTCACCTGTTTCTCCCAAGCAGGTTACACTTCCCACATGTTATGTCTCAAATTACGCTCGTACTGTATCCCAAACTGTTGTTTTTCTAAAAGCAATCTTATCTAATTTGCATTTGAAATTATCAATACTAACCGGTTCCACCGTCTCCCTAGATGGGCTGTTCCATAGATTGACCACTCGCTCACTGAAATACTGTTTCCGCAGATCAGTTTTGGGGTGAGGCATGTCTGTGAGTTATTTATTCTGGGTAGAGGGCTCAGATGGGGTTGGAGGGCTGACGTGTGACTGATGGTAAGTGTGGGCCTTTGGCCATCAGGAGAGGACAAGATGGGGCATGGATGTGATGCCGCACGGAGTCGAATAGACTGCGGACACTCGCAGGCTCCTGGTGTGGGCAGTCATTGAATAGCACTCCGGCGTGAGTCGGAGGGGATGGGAGGGGAGAGGAGAGGAGAGGAGGGGAGGCAACACGTTGGAAAAGCAAGCATTTCGTGGGGTTTGAATTCGTTTTGCAGTACTGCGGGGCGGCTGTTGACTGATCCTCTTACATCTTCAGGCAACGGGGTGGTTATCCACGTTCCTGGACTGTTCGAGGAAGCTGAGAAAAACCTCCGCAAGGGCAAAGGTGAGAGTCTGACCACCTTTAACTTACATGGACGGAGCATGTTTGCACCAGAGACTGGAGAGCTCGAGTTACTTGTAATCATTTTCACTGTAGAGAGCGAGCGAGAGTGTGTGTGTGTTTTAAAATTCTCATCCTTTTCAAATCCCTCCAAGGCCTCGTCCCTCCCTCCCCACTATCCGCTCTCCTCGCCCCGGCTCGCCGCTCCACTTGCCCCTCCTGGCCGCACCCCACTCCCCGGCTCGCCACTCCCCCCCTGCTGTCCCCCCCCCCCCGCCCCCCCCCCCCCCGCAGCTCGCTCCTCCCCTGCCCCCCCCCCCCGCTCCCCTCCCCTCACTTCCCCGGTTCGCCGCTCCACTCCCCTTGCTCCCCCGCTCCCCTCCCCTCACTCCCCCCCGCCCCTGGCTCGCCCCTCCCCTCGCCCCGCCCCCCCGCCCCCGGCTTGCCGCTCCCTTGGCCCCCCCCCCCTCCCCGGGCTCGCCGCTCCCTTGGCCTCGCCCCTCCCCGCCCCCCTGGCTCGCCACTCCACTCCCCTCACACCCCCCCCCCCCCCGCTCTCCTCCCCTCGCCCCTCTCTCTGTTAGTCAATCCCACCGATACTCCTACGAATTAAATAGAATGCGGGGCAGCACGGAAAGCGTTCCTACCGAGAGCTCAGTTCTGGTTTGTAACGGCCTGGCTGGTTTCTCTGCTTTTCCCCCCCCCTACACAGGTCTGGAAGGATGGGAGTCGAGGACAGTGATCTCGGACCGAGCCCACATTGGTGAGTTGGTATGTTTATGTTTGAGGCCCGGGTGGGAGGCTCATTACATGGGATTTGCTTCCTGCAGGTGTTTAATTCTCCAAATTGAGTGAGTGCAGAGCTTTCATTCATAAATACAAAGAACCACATTCTCCTGAATTTGTTTGTGTTTTGCCCCCATTTATTTCCCTCCCTCTAACTCTGTGACGATGTGTCCCAGAGTTGACGTCTCTGTCTCTCCCTCACCTGCGAATCTGCGTGTACACATTCCCCTTCCCGTCACACTTGGTTGATAAGCCCTTCGTGTCACAAAACAGCCTATTCTCCACCTCGCTGTGAGCAACGCCACAGGAGGTCTGCAGCCTAGCCGACCTCCCATGCTATCGCTCGCGGTGAGTCGGAGGATTCGCTGTCCTATAGCAATAGGGGGGCGTGGTGCCACGTGAGGATGTTCCTCGGCCACATTCCTCGCTTTTGATTTGTAGGCTCCCCACCCCTCCAAATCTGATTGGTTAACCAATCAGCGAATTACGATGCTGGCAGGAAATGCCTGCTATAGGCAAGACTTTGACTATTTTGTTTCTATCTCTGTCTCTACCTGCCTTGCTGTCCTTCTCTCCTTGTATGTCTCCCCTGCCTCATTTAATCAGATATGTAGAGCAGTTCCTGCGAGGAAATGGTTAATGTTGTTTGAGTTTTAACTGTCCAGGGCCTCGCCCCTTCCTATCTATAACCTCCTCCAGCCCTACAACCCTCCCAGATCCTCCAATCCTGGCCTCTTGCGCATCCCCCGATTTCTATCGCTCCACCATTGGCGGCCGTGCCTTAAGCTGCCTGGGCCCACAAGCTCTGGAATTCTCTCCCTAAACCTTTCTACCTCTCTCTCCCTTAAAATGCTCCTTTTAAAACCTACCTCTTTGACCAAGTCTGTTCTAATATCTCCTTATGTGGCTGAGTGTCAAATTTTGTTTGATAATCGCACCTGTGAAGCACCTTGGGACATTTTACTACAGTTAAAGGCGCTATATAAATGCAAGTTGTGACATCAATTGTTAATAGTGGGGTGGGGGGTGGTGGTTGCGGCCTCCCTAAGATCTGCAGCGGGGGCGTTTGTAACGGGCAGCCCCGGTAGCTTGCCCCCACCCCCTGCCCCTTCCCGGGTGGCCGTGGCTGATGCGGAAGGCAGAAGGATGAGGGGCAACCCGATAGAGTTCTTTAAGATTATGAAAGTGTTTGATAGGGTAGATGTCTTCTCTCTCCACCACCACCACTACTGAGGACCTCGCTTATCTTCCAGTTACTAGTTCTTGATTGAGGATCCATACCGAATCATTAACCGCGTCATTTGTCTTTACAAAGCTGCATTCTCTATCTTTTTTTTTTCCTTCTTTCTACCCATCGCCAGCAGTCACACTCTCAACCATGTGTTTATCCAGCTCTTTTTTGAGTTAATCCTCTCATAGAAACATAGAAGATAGGAGCAGGAGTAGGCCATTCGGTCCCTCGAGCCTGCTCCGCCATTTAACGAGATCATGGCTGATCATCCAAACTCAGTACCCTATCCCTGCTTTCTCCCCATATCCCTTGATCCCTTTAGCCTTAAGAAATATATCTAACTCCTTCTTGAATATATTTAATGAATTGGCCTCCACTGCCTTCTGTGGTAGAGAATTCCACAGGTTCACCACTCTCTGGGTGAAGAAATTCCTCCTCATCTCTGTCCTAAATGGCTTACCCCTTATCCTTAGACTGTGACCCCTGGTTCTGGACTCCCCCGCCATCGGGAACATCCTTCCTGCATCCAGTCTGTCTAGTCCTGTTAGAATTTTATAAGTTTGCCGAGACCCTGGTTCACTGAACAGGCTGGGGCTCTTTTCTCCAAAAAAGAGAAGGCTGTGGGGTGACCTGATCAAGGTCTTTAAGATTATGAAAGGGTTCGATCGGGTAGATGTAGAGAAAATGTTTCCACTTGTGGGGGGAGTCCAGAACTAGGGGCCATCAATATAAGATAGTCACTAATAAATCCAACAGGGAATTCAGGAGAAACTTCTTTACCCAGAGAGTGGTGAGAATGTGGAACTCGCTCCCACAGGGAGTGGTTGAAGCGAATAGTATAGATGCATTTAAGGGGAAGCACTTAAGGGATGAAGGATATGTTGACGGGGTGAGATGAAGAAGGGTGGGAGGAGGCTGGTGTGGAGCAGAAACACCGGCACGGAGCAGTTGGGCCGAATGGCCTGTTTCTGTGCTGTACATTCGCTGTAATAAACGTCAATGACCGTTCTCCTCTTGTTTTCAGTGTTTGATTTCCACCAGGCGGTGGACGGTGTGCAGGAGCAGCAGCGGCAGGAGCAGGCTGGCAAAATGTGAGTGCGCAAACGTCGTCAACGCCCTCGGCGCCCTTTAACGGCGAAGCGTTTTCCTTTCCCGGGCTGTAGGGACGCTCGCGTTTAGAGGCGAGCAGTCGGCTGCGGGGGGGGGGGGGGGCAGTTCGAACCGTCTCCTTCCACTCTTATGTTTTGTTGTCGTTTCTTTCTCATCAGCCTGGGAACGACGAAGAAAGGCATCGGGCCTGTATACGCTTCGAAAGCCTCCCGCACCGGCCTCCGGATCTGTGACCTGCTGTCTGACTTTGAGGAGTTCTCGAAGCGGTAAGGCGAAGCCGGGGGGGGGGGGGGTGGCGGGTCGGGGGCTGTAGAGGGCCACGGTCAGGTGTCTGTCTCGCTGCAGAAATGACGGGCGGGGAAACGACCAGTCGGGGTCCATCGAGCCCGCCCCACACTCGTGATGGCCCGCAGCACTGTTGCTAGATAATTCTTAACCCCACAGAGAGGCGAGAAACCAGAGAGATTGCGCCCAGTGTTCCTTTAAGCCGCGCAGCGCTCTGCAGCTTCCTCGCAGCCGGCTCACAGGCTTTTAAATAGGGAAAAAACCTCGCCTGTGGTTAAAGGGGCCGCGCACCCAAAAAAAAATAGATTAAAGGGAACATTGGTTGCGCCGCGGTCCGTTTTGACACTTTTATGCAGATTCCATGGGCGTTTACGCCAATAAAAAACCCTCAGTGATCTGCTCCTGGTCCGCACACTCGATCGGTAACGATCTGCTCTGGAAATGGGTTAAAACAAGTTGTTGCAATAGGACTCGGGCAGAGAATCTAGGCTGCCAGTACGGAGAGGACGCTGAATTGTCCCACGGTGCGGTCAAACCAAGGCCCTGTCTCCCCGTTCAGCTGGATGTCAAATATCCCACGGCACTTTTTTTTAAAAAAAAGAACAGCAGGGAGTTCTCCCTGGCGTCCCGGGGCCAACATCGCTCCCTCGACCAACACCACCCGAGAATAACGCACCTTGACTGGTCCATGGATCTCACGTGCTCACTGACCTACACTGGCTCCCGGTTAAGCAACGCCTCGATATCAAAATTCTCATCCTTGTTTTCAAATTCCTCCATGGCCTCGCCCCTCCCTATCGCTGTAACCTCCTCCAGGCCTGCAACCCCCCCCCTCTCTCCCCTCCCCCCCCCCCCCCCCCCGAGATCTCTGCGCTCCTCCAAATCTGGCCTCTTGAGATTCCCTGATTTTAATCGCTCCACCATTGGCGGCCGTGCCTTCAGCTGTCTGGGCCCTAAGCTCTGGAATTCCCTCCCTAAACCTCTCTGCCGCCCTCTCCTCCTTAAAACCGACCTCTTTGACCAAGCTTTTGGTCACCTGCCCTAATTTCTCCTTATGTGGCTCGGTGTCAAATTTTGGTCTTGTAATACCCCTGTGAAGCGCCGCGGGACGTTTTACCACATTAAAGGTGCTATATAAATACAAGTTGTTGTTGTTGATAGGATCTTGCTGTGTGCGAAATGGCTGCTGCCTTCTCCAACACGAGTCACCCACTTCACTGTACGTAAAGTGCTTTGAGATATCTGATCTCCTTATGTGGCTCGGTGTTAAATTTTGTTCGATAATGTTCTTGTGAAGCGCCTTGGGAGGTTTGCAAGTTGTTGTTAAGGTGCGATTCATTCCTCTCTCTCTCTCTCTCTCTCCAGCTTTAGAGTGCTTGCCAATCACTACAAAGCCATGTACCCAACGCTGAACATCGACATCGAAGGAGAGTTGGAAAGACTGAAGGTAAGAGGAACGTAGATCGTACTCTGACCAGCAGGAAATGGACTGCTTGCTCCTTGCTTGTCCCTGTTGGTATCAGAGGCCTGTTTTAAAGGCTCTTCCTTTGCATGCTAGCTCTTTTCCACCCCCGCCCCCCCCCCCCTCCTCCACCCAGCAATCCTGACTTAGTTACAGAACTTTCAGCTGCCTCGGTCCTGCCCTCGCGACCTCCCTCCCTAAAGCTCTTCCCTTTGCGACTTCTCTCCGAATGAAACCGGGCTTAATCGGGTTAAATTTATGAGGACCGGTTGTAGAAAGGTGGCTTGCATTCCCTTGAGATGAAGGGTTGATCTGATCGAAGTGTTTAAAATGTTAAAACCGTGGATACGGAGAGAATATTTCCTCTGGTGCAGAGGAATCAAGAACGAGACGGTGTAATCTTAAAATTAGAGCCAGGCCGTTCAGGGGTGATGTCAGGAAGGACGTCATCACGCAAAGGGTGGTGGAAAACATAGAAACATAGAAGGTAGGAGCAGGAGTAGGCCATTCGGCCCCTCGAGCCTGCTCCGCCATTCAGTGCGATCATGGCTGATCATCCAAACTCAGTACCCTGTCCCTGCCTTCTCCCCATACCCCTGGATCCCTTTAGCCTTAAGAAATATATCCAACTCCTTCTTGAATATATTTAATGAATTGGCTTCTACTGCCTTCTGTGGTAGAGAATTCCACAGGTTCACCACTCTCTGGGTGAAGAAATTCCTCCTCATTTCTGTCCTAAATGGCTTACCCCTTATCCTTAGACTGTGACCCCTGGTTCTGGACTCCTCACCATCAGGAACATCCTTCCTGCATCTAGTCTGTCTAGTCCTGTCAGAATTTTATAAGTTTCGATGAGATCCCCTCTCATGCTTCTAAACTCCAGTGAGTACAAGCCCAATCGACCCAATCTCTCTTCATAACGTCATTCCTGCCATCCCAGGTATCAGTCTGGTGAATCTTCGCTGCACTCCCTCCGTGGCAAGAACATCCTTCCTCAGATAAGGCGACCAAAACTGCACACAATACTCAAGGTGTCGTCTCACCAAGGCCCTGTACAACTGCAGCAAGACATCCTTGTTCCTGTACTCGAACCCTCTCGCTACGAAGGCCAACATACCATTTGCCTTCTTAACCGCCTGAAATCTGGAACTCTCTCCCCGCAAAAAGACTGTGGTTGCTGGGAGTCAATTGGAGCTTTCAACACTGAGATGGATAGTTTTGTTTTAGGCGAGGGTATCAAGGGATATGGAGCAAAGGTGGGTAAATGGAGTTGAGGTTCAGATCAGCTATGGTCTAATGGCGGAGCAGGCTGAATGGCCTCCTCCTGTTCCTAACGTTCCTCTCCCCTCCTTTCTTTAAAAACACCCTATATTTTCGGCTGTTCTTTCAGTCAGCCCTTCCTCTGTGCTCTCCTGTGCGTGAAGTATTGTGGGATGTTCAAACCCCGGGGACGGGGGTGGGGGGGGGGTCAGGGGTCAAAGTGCCGAGCAGCCGGCGCTGATTGGAGCGGGCGCAGGCCATCGGTTGTTTACTTACCGCGGCCCTGCTTCCTCCGCAGGGATACTTGGAGCGTGTCCGGCCGCTGGTGAAGGACGGCGTGTACTTCATGTACAAGGCCCTGCACGGGCCCCCCAAGAAGATCCTCGTGGAGGGTGCCAACGCCACACTTTTGGATATCGATTTCGGTAAGAACTGGCACCGTGTCAAATCTCGTTAACGGGGCTTCCTGCACCAGCGTCGCTAGACCGTGTTAAATTCACGCCAATTAAGGTGGACTTGCCATTCCCATTGGGAGGAGAGCAACCTCCATATATCCTACCACCCCTAGACAACACCCCCACCACCTCCCCCTCCGTTTATTTATCAGAAGGTCCTGGGTTTGAGACCCATTTCAGAGACACGAGCCCATTACCCAGGCCCACATTCCCAGTGCGGTACTGCGGGAGCGCTGCACTGTCGGAGGGGCGGTTCTGAGGGAGCGCCGCACTGTCGGAGGGGCAGTACTGAGGGAGCACCGCACTGTCGGAGGGGTGGTACTGAGGGAGCGCCGCACTGTCGGAGGGGCAGTACTGAGGGAGCGCCGCACTGTCGGAGGGGCTGTACTGAGGGAGCGCCGCACTGTCGGAGGGGCAGTACTGAGGGAGTGCCGCACTGTCGGAGGGGCAGTACTGAGGGAGCGCCGCACTGTCGGAGGGGCAGTACTGAGGGAGCGCCGCACTGTCGGAGGGGCAGTACTGAGGGAGCGCCGCACTGTCGGAGGGGTGGTACTGAGGGAGCGCCGCACTGTCGGAGGGGCAGTACTGAGGGAGCGCCGCACTGTCGGAGGGGCTGTACTGAGGGAGCGCCGCACTGTCGGAGGTGCCGTCTTTCGGATGAGACGTTAAACCGAGGCCCTGTCTGCTCTCTCGGGTGGACGTAAAAGATCCCACGGCCACTATTGGAAGAAGAGCAGGCGGAGTTCTCCCCCGGTGTCCTGGGGCCAATATTTATCCCTTAACCAACACCACTAAAACAGATGATCTGGTCATTGTCACATTGCTGTATGTGGGAGCTTGCTGTGCGCAAATTGGCTGCTGCGTTTCCCACATTACAACAGTGACCATGCTTCAAAAGTACCTCATTGGCTGTAAAGCGCTTTGAAACGTCCTGAGGTTGTGAAAGGTGCTATATAGAAATCATAGAAGGGTTACAGCACAGAAGGAGGCCATTCGGCCCCTCGAGCCCATGCCGGCTCTCTGCAAGAGCACTTCAGCCAGTCTCACTCCCCCCGTCCTTTCCCCGTAGCCCTGCAAATTATTCTCCTTCAGGTACTTATCCAACTCCCTTTTGAAAGCCACGATTGAGTCTGCCTCCACCGCCCTCTCAGGCAGCGCATTCCAGATCCGAACCACTCGCTGCGTAAAAAAAGTTTTTCCTCAGGTCGCTTCTGGTTCTTCTGCCAATCATCTTCAATCTGTGTCCTCTGGTTCTCGACCCTTCCACCAATGGGAACAGTTTCTCTCTACTCTGTCCCGACCCCTCATGCTTTTGAACACCTCGATCAAACCTCCTCTCAACCTTCTCTGCTCCAAGGAGAACAACCCCAGCTTCTCCAGTCTATCCACGTGACTGAAGTCCCTCATCCCTGGAACCATTTCTGCCCCCTCTCTAAGGCCTTCACATCCTTCTTAAAGTGCGGTGCCCAGAATTGGACACAATACTCCCGTTGCAGCTGAACCAGTGTTTTATACAGGTTCATCATAACTTCCTTTTTTACTCTATACCTCTATTTTGGAAGCCCAGGATCCCGTTTGCTTTTTTAACCGCTTTCTCAACCTGCCCTGCCACCTTCAATGATTTGTGCAGATATACTCCCAGGTCTCTCTGTTCATGCACCTCCTTTAGAATTGTACCCTTTAGTTTATATTGCCTCTCCTCATTCTTCCTACCAAAATGTATCACTTCGCACTTTTCTGTGTTAACTTTTAGCTGCCACGTGTCTGCCCATTTCACCAGCCTGTCTGTCTGCCTTGAAGTCTTATCACTCTTCTCCTCACTGTTCACTCTACTTCGTGTCATCTGCAAGTTTTGAAAGTGTGCTCTATGGCGTTATTATATATCGCGAAAAGCCATGGTCCTAGTACCGGCCCCTGGGGAACACCACTGTGTACCTTCCACCAGTCTGAAAAACAACCGTTCACCACTACTCTCTGTTTCCTGTCACTTGGCCAATTCCGTAGCCTTGCTGCCACTGTCCCTTTTATTTCATGGGCAAAGACATGCCGATCCATATAAATGCAAGTCTTTCTTTAATGGGGGTGCGGAGCTCTTGAGGTGTATTCGGAAGACCCCAGTCGCCACCTACGGGTGCAAAGGCAAGGCGACCCCGCTCGGCTCACTTACGGAAAGCCATTCTATCACCCTGGCCCATGACCGAGGGAGACATGTTGCCTCTGCTGTCGGCTGCACTCCTCTAATACAAGTGCGCCTCCAAGACGCTTGTTGGTTCTGTCAGCGTGCCGCAATACCGAGCATCGCAGATCAGAATTCTGTTGGCTTTTCATAGAATCATACAGCACAGGAGGCCCTTCGGCCCGTCATGCCCGTGCTGGCTCTTTTAAGGGGAAGCACAATAACGGCTGAATGCGGACGTAAATAGTTACATTCAATGTTCCCTTTTAAGCTGTGCGGCCACGCGGCGCTCTGGACCTCTCTTGCAGCCGGTTCACCGGCTTTTCAGTGGGAGAATGGGCCGCACAGCCCTGTATAAGGGGCTGCCCCCCACACCCCCCCCAAAAAAAAATTAAAGGGAACATTGGTTACGTTATTTAGACTTGGTTTCTGCAGTCTTTATGAGCGATCCACGTGTGTGGCTTAGAAACATAGAAGATAGGAGCAGGAGTAGGCCATTTGGTCCCTCGAGCCTGCTCCGCCATTCAGTGAGATCATGGCTGATCATCCCAACTCAGTACCCTGTCCCTGCCTTCTCCCCATATCCCTTGATCCCTTTAGCCTTAAGAAATATATCTAACTCCTTCTTGAATATATTTAATGAATTGGCCTCCACTGCCTTGTGTGGTAGAGAATTCCACAGGTTCACCACACTCTGGGTGAAGAAATTCCTCCTCATCTCTGTCCTAAATGGCTTGCCCCTTATCTTTAGACTGTGACCCCTGGTTCTGGACTCCCCGGCCATCGGGAACATCCTTCCCGCATCTAGTCTGTCTAGTCCTGTTAGAATTTTATAAGTTTCAATGAGATCCCCTCTCATTCTTCTAAACTCTAGTGAATATAAGCCTAATCGACCCACTCTCTCCTCATACGTCATTCCTGCCATCCCAGGTATCAGTCTGGTGAATCTTCGCTGCACTCTCTCCATGGCAAGAACATCCTTCCTCAGATAAGGCGACCAAAACTGCACACAATACTCAAGGTTTGGTCTCACCAAGGCCCTGTACAACTGCAGCAAGACATCCTTGCTCCTGTACTCGAATCCTCTCACTATGAAGGCCAACATACCATTTGCCTTCTTAACCACCTGCATGCTTACCTTCAGCGACTGGTGCACAAGGACACCCAGGTCTCGTTGCACTTCCCCTTTTCCCAATCTATTGCCGTTCAGATAATAATCTGTCTTCCTGTTTTTGCCACCGAAGTGGATAACCTCACATTTATCCACATTATACTGCATCTGCCATGCATCTGCCCAATCACCCAACCTGTCCAAATCATACTGGAGTTTCTCGGCATCCTCCTCACAGCACACATGCCCACCCACCTTTGTGTCATCTGCAAACTTGGAGATATTACATCTAGTTCCTCGTCTCGATCATATATTGTGAATAGCTGGGGTCCTAGGACCGATCCTTGCGGTACCCCACTAGTCACAGCCTGCCACTCGGAAAAAGACCTGTTTATTCCAACTCTTTGCTTTCTGTCTGCCAACCAGTTCTCTATCCAAGTCAGTACCTTACCCCCAATCCCATGTGCTTTAACTTTGCACACCAATCTCTTATGCGGGACCTTATCGAAAGCCTTCTGAAAGTCCAAATACACCACATCCACTGGTTCTCCCTTATCTATTCTACCAGTTACATCCTCAAAAAATTCCAGTAGATTAGTCAAGCACGATTTACCTTTTGTAAATCCATGTTGACTTTGTCCGATCCTGTCACTGTTTTCCAAGTGCTCTGCTATTACATCTTTTATAATGGACTCTAGCATTTGCCCCACTACCGATGTCGGGCTTACCGGTCTATAATTCCCCGTTTTCTCTCTACCACCTTTTTTGAACAGTGGGGTAACATTAGCTATCCTCCAATCCATGGGTACTGTTCCAGAATCTATCGAATTTTGGAAGATGACCAGCAATGCATCTACTATTTCTCGGGCCACTTCCTTAAGTACCCTAGGATGTAGATTATCAGGCCCTGGGGATTTATTGGCCTTCAATCCCGTCAATTTCCCTAACCATTTCCCTACAAATACTGATTTCATTCAATTCCTCCCTCTCATTCGACCCTAGACCGAATGGATAGGGCTGCGGCAACCTCGTGCCCCCTCGCAAGCTCTGACTGAGTAGGGATGATTGCCGCACACGCTTCTGTGGGCTTGGCCATTTTGGCGTCCCACTTAAACCCCCGCCTGAGCCAGCAGAGCAGGTATGGGGTGGTGGGGGTGAGTGCCTAGATAAGGTGCTCAAGTCCTGGAGCGGGGCTCGAAGCCACAGCCTTCCGACTCTGGAGTGAGTGCGACCACGTGAGCCACGGCTGGTAATTGATGTTTGAAGGTATTGGGGGGGGGGGGGAGAATGCGCCATCTCGCTTTGTGCTATCGTTTCCGTCGCCCTTTCCCCCTCCCCTGTCGTGAAATCCTCTTGGTCTGTTCCAGGTACCTACCCTTTCGTGACCTCCTCCAACTGCACAGTGGGGGGCATCTGCACGGGGCTGGGCATCCCCCCTCACAACATCGGCAAGGTGTACGGTGTGGTCAAAGCCTACACCACCAGGGTCGGAGTCGGGGCCTTCCCCACGGAGCAGAGTAACGTGAGTACCGTTCTTCCCCCGAAGGCTGGCGCAAGCTCGCCCCCTTCCAGCTTATTGACGCGTTGCACGTTTTCCTACTCTTTGCTGTGCCGCTTGCCTTGTTGCGTCAGTGAATGGCGGGAGGTGGGGGAGGGAACATAGGAACAGGAATGGGCCATTCAGCCCCTCTACCGATCTCCGATTTTACATTTCAGGAAACTTTGTGCTATCCGGCACCGACGGGACCGAGCTGTTGCCGTTCCCTCAAACTGCCGGACAAACCAGCGCTGATGTTGAAACATACGGAGATTTTCAGCTCCGTGTGAATCAACAAACCCTGTTGCTTAGCAACAGCTTCTAAACAGTCGGCTAGCGTCTCTAGCTGTAGCTGTTGCTTAGCTACAGACCTTGCAGAGCTTGACTGTTGAGAGAAAAAAGCAACGAAAAGGAAAAAAAACCTAACGAAACGGCTCCTGATTTTTGCCGGTGGCTCGAGCTTGCCGGACATTTAGCCTCCGGATAACACAAAGTTTCCTGTACTAGTGGAGTTAGCACCTGCTGCTTTTTGTGTGGGAGAGTTCCGCACTTTTACCACTCTTTGCGTGAGGAAGTGTATTCTAACTTCTCTCCTGAATGGCCTGGGTCTGTCTTCTCCCCCCCCACCCCCCCCACCCTCACTGCGATGTGTCTTGTTTCCAGGAGCTGGGTGAACTGCTGCAGATGCGGGGTCGGGAGTTCGGGGTGACCACGGGCCGCAGGAGGCGATGCGGCTGGCTGGATCTGGTGCTTGTGAAATACGCTCACATGATCAACGGCTTCACAGCGTGAGTACTCGGAGGGACAGAGCGTGTGACCCGTCCCGCTAACTGAGCGAGCGGTGCATTCTGTTCGATTTTCCTGTCTTGTACCGCCCCCCCCCCCCCCCCCCCCCCAGACATCAAGGAAGCACGTCCCAGCTACTCTCCCCTTTTCTCCCCCTGCCACTCCACCCATAGCCTCTACTTACACTGTATCATCATATCTCTGTAACCTCCTCTAGCCTTACAACCCTCCAAGATCTCTGCGCTCCTCCAATTCTGGCCTCTGGGGCATCCTCGGTTTTAATCGCTCCGCCATTGGCGGCCGTGCCTTCAGCTGCTTCGGTCCTAAGCTCTGGAATTTCCTCCCTAAACCTCTCCGCCTCTCTCCACCTCTACTTCCTCCTTTAAGACAGTCCTTAAAACCTCCCTCTTTGACCAAGCTTTTGGTCACCTGTCCTAATAGCTCCTTATGTTGCTCGGTGTCAAATTTTGTCTGATAATCGCTCCTGCGATACAAGACTCCAAAACAAGCGCTCTACTCGGAGCTCCGACACGGCAAGAGAGCCCCAGGTGGGCAGAGGAAACGCTTCAAGGACACCCTCAAAGCCTCCTTGAAAAAGTGCAACATCCCCACCGACACCTGGGAATCCCTGGCCCAAGACCGCACAAAGTGGAGGAGAAGCATCCGGGGAAGGCTCCGAACACCTCGAGTCTCTTCGCCGGGAGCAAGCGGAAGCCAAGCGCAGGCAGCGCAAGGAGCGCACGTCAACCCACGCACCCCACCCACCCGCCCCTTCAACCACCGTCTGCCCCACCTGTGACAGAGACTGCAGGTCCTGCATTGGACTCACCAGTCACCTGAGAACTCATTGTTAGTGTGGAGGCAAGTCATCCTCGGTTCCCAGGGACTGCCTAAGAAGAAGAAGCTCCCTGGGACGTTTCCCTACGTTAAAGGCGCTATATAAATCCGAGTTGTTGGGGGTGGGGATTGAGACCTGTTCCAATGATCTGCATTCTAATGTGATTTTCATTCTTCCCCTTAGGCTGGCCCTGACTAAACTGGACATTCTGGACACACTTGAAGAAATAAAGATTGGAGTAGGATATAAACTGGAGGGGAAAACAATCCCTTACTTCCCAGGTTGGTCTACGGGGACCGTGATTAAGTCAACTCCCGTTTTTGTTATCTGGAATTCTGGGATTCTCCCCAGTATTTTGGGAATCTTGTCGGCATTTCCGTAAAAGCTGAAACCCAGTGATTTGTTTGTCGTCCCACCTTTCAAAACGACTTCACCCATCATCTCCGATTTCCCTCCTTGGTTGAGGGAGAAATATTGGCCAGGGCACCGGGGAGTACTCCCCTGCTCTTCCAATAGTGCCCACGGGATCTCTTACGTCGACCTGAGAGGGCACACGGAGCCTCAGTTAACGTCTCACCCGAAAGACGGCACCTCCGACAGTGCGGCGCTCCCTCAGTACTGCCCCTCCGACAGTGTGGCGCTCCCTCAGTACTGCCCCTCCGACAGTGCGGCGCTCCCTCGGCTCCGACAGTGCGGCGCTCCCTCGGCACCGCCCCTCCGACAGTGCGGCGCCCCCTCAGTACTGCACTAGGAGTGTCGGCCTAGATTTTTGTGCTCCAGTCTCTGGATTGGGATTTGACTGACTCAGAGAGGCGAGGCCTCCTGACTCAGAGAGGCGAGGGTGCTACCCACTGAGCCACGGCTGGCCCCTTGATGGCCAAAGCAGGTGGAGTCATCCTGGGACAAGGCAAAACACTTTTGTCATTTTGTATTTCCCCGCCCAAGGTGTGAGAGCCCCTCACTGACCTCTGGCTTTGCTTTCTCGCAGCAAACCAAGAGATGCTGAATAAAGTCCAGGTGGAGTATGTGACCCTCCCGGGATGGAACAGGAGCACGGAGGAAGTGCGAACTCTCGGCGAGCTACCGGAGAACGCCAGGAAATACGTGCACTTCATCGAGGAGCACGTCGGGGTGCCAAGTGAGTAACGGGGCGAGCCAAGGTGCTGCCGTTGGTCACCAAGGAATGTCTCCAACACTGCTTCCATCCCCGCCTCCCCCCCCCCCCCCCCCCCAGACCACTCAATGGGGAATGAGCACCGCAGACCGTGGGCGGGCTGCATCCCCAGATGGGGGGGTGTTACTAGAAGCCCTGGAACTGGGCTTTGTACCCCCTCAGTGAGGGAGAATAATCAGGACTGTTCACTGATGCATATAGCACTTGGAGGGGGTGCAGCACAGATTCCTCAATGATACCAGCGCTAAAATGAGGACAGGTTGCATAGACCAAGCTTGTAATCCCTCGAGTACAGAAGATTGAGGGGTGATCTAATCGAGGTGTTTAAGATGATTAAAGGAGTTGATAGAGAGAAACTATTTCCTCTGGTGGGGGGAGTCCAGAACAAGGGGGTGTCACCTTAAAATTAGAGCCAGGCCGTTCAGGGGTGATGTCAGGAAGCACTTCTTCACACAAAGGGTGGTGGAAATCTGGAACTCTCTTTTTCCCCCCCCCCCCCCCCCCCCAAAAGGAAAGATTGAACAGGCCGGGGCTCTTTTCTCTAGAAAAGAGAAGACTGAGGGGTGACCTGATCGAGGTCTTTACGATTATGAAGGGGTTCAATAGGGTAGACGTAGAGAAGATATTTCCACTTGTGGGGGAGACCAGAACTAGAGGCCATCAATATAAGATAGTCACTAATAAATCCAATAGGGAATTCAGGAGAAACTTCTTTACCCAGAGAGTGGTGAGAATGTGGAACTCGCTACCACAGGGAGTGGTTGAAGCGAATAGCAGAGATGCATTTAAGGGGAAGCTGGATAAACACATGAGGGAGAAAGGAATAGAAGGATAGGCTGATGGGGTGAGATGAAGAGGGGTGGGAGGAGGCTGGTGTGGAGCAGAAACACCGGCCGTTCGGCCCGTTTGTGTCTCGATTCAACGGCTGCAGCAAAAACAGAATTACCTCGGATTTGGCGTTAATCAATGACATCAAGATGTCCAGGGAGACATTCGGGTGCTGGAGTCAATACCGAGAAAATCCACGAGGCTGAACTCTGGTGTCAGGGGGTCTGAATTATGAAGGAAGACTGGAGAGACTTGGGCTATTCAAGCTGGAAAGCAGGTGACTGAGGGGGGTGGGGGGGGTGATCGTCCAGAAATAAAAACCCAACACGCTGGAAACATCAGGCAGCGTCTGTGAGAGAGTGAAAGGGAGTAAACGTTTCAGGTTGATGCGGTCTCATGATCGTTAATGTAGTTAAAGGAATGGTATATTTATGTTAAACAGTGAGGGTAAAAGGATCGCAACCTCAGGGCGTCCCAAAGTGCTTTCCCGCCAATGAAGTACTTTTTGAAGGGCAGTCACTGTTGTAATGTAGGAAACGCGGCAGCCAATTTGCACACAGCAAGCTCCCACAAACAGCAATGTGATAATGGCCAGATCATCTGTTTTAGCTGTTGGTTGAGGGGTAAATATTGGCCAGGACACCTCTGCAAGTTATGCCGTAGGATCTTTTACGGCCACTTGAGAGAGCAGACGGGGCATCGGTTTAACGTCTCATCCAAAAGACGGCCCCTCCGACAGTGCGGCGCTCTCTCAGTACTGTCCCTCCGACAGTGCGGCGCTCCCTCAGTACCGCCCCTCCGATAGTGCGCCGCTCCCTCAGTACTGCCCCTCCGATAGTGTGGCGCTCCCTCAGCACCGCCCCTCCGACAGTGCGCCGCTCCCTCAGTACCGCCCCTCCGACAGTGCGGTGCTCCCTCAGTACCGACCCTCCGACAGTGCGGTGCTCCCTCAGTACCGCCCCTCCGACAGTGCGCCGCTCCCTCAGTACCGCCCCTCCGACAGTGCGCCGCTCCCTCAGTACCGCCCCTCCGACAGTGCGCCGCTCCCTCAGTACCGCCCCTCCGACAGTGCGCCGCTCCCTCAGTACCGCCCCTCCGACAGTGCGCCGCTCCCTCAGTACCGCCCCTCCGACAGTGCGCCGCTCCCTCGGTACCGCCCCTCCGACAGTGCGCCGCTCCCTCGGTACCGCCCCTCCGACAGTGCGCCGCTCCCTCAGTACTGGCACTGGGAGAGTCAGCCTGGATTATAGGCTCAAGTCTCTGGCGTGGGGCTCGAACCCACGACCTTCTGACTCCGAGACGAGCGAGAGTGCGCGACCCACTGAGCCAAGCTGACACGGGTTCGATCTAATGAAAGGACTGATAATCGGGAAGTGGGGTCGACACATGGAACGGATGGTGGGTTGAGTTAGGGGGGGCACAAACCGGTGTGGGGGGGGTGGTGGGAGGGTGAGGTGTAGGGCCTCTCTGGATGGGCCGAATGGCTGCCTTCATCCACAGTTACCCTGTGATTCTGCTCGCCGCTGCCCGCCTCTCAGAAAGTTAACGCGCCTTGCGTCACCCTGTGCTCTCTCTTTTTTGCCTTGCAGTTAAATGGATCGGGATCGGCAAGTCCCGGGAATGCATGATCCAGCTGTTCTGAGGACGTTTTGAATCACGAAGACCACCCCCCACACCGATAGAGCCCCACCCACCTCCAGGACGCCAAATCCCTGCGATTTGAAGAGGACCGCTCACTGGAACGGTGAAACCTGGTGCTGCGCTCTGTCTGTCTGGGCAGGGAACTGATTTGTGGTGCTGGCCAATCCCCCCAAGCTCGCTACATTTCAGTGTTACTTTTTTTTTTAATCAACTGCCAAATTTCTAGGAAAAATATATATTGTGTAAAATATCTGATAGGCCATCGTGTATTTCACCGAAGGAGTTAAACCAACAGACAGAGAGAGAGAGAGAGAGTAACCTCTGCACAAGAAGGGGACTTATTTTTATATTTTATTTTTAAAAATAATCAAGGCAAGCTTTGCTGGAGTCTCTATAGATTTCAATAATGAAGCACGCAACTGCACCGCAAGTATTGGTGAGTCTGCTCCATCCACTGAGTTGCTGAGCAATATTCAGAACCCAGGTTTGATCGCTGTTCGTGAGCTGGTCGAGCAGGGGGGGCAGCTGTAATTCGCGTCGTTTCCTCTGTGCTAGGGCGGGAATAAATCAGTCAGGGTTCCTGCTCCTGATCCCTATCCAGTGCCCTGGGTCAAGGAGGGGAGAATCAGCCAGGGTTCCTGCTCCTAATCACTGCCTAGTGACCCTTGGGTTAAGGAGGGGGGAGAATCGGCCAGGGTTCCTGCTCCTGATCACTGCCCGGTGACCCCCTGGGTTAGAGAGAGGGGAGAATCAGCCAGGGTTCCTGCCTCTGATCACTGCCCAGTGACACCTTGCTGAAAAGTGTGTGTGTGTGGGGGACATCGGGTGAGGAGAGGATTGGGCCCGACTGTGATGCACTCCACAGTGGAAGAGCCAGCCAACCTCACTGTCTGACGTGGAAAATGGCCACTCGGGACGAGGTGCCTTTGCTTTCTCTGTCACGCACGTGTCGGGCACCGATTCACAAGACCGCAGAAAACTTGCAGCGCATGAAGGCCGTGCTTACGACCTGCTCTCTGAGCAAACACTGCACCTAATCCTACCAGGAGAAGGGGTGGGGGTGAGGACAATCCCAGCAATCTGCACACTTTTTTAATCCCGACTCCCAAACATCCCACGGAACAGCAACGTAAAACATGCCGAGGATTAATAGCTCTGTACGGAATTCCTTCCTCTGGCATTTAGCAGGGGTAGGACTAACCTGTTGAATTTAATTGCTGGTGGGCAGCATGCAATGAGAATTTCTGTCTGACGACTAATTTACCATCTTCTGACAACATAGAAACAGAGAAGATAGGAGCAGGAGTAGGCCATTCGGCCTCTCGAGCCTGCTCCGCCATTCAATGAGATCATGGCTGATCTTCCAAACTCAGTACCCTGTCCCTGCCTTCTCCCCATATCCCTTGATCCCTTCAGCCTTAAGAAATATATCCAACTCTTTCTTGAATATATTTAATGAATTGGCCTCAACTGCCTTGTGTGGTAGAGAATTCCACAGGTTCACCACTCTCTGGGTGAAGAAATTCCTCCTCATCTCTGTCCTAAATGGCTCACCCCTTATCCTTAGACTGTGACCCCTGGTTCTGGACTCCCCGCCATCGGGAACATCCTTCCTGCATCTATCTAGTCCTGTTAGAATTTTATAAGTTTCAATGAGATCCCCTCTCATTCTTCTAAACTCCAGCGAGTATAAGCCCAATCGACCCAATCTCTCATCATACGTCATTCCTGCCATCCCAGGTATCAGTCTAGTGAATCTTCGCTGAACTCCTTCCATGGCAAGAACATCCTTCCTCAGATAAGGCGACCAAAACTGCACAAATACTCAAGGTATGGTCTCACCAAGGCCCTGTACAACTGCAGCAAGACATCCTTGCTTCATGTAAGGAGGAAAGATCCCTCTTTTTTAAATATACATAATTTCTGCCCCCTCCCCATCGATGGCTCAGTAAGTGAATGCACCACCCCATGTGGTGCAGAGCCATACAGACCAGGAAGGCCCTGGTTCAATCCCCAGTCCTGGCTGATTTAGTCAGCCCGAGTAGGTGCAGCGGCTTGGGCACTGCAGTTCTCCTGCGCGCCCCTCGCCTACGGTGGGAGGGGGAAAGAGGAAAATCAAATCAAACCGGATTCCTGCTCCCGATTTATTCCCAGGACTGTCGGTTGAAGGCCAGGACTCGGCTCCGGCTGCGATGGCCTCCGTAGTCGAATAGACTGGCGACTCTCGACTGTCCGGCCTCGCGCGGGAAGGTTGGTTAACGTAGGGCCGTGGCTCCTGTGTTGACTGAAACACCCGCCCCGTTCCCGCCCCTGAACACAACTCGGCAACTTCAAGAGAGGAGTAGGAAATGACGAGTGCAGTGCGAGAACTCTGTGCGTGTATGGGTGTGTTTGCTAATCAGTCTTGGGATACCAGCAATAAAACACAAACTGAAATTAAAAGAGCAAGGCACAGTGAGGGGAACCCCATAATTCCACCTCTCGTTCAGTTCATTTACACTGCTCCAGATCCTAGGGACAGGCAACGTCTGCATCAGTCTCCTGGTGCTATTCACCCCTGCCCACTCCCCGTCTGTTTGCATTCCAGCCCCTGCACCGTTCTCCGCCAGATGCCATCAGAGGTGGAGGCAGTGAATCTGCCAACAGTTCACAAGAAGAGGGGAAAAAAAGTGGTTCTCTGGGAACAAAATAACTGGATCCTTTTATACCTCGCAGTGTCGGTGAGGTTCCAGCGTTCCCTGTCTCGACCCACTCGCCAATGCTTGTAGTTACGCTCTCTCGTTAGCGTCTCTTAGAAGTGCCAGGCAGAGAGCACGTTACCCCATCTCGCTTGGAGGGCGAGCCCCAGGGCTAACCTCTCAAGCCAGAGAACGCCTGTGACCCTTTCCTGATTGTGCAACAGCACCGCCTCCTCTCGACACCGTGTCTGAATTCTGGCTGGGCCAGGTGCTGGGAAAGCGACGCCAAAAGCTTGGGTCAAAGAGGTAGGATTTTAAGGAGCGTCTTAAAGGAGGAGAGAGAGGTGGAGAGGTATAGGGAGGGAATTCCAGAGCTCAGGGCCGAATGTAATGGCCGAAATCAGTGGACTGAAAATTGGGGTGGGTACATTTGTGATTCATGCAGAGGTTAAGGCAGCACATCCTCGGAAATTGTCCCTTTACAGGTGAATGCACCGGATGGTCCTTGCTTGTTTCTAAGACTGATTTTTATATTTGATGAATGTCTTACTGGTGTAAAATAGTTCCACAGGGTGGGTCAGGCTGCCCAAGGCTGGACTGTTTTTAAACACTCCTTTTATTCTATCTATTTACTGAGATGTAATAAAGTAACTGACCATTAACCTTCTGAGTCCCTTTTTATTAATCGGACGGGAAAAAAATTGCAGGAATACCTTTTAGGAAGTGTTGCAGCTGTCTTTATCAATCAAGCATTTTCTTTTAGATCGAGTTGGTAAATTGCTTCTGAAACCCGCTCCACGGGGTCATCTAGTGGCCAGAACCTGCAGCTACTCCGTGACAGTTAACATAGGAAAATTGAATGGGAAATGTTGACAGTAAAGCAGAAAGACCTGTTCCGATTGACGCGACCATGGACGGTGCACCTTCCCTCTTCGGAGCTCCCTGTATCGGTGGAAGCTGCGACGGTAAGCAGATGTCCCACCGATACAAAAGAAAATACTGCAGCTGCTGGGAATCTGAAATAAAAACAAAATGCTGGAGATACTCAGCAGGTCAGGCAGCATCTGTGAAGAGAGAAACAGAGTTAACGTTTCAGGTCGATGACCTTTCGTCAGAACTGGAAAAAAGCAGGCAATGGAACCGATTTTTAAGCAAGTGTAGGGGCTGGGAAAAGGGGGGAGGGGATGAAAGAACAAAAGGGAAGGCCTGTGATAGGCCGGAAGGCAGGAGAGATTAAGAGACATTAAGAGATATTCAAGGCAAAAGGAGACAGGTTAAGAAACAAAGAATGGCTCTAGATGCAGTGTAAATTGCGCTGGCAGAATGGAAGACAGCTGCCCTGTGGGAGAGAAGAACAGAACAAAAGTGTGGGTAAAAAATATATATATATGTTATGGTCTGAAATTGTTGAACTCTATGTTGAGTCCAGAGGGCTGCAAAGTGCCTAATCGGAAGATGAGGTGCTGTTCCTCGAGCTTACGCTGAGCTTCCATGGAACAATGCAAGAGGCCAAGGACGGTGAGGTCCGAGTGGGAATGGAACGGTGAATTAAAATGACAGGCGACCGGAAGCTCGGGGTCACCCTTACGGACTGAACGGAGGTGTTCCGCAAAGCGGTCACCCAACCTGCGTTTGGTCTCCCCAATGTAGAGGAGACCACATCTTGCAATTTAGTATAGTGTATTCACTGCTCACGAAGTACAAGTAAATCGCTGTTCCACCTGGAAGGGGTGTTTGGGGCCCTGGACAGTGGGAAGTGGGGAGGTCTAAGGGCATGTGTTGCATCTCCTGCGCTTGCACGGGAAGGTGCTGGGGGAAGGGGTGTTGGGGGCGATAGAGGAGTGGACTAGGGTGTCGCGGAGGGAACGGTCCCTACGGAATCTATTCTCAGTAGCCAGACTTGTACAATGTAGCAAATCGTCACATTAATGTATGTGTCACATGGTTAAATTAATGTTACAATTACATTTTTACGCTGCTTGATGTTGCATTCATATGTTATATAATTCTATCAATGTACATTTTATATTATACTGCATCAGCATGCTTTTATATATGACACTCGCATTAATGCGCACTTTACACTTACATGAGTACACTTTACACTTACACTAGTAGACGAGTTGCACCACTCCATGTTACACTTTTACATTTTGACAACTTACAGAAGCCAACATTTAACCCAGCTTGGGTTTTTATTCTCAGGTGCATTTGACCCCAATGAGAATTGATTAAAGGCGGATGTGGTTGCGGGTGAAATCTTTTCCTGCTGAAAATCTCCCAGAAGAAAAAATCGGAAGAGCTTCAGCAATCGGCAACAGTAGCTCTCAGTGGCGAGGGTAACGGCCCACGTTCCCGTCCGTTTCAGTTTCGCCTGCCGGTTTACACCGCACACCAGGGAGCTTCCGTTCTCTGGCGCCCGCTCCCTCGAGTGTAAAGCTCAGTCACAGGCCTAGGCGAACAGTGAGTGTTGCCCCAGCAGAGGACGCAGCCAGTGGGAACTAGCCGACGGCGACGGAGTTCGCAGGGAGCCGCTGTGGGCTGCGCTGAAAGACAAGTAAGGCCACTTCAAATGATAGCAAAATACTGCAGATGCTGCAAATCCGAAATAACAGAAAATGCTGGAAAAACTCAGCAGGCCAGGCAACATCCGTGGAGAGAGAAACAGAGTCAACGCTTCGGGTCAAAACCCTTCGTCAAGACTGAAGAAGCACAGGAAATGAAACAGATTAAAAGGCCAGGCTGGGAGAGAACAAAAGAGAAGTGATGAGACATTAAGAGGTATTCAAAACCAGACGAGATGGTGATGGGACTAGTGGAGACAAAAGACGGCTCTAGATTAGGTGTGAAATGCGCTGGCAGAATGGGAGACAGCTGCCATGTGGGAGAGAGAAAAAAGGGGGGGGGGGGAAAAGGCCAAAACAAAGGTGTGGATAAAAAATATAAGTAAAAATGTAATGGGGGCCGAGGTTATGATCTGAAATTGTTGAACTCGATATTGAGTCCGGAAGGCTGTAAAGTGCCTAATCGGATGATGAGGTGCTGTTCCTCGAGTTTACGCTGAGCTTCCGTGGAACAGTGCAAGAGGCCGAGGACAGTGAGGTCTGAGTGGGAATGGGGCGGTGAATTAAAATGACAGGCGACCGGAAGCTCGGGGTCACCCTTACGGACTGAACGGAGGTGTTCCGCAAAGCGGTCACCCAATCTGCGTTTGGTCTCCCCAATGTAGAGGAGGCCACTTCAAATGCCGGCCCTGACTCACCGAGCTCACTGTCGGGTGAAAGCTGAGAGAATGCTTCTGCGCTTTTGGGCGTTGTTCGCTGGGAAGAGCCGTGCTCCCAGTTAAACAGAAAGCAAGACGTCCCAAAGCGCTTCACAGCCAGTGATTTAGTCGCGGTTGTCATGTAGGCGAATGCGGTAGGTAGTTTTGTTCACGGCAAGATCCCACAAACGAACGACCCGTTAACCTGTTCTCGGTGCTGTTGGTCGAATGAGGAATGTTGGTCCAGGACACTGGGGAGAGCTCCCTTGCTCCTGTTTAACATAAGTGACAGACAGTGACCATCTCGAACAAGGAGAGGCCCAACCACCACCTCTTCAGCAACCCCATCGCCGTGTCCCACATCAACATCCTGGGGTCACTGTTGACCAGAAGCTTCACTCCATCAGCTCTATCACTAAAAGAGCGGGTCGGAGGCCGGGTATTCTGCGGCGTGTGTCTCACCTCCTCACTCCCCAAACCTCTTCACCACCTACAAAGCACATAGAAACTAGAAGATAGGAGCAGGAGTAGGCCATTCGGCCCCTCGAGCCTGCTCCGCCATTCAATGAGATCATGGCTGATCATCCAAATTCAGTACCCTGTCCCTGCCTTCTCCCCATATCCCTTTAGCCTTAAGAAATATATCTAACTCCTTCTTGAATATATTTAATGAATTGGCCTCCACTGCCTTCTGTGGTAGAGAATTCCACAGGTTCACCACTCTCTGGGTGAAGAAATTCCTCCTCATCTCAGTCCTAAATGGCTCACCCCTTATCCTTAGACTGTGACTCCTGGTTCTGGACTCCCTGACCATCGGGAACATCCTTCCCGCATCTAGTCTGTCTAGTCCTGTTAGAATTTTATAAGTCATGAGTGTGATGGAATACTCTCCACTTGCCTGGATGAGTGCAGCTCCAACACTCCTTTGCCCCTCCCCATCTCTGTAACCTCCTCCAGCCCTGCTACCCTCTGAGATCTCTGCGCTCCTCCAATTCTGGCCTCTTTGACCATCCCCCGATTTCCATCGCTCCACCATTGGCGGCCGTGCCTTCAGTCGCCTGGGCCCTAAGCTCTGGAATTCCCTCCCTAAACCTCTCCGCCTCTCTCCTTTACGACGCTCCTTAAAACCGACCTCTTCAACCAAGCTTTTGGTCACCTGTCCCTAATATCTCCTTATGTGGCTCCGTCTCAAATGTTGTCTGATTTACGCTGCTGTGAAGTATCATGGGACTTTTTAACTATGTTAAAGGCGCTATAGAAATGCAAGTTGTTGTTTAGTGAGATGGTCAGTTTCCACTGGAGGGAAGGCTGTGTCACCGAGTGGGGGGATTGGGGCGGGGAGAGCTCGGGCCACGGGGGCAGGACACCAGCAAGGTTGAAAGCAGTAAGAGTGACATGTAAGGGTGTTGTTGACAGATTCCGACTCTTCATTCCCCACTTTCAGGTGTGGTGATGCCCCCCTGCCAGGGCTGTGCACTGTGTGGGAGGCCCGGCCGCCCCCGGAGGTGGCTTGGGCAGCCTGAGCCAGAGGCAGTGCAGTGCAGTGCGTGCGGAAGTCTGTTTTTGTTTACTCTGTGTTCATGTAAGTGGCAGGGGCGGGGTGGAGGGGGGTGGGGGCGGATTACAGTAAAATCAAGGCTTTTGTTTTCAGGTGAGACCCCACCGCCCCAAAGCGAAAGTCCGCAGTGCAGCACAGCACTGGGAGTAGGAGAGAGGAAGAGCAAAATCAAGGAGAGATTGATGCCAAGTTTGATTTTACTCCCTGAAGGCAGTGACTCTTATTGGGGGTATGGTTCAATGAGTGTTGCGATCTCCGGTACCTCAGCCCACTCAACAGTCTGCACGTGTGAGCTTACAGCACTTGAGTTTCATTTATACCTATTCGACTACAAGGGGTGTCGCATTGATGCCTGATCCTCTCCTCGCCCAAGATCAAGCCACATTCGTTTCCAACAGGGGGCGCTAGTTAGCAACCAGGAGGGGGAATATTGGCTCATTTTCTTTCCCCTCCCCCAGCCCGCCCCCTACCCTAGAGGCACTGAGGACAATTGAAGGGCCCAACTTTCCAGACAAACTCGGCATAGAGCCCGGGGGACTGGACTTGGGATATTCCTGGAACTTGGAGCTGTCAGGATGACCATCAACCTGGGGTTTTAAAAGCCCTGTTGGGGGTGGGGTTGACGAGTTTATTTGCCCCTCGACTAGAGGGCATTCGAGTGGCCCCGGGAATGTTTGACAGGACAGTGTAGAGGGAGCATAACTCTGTATCTAACCCGTGCTGTACCTGCCCTGGGAGTGTTTGATGGGACAGTGTAGAGGGAGCTTTACTCTGTATCTAACCCGTGCTGTACCTGCCCTGGGAGTGTTTGATGGGACATTGTAGAGGGAGCTTTACTCTGTATCTAACCCGTGCTGTACCTGCCCTGGGAGTGTTTGATGGGACAGTGTAGAGGGAGCTTTACTCTGTATCTAACCTGTGTTGTACCTGCCCTGGGAGTGTTTGATGGGACAGTGTAGAGGGAGCTTTACTCTGTATCTAACCTGTGTTGTACCTGCCCTGGGAGTGCTTTATGCCTACACTGAGATCCTTCACCCTGATGAGCACAAGGTTCACCTGAACTATTTATTTCAAACATTGAATGTTGTGCCTGCTGCCTTGGGTTTAATTTCCCCACTTCTCTTGTCCTCTTGCAGTTACCATGTCTGGTATGAGAGGTCGTTCTTCAGTGACTGCTCTGCTTAGTAATCAGGGAGAAACAAAACTGGGAAAGCTACGAAATTAGTACCTCGAGGAGTCTTTCTCCGTGCAGGAGGAGTGATTGTGGAGCGTTACCAACTTAGTCTGCGAGCAGCGACAAGCCTGTTCCGTTTTGACCGCTTTGAGTGTCAGCCATCTTGGCCAAAGCTGGTTACGCTGCTCCGACCAACCAATCACGCGAGGGAACCACGAGCAGCCTCGCGGATTTCCTTTCATTGTAAACTGCCGGCGTGACATCGGCCGTCTCCATTTCTCTGCTCCCCTCACTCACTCCAACCTACCTCCCTCTGAACTTGCAGCACTCCATTCTCTCAGATCCAACCCCGACATTGAGACCACACCTTGAGTATTGTGTGCAGTTTTGGTTGCCTTACCTGAGGAAGGACGTTCTTGCCATGGAAGGAGTGCAGCGAAGATTCACCAGGCTGATACCTGGGATGGCAGGAATGACGTATGAGGAGAGATTGTGTCGATTGGGCTTATACTCACTGGAGTTTAGAAGATTGAGAGGGGATCTCATCGAAGCCTATAAAATTCTGTCAGGCCTGGACAGACTAGATGCAGGACGGATGCTTCTGATGGCCGGGGAGTCCAGAACCAGGGGTCATAGTCTAAGGATAAGGAGTAAGCCATTTAGGACTGAAATGAGGAGGAATTTCTTCACCCAGAGAGTGACTGCCACAGAGGGCGGTGGAGGCCAGTTCATTAAATATATTCAAGAAAGAGTTGGATATATTTCTTAAGGCTAAAGGGATCAAGGGATATGGGGAGAAGGCAGGGACAGGGTACTGAATTTGGATGATCAGCCATGATCTCATTGAATGGCGGAGCAGGCTCGAAGGGCCAAATGCCCTACTCCTGCTCCTATCTTCTATGTTTCTATGTCATTAAACCTGCTGACAAGGGTGGTGCTGTTGTTGTTTGGCGAACCGACCTCTACCTAGCGGAAGCTGAACGCCAACTCTCCGATACCTCCTCCTACCTCAGCCTGGACCATGACCCCACTACCGAACATCAAGCCACCGTTTCCAAGACTGTCACTGACCTCATCTCCTCTGGAGATCTTCCCCCCACAGCCGCCAACCTCATAGTTCCCCAACCCCGCACAGCCTGCTTCTACCTCCTTCCCAAGATCCACAAACAGGACTGCCCTGGTAGACCCATCGTTTCAGCCTGTTCTTGCCCCATGGAACTTATCTCTTCCTATCTCAACTCTTTTTTTCTCCCCTTGTCCAGTCTCTTCCCACCTACATCCGCGACTCTTCCGATGCCCTCCGCCACTTTAATAGTTTCCAGGCCCCAACCGCCTCCTTTTCACTATGGACGTACAATCCCTCTACACCTCCATCCCCCACCAGAATGGCCTGAGGGCGCTCCACTTCTTCCTTGAACAGAGGCCCAACCAGTCCCCATCCACCACCACCCTCCTCCGCCTGGCTGAACTTGTTCTCACATTGAACAACTTCTCCTTTGACTCCACTCACTTCCTCCAAATCAAAGGTGTGGCTATGGGAATCCAATGGGTCCTAGCTATGCCTGCCTTTTCGTGGGATATGTGGAACACTCTTTGTTCCAGTCCTACACAGGTCGGTGCCGTTTCCTGCTCTCGCCCTGAACTAGATAATTTCATTCACTTTGCTTCCAATTTCCACCCTTCCCTCAGCTTCACATGGTCCATCTCCGACTCTTCCCTTCCCTTCTTTGACTTCTCCATCTCTGGGGATAGGTTATTGACCAACATTCACGACAAGCCCACTGACTCCCACAGCTACCTGGACTACACTTCCTCCCACCCCGCCTCCTGTAAGGACACTATTCCATTCTCCCAGTTTCTCCGTCTCCGCCGCATCTGCTCTGACGATGCCACCTTCCACACCAGTGCTTCTGACATGTCTTCCTTTTTCCTCAACCGAGGATTCCCCTCTACAGTGGTTGACACGGCCCTTAACCATGTCCGTTCTATCTCCCGCACTTCTGCCCTCACCACTGCCCCTCCCTCCGGGAACCATGATAGGGTTCCCCTTGTCCTCACCATTCACCCCACCAGCCTCCACATTCAATGTATCATCCTCTGCCATTTCTGCCGCCTCCAGCGTGATCCCACCACCAAACACATCTTCCCCTCACCTCCCCTTTCAGCATTTTGTAGGGACCGCTCCCTCCGTGACACCCTAGTCCATTCCTCTATCGCCCCCAACACCCCTTCCCCTGGCACCTTCCCGTGCAAGCGCAGGAGATGCAACACATGCCCTTATACCTCCCTACTTCCCACTGACCAGGGCCCCAAACACTCCTTCCAGGTGAAACAGCAATTTACTTGTACTTCTTGCAATCTAGTATACTGTATTCGCTGCTCACGATGCGGTCTCCTCTACATTGGGGACACCAAATGCAGATTGGGTGACCGCTTTGCGGAACACCTCCATTCAGTCTGTAAGGGGGACCCCGAGCTTCCGGTCGCCTGTCACTTCAATTCTCCGCTCCATTCCCACTCAGACCTCACCGTCCTCGACCTCTTGCACTGTTCCAATGAAGCTCAGTGTAAGCTCGAGGAACAGCACCTCATCTTTCGATTAGGCACTTTACAGCCTTCTGGACTCAACATAGAATTCAACAATTTCAGATCATAACATATATATATATTTTTTACCCACACTTTTGTTGTTCTTCTCTCCCACATGGCAGCTGTCTTCCATTCTGCCAGCGCAATTTACACTTCATCTAGAGCCATCCTTTGTTTCTTAACCTGTCCCATTACCATCTCCTCTCGCCTTGAATATCTCTTAATGCCTCTTTTCTTCTACGGCCTTCTATCCTATCACAGACCTTCCCTTTTGTTCTTTCATCCCCTCCCCCCTTTCCCAGCCCCTACACTTGCTTAAAAATCTGTTCCATTTCCTGCTTTTTTCCAGTTCTGACGAAAGGTCATCAACCTGAAACGTTAACTCTGTTTCTCTCTTCACAGATGCTGCCTGACCTGCTGAGTATTTCCAGCATTTTCTGTTTTTATTTCAGCCTCTCGGATTGGCTGTTTCAGATCCCGTAGGTCAGATGGTTGCATTTTGATTGGTGGACTGGAGGATGACGTTGCTGAAATCGAGCTACTTTTTTTAATTTCCTTTTCGAGATGAGAGTTGATAGTGCTTTGGGAGTGCAATACTTTTCCAATCACGTAACTGGCCAAGGAGTTCCCAGATTCAATCACTGGCCTGAATTCGCTGATCTCGGTCCACCAATGGGGTCGGAGCTTCGAGTGGTCTTAGTGTCCCCTATATTCGGGAGCGCAGAAACCAGACAGGGTTCCCACTCCTGATTGTTTCCACCGACCATTTTATGGAAACTACAAAGATGGTCGAATGCAGCAGCATTGGGCTGAGGTGTGATGCCCAACACGGTCGAGCAGCCCAGCAGAACACTTGCCGGCCAGGCTCATAAATGGCTAAGAACATAAGAAACAGGAGCAGGAGTAAGCCAATCGGCCCCTCAAGCCTGCTCTGCCATTCAATTTTGGCCTCAACTCCACTTTCCCGCTCTCTCCCCATATGCTTGACTCCCCTGTAGTTCAAATGTCTGTCGATCTCCACCTTGAATATATTCAATGACTCTGCCTCCACAGCTCTCCTTGGTAGAGAATTCCAAAGATTCACGACCCTCTGAGAGAAGAAATTCATCCTCATCTCTAGTTTTAAATGGGCGACCCCTTATTCTGAGACTATGCCCCCTAGTTCTAGATACCCCCACTAGGGGAAACATCCTCTCAGCATCCACCCTGTCAATCCCCCTCAGAATCTAACAGCCAGTTGGTCGAGTTTCTGGAGGACGCCTGTGGAACCCGTAACCCAGAAAGGAGTCAGCGGCTTCAGAGCGGGGGTGGGGGGGAGAAATTTTGTGTGATTTCTTTTTAAAAAGTAGTTACTTGGCCACAGTCAGCTGATGAATTTTAACGGTTCTTTTTGGAAACAAGTTTTCAGAAACTTGCCTCACAGCACCACCTAGTGGCCACAGCCTACACGTACACCGTGACAGTTGACATAGCAAAACTGAATGGGAAATATTTACATAGGAATTTACAATGGTAAATGTGACGCAAAAAGTGTGACCACAAATTGCAACAGTGGGAAGTTTGTGGACAGGAAGCACTTGTCTTGCACACAATTTCTCAACATATGTCACTGCATGCATTCCCCAACCTCCATTTCCACTTTCGCTGTTAGATTCCTGAACTTTATGCTCTGATTTGTATTTTTACCTGAATTTTTGTTGTTGTTACTGAATCGAAGGAAGATCGCCTGGATAGAGCTTCCTTCCTGTTAGTTGATTGAAAACCTCTCACACTGGCACTCAGCCGCACAGATCCAGGCAGATCGCAGGTGGAATCCCTGGCCTGTGTTGAGCAGAAATCCAGCCAGAATTTCCCACTCGCGGAAGGTGTGCATGCGTGTGTTGGACTTTGGGTGAGATCGGGACTGGCGACGCTGCCTCTGTGGTGGAATAGGAAGCCGCCACTCACCACGTCTGCTCGCGCACGGGAGAACAGCCACTCGGATGAGGTACCCTGGCGAGAAGGCAGCACCTTCAGGAGAGAAAAGGGGGGGGAAGGGGAAATAACATTGAGTCATTGTTCAAGCCTTTTATGTGGGAGTAATTTATTAACTAGAGCTGAGCTCCAACAGATGGTTTCCTAATTATATCCAGTCCTTGCTGCCAAACTGTAAAATTGCACACGGGATTTAATTAAAAAAACACTGCATTTAAAGGTATTTTTGTGTCTTCTAATGCTTTGCTCACACTTGCTTTGGGACTGGTTGCTGGAAGTGACTCTACCTTCGTTTGCAAAATCTAATCTAGTGTCAGCAGTGGGTAGCACCCTCACCTCTGAGTCAGAAGGTTGTGGGTTCAAGTCCCATCTCAAGAGACTTGAGCACAAAAATCTAGGTTTACGCTCTAGTGCAGCACTGAGGGAGCGCCACACTGTCGGAGGTGCCGTCTTTCGGATGAGACGTTAAACCGAGGCTCCGTCTGTCCTCTCGGGTGGATGTAAAAGCTAAACCTGTATCGAACCTTGGCTAGGCCAAACTTAAGCATACTGCGTACAGTTCTGGTCGCCCTATGATATAGAGGCACTGGAGAGGGTACAGAGAAGATTTATAAGGATGATGATACCAGAAATGTGAGGGTGTACATATCAGGAAAGAATGAACAGGCTGGGTCTCTTTTCCCTTGAAAAAAGGCTGAGGGGTGACCTAATAGAGGTCTGAAAAATTTTGATAAGAATGGACACAGAGAGAGTGTTGTGAAGAGCATAACTAGAGGCCATCAATATAAGATAGTCAACAGGGAATTCAGGAGAAACTTCTTTACCCAGAGAGTGGTGAGAATGTGGAACTCGCTACCACAGGGAGTGGTTGAGGTGAATAGTATAGATGCATTTAAGGGGAGGCTAGATAAGCACTTGAGGGAGAAGGGAATAGAGGGTTACGCTGATAGATTTAGATGAGGAAAGACGGGAGGAGGCTCGAGTGGAGCATAAACGCCGGCGTGGACTGGTTGGGCCGAATGGCCTGTTTCTGTGCCGTATATCCAACGTAATCCTATGTAAAAGATCCCACGGCCACCATTTCGAAGAAGAGCAGGGGAATTCGCCCCGGTGTTTAGGGGCCAATATTTATCCCTTAACCAACATCACTAAAACAGATGGTCTGGTCATTATCACGTTGCTGTTTGTGGGAGCTTGCTGTGCGCAATTTGGCTGCCGCGTTTTCTACATTACAACAGTGACTACACTCCAAAAAGTACTTAATGGTCTGTAAAAGTGCTTTGGAGCGTCCTGAAGTCGTGGAAAGACGGTGTAGAAAAAATGCAAATTAATGTCTTTCGTATAGACAGAAGGCCCAGAGACAGAGCAGTGCCATGGGGGAACAGAGAATCCTCCTGCTGAGCAGCTGCCCCCATACAGGGAGGCCCGAGGGCAGGGTGACAGGCGGAATGACGGCCTTTTGCGAATTAAACCCCTCGCCATTATAAACCTGCGCAAACACATCGCTCTTTCAGGAGTATGTGAATGGCCAAGTGTCCGAGTCCCTCCCCACCTTTGCTTGGGGGGGGGGGGGGGGGTGGTTGGCTGGGGTTAATGTAGGATGGAGGCAAGATGGTACCAAAATCAAGGGATTCCGCACCTCTGCTCCATCCTGATCACCTGCCGTTTAGTCTATATTTGACCAGTTCAGTTCCACTGGACCCAAATAAACCTTTACTCACAACCCCGCCCCCTAAATCTCTGTGGAGCCGCAGGTTGAGAAAATGGTTTTGTTCCCATTTAATGATAATTAAGGCTGGAGAAGCTGGGGTTGTTCTCCTTAGAGCAGAGAAGGTTCAGGGGAGATTTAACAGAGGTGTTCAAAGTCATGAGAGGTTTCGATACAGTAGATAGGGAGAAACTGTTTCCACTGGCAGGCGGGTCGGTAACCAGAGCACACAGATAAGAACATAAGAAGTAGGAGCAGGGGCAGGCCATACGGCCCCTCGGGCCTGCTCCGCCATTCAATAGGATCATGGCTGATCCGAACCTAGACTCACGTCCACTTCCCTGCCCGCTCCCCGTAACCCCTAATTCCCTTATCAGCTAGGAAACTGTCTATCTCCATTTTAAATGTATTTAATGTCGCAGCTTCCACAGCTCTCTGAGGTAGCAAATTCCATAGATTCACCACCCTCTGAGTGAAGAAGTTTCTCCTCATCTCAGTTTTGAAAGGGCAGCCCCTTATTCTAAGATTATGCCCCCTAGTTCTAGTCTCACCCATCAGTGGAAACATCCTCCCCGCATCCACCCGATCAACCCCCCTCACAATCTTACATGTTTCGATAAGATCGCCTCTCATTCTTCTGAATTCCAATGAATAGAGGCCCATCCTACTCAACCTTTCCTCATACGTCAACCCCCTCATCTCCGGAATCAACCGAGTGAACCTTCTCTGAACCGCCTCGAGAGCAAGTATATATTTTCTTAAATATGGAAACCAAAACTGCACACAGTATTCCAGGTGTGGCCTCACGAGTACCCTGTATAACTGAAGCAAGACTTCCCTGCTTTTATACTCCATCCCCCTTGCAATAAAAGCCAAGATTCCATTGGCCTTCCTGATCACCTGCTGTACCTGCATACTAACCTTCTGTGTTTCATGCACCAGGACCCCCAGATCCCTTTGTACTGTAGCACTTTGCAGTTTCTCTCCATTTAGATAATAACTTGCTCTTTGATTTTTTCTGCCAAAGTGCATAACCTCACACTTTCCAACATTATATTCCATCTGCCAAATCTCTGCCCACTCACTTAGCCTGTCTATGTCCTTTTGCAGGTTTTTTATGTCCTCCTCACTCACTGCTTTCCCTCCCATCTTTGTATCGTCGGCAAACTTGGATACGTTGCACTCGGTCCCCTCCTCCAAATCGTTAATATAGATTGAAGATAACTGGCAAAAGAACCAGAGGGGGAGATGAGGAGAATGTTTTTTACGCAGCGAGTTGTTGTGACCTGGATCGCGCTGCCTGAAAGGGCGGTGGGAGCAGATTCAATAGTGACTTTCAAAAGGGGAATTGGATAAATTCTTGAAAAGGAAACATTTTCAGGGCTGTGGGGAAAGAGCAGGGGAGAGTGGGACTAATTGGAGAGCTCTTTCAAAGAGCCGGCACAGGCACGATGGGCTGAACAGCCTGCTGTGCTGTAAGATTCGCAGTGTTAGTGGCGGGTCTGAATCCAAGGAATCATAGAATGATACAGCACAGAAGGGGGCCATTCGACCCATCGTGCTTGTGCCGGCTCTTTGGTATACCTTTTCAATTAATCCCCTGCTCTTTCCCTTAAGTATTTATCCATACGATAAACAGGAACGAGAACTTCGAACACTGCAGGATCAGTCCAACATGTTGATAGGTAATCCAGCAGACCGTTAGTTACTGGAACAAATGGAGTCTCCGCCCCAGGTAAATCTGCCGTACCGCCATTGGTCCAGACTCCTGTCACTCAAACACACTGAACAGTCACGTGGGTACTTGCTGCCCAATGAAATTGCTGGGAACAGTTCCACAGCCTTGGCCAATGAGGCAGCTAGAAAGTGGTACCAGAGACAAGCGAATACTTTTGACCAATGAAATCGCTCGACAGTGACTCCAACATTGGGAGCGATGACTGGCTCAAAAATCACGACCCACCAATTTTTAAAAATTAATACTAGTTGACCGCCCATCTTGTTGCACACAGGAAGTCGAAACCAAGTGGCAGTGGGGTTAGATAATTAAACCAGGACTTATATAATTCAGTCCCCATTTTAAAGTCACACATTCTGCCCTTTTATATTTCCGCTAAAAATTGTCTGCATTTAGAGCGAAACTGTCCCCGTCAACCCGCCACGCTGTAATTACACCCTCCTGCCGGTGGGGGTGCTGCAGAGTCTTCACGGTCAAGAGAGTGACGTGACAGCGTGACGTTTACATAGAAAATTCCCATTATGAATGCAGTCACGGGATGTTTACATGGGAAAAATTGGCAGGAAGTGAGTGTGGGAGCAGATGCGATATACTTAATATATTACAGACTGAAAGATGTTAAATGAACCCATTTGACCCAGAGAGGGGAAAAAAACAATTCATTAAAAAACACAAGATTTTTTTCTCCGTTGTACAGCTTTACTGGACTGCTCTCCCGACTGAATTTAATTTAAAATGGGCTTATTTTACAAGATGGCTGGTACGTATATATATATTAAAAGATTTTTTTTTTCCATTTTCTGTTTTTTTTTCTCCAAATGTAGAACTCTGCAGAACAGAAAATCGTCCACTGTCACTTTAAAACACAAGGTTTAGGGAGGGGTTTCATTTCCATTGTTCCGAAGGAGGCTTGTCCAACCACTTCCAGCCCCCATTAGAGGAGTCCTGTCTGCCTGTGACGCTGGTGCTGCTGGTGGCCCCGGCGCTGGCGCTGGCCGAGGTGGTGGAGCAGGAGGACGACACGTGGGCGTTGTGGTACTTGCGCATGTGGCGGTACAGATCCCCCGACTGCGAGTAGCGGCGCAGGCAGAAGCGGCAGCTGTGGGGCCGCTCGCGGGTGTGCACCAGGGCGTGGCGCTTCAGGCTGTAGGTGCAGGAGAAAGTCTTTCCGCAGGCCGGGCAGGTGGGCAGGTCGTCCTCGGAGCCGGGCGGCGGGGGCAGGTCCTGAAAGTAGAGCTTGGCGGAGAGGGCCAGGGCGTTGGAGCCGGTCAGCTCGGGGTAGGGCTTGCCCTCGGGCCCGGGGGGCAGACCGGCGCAGTACAGGCCCGGACCCTGGTAGGCGTCGTCCTCCGAGGGCATCTCGTCTTCGTCCGAGATGACGATGTGGCCCGCCTGGCGGTGGGTCTCCAGGGCCTGGCACTCGGGGGCCTGGAAGACGTCTTCGAGCCGGGGGCAGGCGCCGGCTCCGGCCTCCTCGGGCAGGTCCTCGCCGTCGTCCGAGAAGAGGTCATCCTCCACTTTGACCGTGATCAGGTCGCCCTCCTCCTCCTCCTCCTCCTCCTCCTCCGGGAGCTGAGGCCGGGCCAGGGGGCCGGGCAGGGCCGGAGAGGCGTCTGAGTCCCCTTGCCAGGGGGCACAGCCCTCCAGCGAGCGGGCGGCCCCGTGGAGGGCCGACTCGGTGGAGGAGCAGGGGCTGGCGAGCACGTTCTCCACCTTGGCCGAGTAGGCCTCAGTCTCCATCCCTGGCTGCGTGGTGTCTGCTGGGTCGGAGGGCCACTGCCCCAGGTCCCGGTCGGCCCCCTCGTGGTGGGGCGGGGGCGGAGGCGGGCGCAGGGGGGCCTGGTCCTCCCCACCTCGGGTGGCCCTGCCGTAGGCGTAGGGTGGATCGGGGGCGGGGGCCCGGGCTGGGACAACCCCCTTGTAGGCCCCAGCCAGGCGGGAGGTGCCGGGGCCTCCCAGCGCCTCGTCTTCCTTCCTGGTGCTGTCAGCCTCGGCCAGGGCTCGAGCCTTCAGCCTGCTCTTGCAGACCTTGACGATGTCGTTCATGTGCAGGAAACTGGCCGCGGCCAGCACGTCCTCGGTGGGTGCCCCGCCGAACCGCAGCCGGCCCTCGTACATGAACTCCAGCAGCAGCGAGAAGGCGGGCGCCGTGACGATCTCGTCGTCCAGCCCCACCACGTCCCGCTTGCCCGCGTCCTCCTTGTAGAACATGTGGAAGTAGGTGCTGAAGGAGGCCAGCACGGCCCGGTGCGCCTGGAACTGCACCGGCCCCACCAGCACCGTGCAATCGCACAGGAAGCCCTGGTGCCTCTGGTCTCGCAGGCTCTGCAGCAGCAGCCGGCTGTGGTCGGGGAACTCCATGGACACTCGATGGGCTGGAGATTCTCTCAGTGCGGCGCTGAGCTCCAGGCCTCAGTCATTCTGCAGCGGAGAGAGGGACAAGCGTTAGATTAGCAAAGCAACAATGTGCATTTAGATCTCTCAGAATTTTACAGCACGGAAACAGGCCATTCGGCCCAACGGGTCCACGTTGACGTTTATGCTCCACACGAGCCTCCTCCCACCCTAGCTATTAAAAAGCTTGCATTTATTTAGCGCCTTTCATGACCTCAGGATGTCCCAAAGCGCTTTACAGTCTGAGGTGTAGTCACTGGTGTAGGAGGATGAGGGTTTCAGCAGCAGATGACTATGGGGAAAGAGCAGGGCAGTGGGACTAATTGGAGAGCTCTTTCGAAGAGCCGGCATAGGCACGATGGGCCGAATGGCTGTATCATTCCAGGATTCTAATAGAATCGCGGTTATAGAACGTTCTTCTGCACCCCCCACCCTCCCCCACGCAGATAGGCAAGGCCATCTGACGGTACTCAGGCACTTAAGATGGCCAATGGAATCAGTTAGAATGGGAACTCCCCCCTGTAAATATTCGACGCGGCAGTTGCAGGCTGCGACCCACTAGGTGGCACTGTAGCTCCACTCTAACCGCGCACACACCGGGAGCAATGCCATGGGGGCTCGACTAGTGAGGACATCACAACCACCATCGCAGCCCTTCATCCCCCACCCGCCCCCCCCCCCCCCACCCTCCCTCCATCTTCAGCCTGGGTCCATCACTGGGCCCAAAGCCTCCTCGCATTCCCCAACGTGAAAGCCCGCCTCGCCATCTCTTCTACATTGCCAATGAACCATTCAACCCACGACTTAGATCCCGCACCTTTCCCTCCGCTATTGTCCCAGCAACCCTTCAGCTCAAGTACCCAAGCCTTCCGAGTGCGAGCCCGGGCATTGTCTGCTGGCTATTTGACCGGGGGGGAGGGGAGGTGCATCATGGCTGAGGATAATCCCGCCCTCGCCCGACGCTCGCACCTTTTCCAGCGGCCTCCTCTCCCTCTTCCTCCGCAATAGTTACCTCCCCGTCACCCTTCCCCCCCTACTCCCTGTCTGGTGACGATCGGCCCCTGGATTATTCCACGGTATCAATGCAAGTTATAGGGACTAACTGTAACGCCTCACCACCCAACCACCACAGCCGAGACCAGAGAGCTCAGGAACCCGCGACTGTCCTGAAGGGCTCAGTGGGTTAATCAGGGCACTCCCGCAAGTTACTCTTGAAACACGTCCCACTAACCAGGGCATCACGCACACCATATCAAAAAGGTGTTTAAACTGGTAAAATAGATAAGGGAGAACCAGTGGATGTGGTGTATTTGGACTTTCAGAAGGCTTTCGATAAGGTCCCACATAAGAGATTAGCGTGTAACGTTAAGGCACATGGGATTGGGGGCAAGGTACTGACTTGGATAGAGAACTGGTTGGCAGACAGGAAGCAAAGAGTTGGAATAAACGGGTCTTTTTCCGAGTGGCAGGCAGTGACTAGTGGGGTACCGCAGAGATCGGTCCTTGGACCCCAGCTATTCACAATATATATTAATGATCTAGACGAGGGAACTAGATGTAATATCTCCAAATTTGCAGACGACACAAAGCTGGGTGGGCGTGTGTGTTGTGAGGAGGATGCCGAGAAACTCCAGGATGATTTGGACAGGTTGGGTGTTTGGGCAGATGCATGGCAGATGCAATATAACGTGGATAAATGTGAGGTTATCCACTTTGGTGGCAAAAACAGGAAGGCAGATTATTATCTGAATGGCAATAGATTGGGAGAAGGGGAAGTGCAACGAGACCTGGGTGTCCTTGTGCACCAGTCGCTAAAGGGAAGCATGCAGGTGCAGCAGGCGGTTAAGAAGGCAAATGGTATGTTGGCCTTCGTAGCGAGAGGGTTTGAGTACAGGAACAAGGATGTCTTGCTGCAGTTGTACAGGGCCTTGGTGAGACCACATCTTGAGTATTGTGTGCAGTTTTGGTCGCCTTATCTGAGGAAGGATGTTCTTGCCATGGAAGGAGTTCAGCGAAGATTCACCAGGCTGATACCTGGGATGGCAGGAATGACGTATGAGGAGAGAGTGGGTCGATTGGCCTTGTACTCGCTGGAGTTTAGAATGAGAGGGGATCTCATTGAAACTTATAAAATTCTGACAGGACTGGACAGACTAGATGCAGGAAGGATGTTCCCGATGGTCGGGGAGTCCAGAACCAGGGGTCGCAGTCTAAGGATAAGGGGTAGGCCATTTAGGACAGAAATGAGGAGGAATTTCTTCACCCAGAGAGTGGTGAACCTGTGGAATTCTCTACCACAGAAGGCAGTTGAGGCCAATTCATTAAATATATTCAAGAAGGAGTTGGGTATATTTCTTAAGGCTAAAGGGATCAAGGGATATGGGGAGAAAGCAGGGACAGGGTACTAAATTTGGATGATCAGCCATGATCTCATTGAATGGCGGAGCAGGCTCGAGGGGCCGAATGGCCTACTCCTGCTCCTATCTTCTATGTTTCTATAAAATCACATTATGCTGGACAGGCGATTTGGGAGATGCAGTCTATCAGGAAAGACTGAACAGGCCGGGGCTCTTTTCTCTAGCAAAGAGAAGGCTGAGGGGTGACCTGATTGAGGTCTTTATAAATTATGAAAGGGTTCGATAGGGTCGACGTAGAGAAGATGTTTCCCCTTGTGGGGGAGACCAGAACTAGGGGCCATCAATATAAGATAGTCACTAATAAATCCAAAAGGGAATTCAGGAGAAACTTCTTTACCCAGAGAGTGGTGAGAATGTGGAACTCGCTACCACAGGGAGTGGTTGAGGCGAATAGTATCGATGCATTTAAGGGGAAGCTGGATAAACACATGAGGGAGGAAGGGAATAGAAGGATACGGTGATGGGGTGAGATGAAGAGGGGTGGGAGGAGGCTGGTGTGCAGCAGAAACACCGGCACGGAGCAGTTGGGCCGAATGGCCTGTTTCTGTGCTGCACATTCTAGAATCATAGAAATTTATGTCACAGGAGGCCATTCGGCCCATCGTATCCGCGCCAGCCAACAAAGAGCTCTCCGGCCTAATCTCACTTTCCAGCTCTCGGTCCGTAGCCCTGAAGGTTCCGGCACTTCAAGTGCATATCCAAGTACTTTTTAAATGCGGTGAGGGTTTCTGCCTCTGCCACCCTTTCAGGCAGTGAGTTCCAGACCTCCACCACCCTCTGGGTGAGAAAAGTTCTCCTCAACTCCCCTCTAATCCTTCTACCAATGACTTTAAATCTCTGCCCCCTGGTTATTGACCTCTCTGCTAAGGGAAATAGGTCCTTCCTATCCACTCTATCTAGGCCCCTCATAATTTTATACACCTCAATCAAGTCTCCCCTCGGCCTCCTCTGTTCCAAAGAAAATAACCCCAGCCTATTCAACCTTTCCTCATCGCTAAAATTCTCCCGTCCTGGCAACATCCTCGTAAATCTCCTCTGTACCCTCTCTAGTGCGATCACATCCTTCCTGTAATGTGGTGACCAGAACTGCACGCAGTACTCTAGCTGGGGCCTAACTAGTGTTTTATACAGTTCAAGCATAACCTCCCTGCTCTTATATTCTGTAATCAAATCTGAGCAGCATTAGGTGCGACGCCATTAACATCCAGAGTAGCAGTCGCTTTTCTCTGGGAAGCGAGTGACGCCAGGGTACATCAGCCAGGGTTCGTACTGCTTGCTATCCAGAGCCCGCTGCTGAAAATCTCACGCTTGCAAATATTGGGTGAGGTCAGGAATGTGCTCAGTTAACATTCCGCTCTCAGGACAGACTGACAGGAGGCGACACCGAAATGGCAGAGATACTGAACCGTTACTTTGCCTTGGCTTTCACTGAGCTGTCTAACAAAAGGGGATGAGACACACTCGGACAAGAACCACTCGACACCGGAGCTGTAGATCATGGCCTTCCAGAGCTGGGAAAGGTCAGCATGGACACCACGAATTATCGTATTTATCGAACACTAGTACATTACCCTTGGTGCTTCACAGAGTCAGTTAATAAAGATAGTTTTTTAAAATAAAATATACAAGATGGGGTTGGGGCAGGGACTTCTGAAACTCCCTCCACGGCACCACCTACTGGCCAGAACCTGCAACCACACCGTGACAGGCAACGGTTTACATACAGGATTTCCATTCTAAATGTTGATGTGGGTAGTTTCAATGGTAAATGTTGACATAAAGCGTGACAAAGTTCTGACAACAGGAATTTGGACAGTACACACACACACACACACACACACACACACACACACACACACACACACACACACAAGATTTCTGATAATGTATAGATGGTTTTCTTTTAACTATGGGTTAAGACAACCAAGAGGTCAGGATATTTGGAAATCATTCCTTGTAACCTGCTACTGGATGTTCCCTCCGTTAGAAACCCACAAGGGAAGTCCCCTTGTGTGAAAGCAACAAACTGCATTTATACAGCACCTATAACATAGTAAACATCCTCAAAATGCTTCAGGATTTTGCAATACACACTAGGCACTAACCGGATTAGAGCTAGGGGAAGTGACAGGACGCTGAATCAGAAGATAGCAATGAGGAGGTTTTTGAAGATTGGTGTGAGGTAGCAAGGGGGAGAGGTTTACGACAGTGTCCCAGAGTGTGGGACTGAGCGGAGGTTTTGGACGTAGAGTGGAATGTGGGGAAAGTGTTGGAATAGCCGAGTCTGGAGGTGACAAACAACATCAACGTGCATTTATATAGTGCCTTTCACGTAGTAAAACGTCCCAAGGCGCTCCACAGGAGCGATTATCAAACAAAATTTGACACCGAGCCACATAAGGAGCCATCAGGACAGGCGACCAAAAGCTTGGTCAAAGAGGTCGGTTTTAAGGAGCGTCTTAAAGAAGGAGAGAGAGGCGGAGAGGTTTAGGGAGGGAATTCCAGAGCTTAGGGCCCAGGCAGCTGATGGTGGAGCGATTAAAAGCGCAAGAGGCCAGAATTGGAGGCGCACAGAGATCTCGGAGGGTTGTAGGGCTGGACGAGGTTACAGAGATAGGGGTTAGATACAGAGTAAAGCTCCCTCTACACTGTCCCATCAAACACTCCCAGGGCAGGGACAGCACGGGTTAGATACAGAGTAAAGCTCCCTCCACACTGTCCCATCAAACACTCCCAGGGCAGGTACAGCACGGGTTAGATACAGAGTAAAGCTCCCTCTACACTGTCCCAAACACTCCCAGGGCAGGTACAGCACGGGTTAGATACAGAGTAAAGCTCCCTCTACACTGTCCCATCAAACACTCCCAGGGCAGGTACAGCACGGGGTTAGATACAAAGTAAAGCTCCCTCTACACTGTCCCATCAAACACTCCCAGGGCAGGTACAGCACGAGTTAGATACAGAGTAAAGCTCCCTCTACACTGTCCCATCAAACACTCCCAGGGCAGGTACAGCACACGGGGTTAGATACAGAGTAAAGCTGCCTCTACACTGTCCCATCAAACACTCCCAGGGCAGGTACAGCACGGGTTAGATACAGAGTAAAGCTCCCTCTACACTGTCCCATCAAACACTCCCAGGGCAGGTACAGCACGGGTTAGATACAGAGTAAAGCTCCATCTACACTGTCCCATCAAACACTCCCAGGGCAGGTACAGCACGGGTTAGATACAGAGTGAAGCTCCCTCTACACTGTCCCATCAAACACTCCCAGGACAGGTACAGCACGGGTTAGATACAGGGTAAAGCTCCCTCTACACTGTCCCATCAAACACTCCCAGGGCAGGTACAGCACGGGTTAGATACAGAGTAAAGCTCCCTCTACACTGTCCCGTCAAACACTCCCAGGGCAGGTACAGCATGGGTTAGATACAGGGTAAAGCTCCCTCTACACTGTCCCGTCAAACATTCCCAGGGCAGGTACAGCACGGGTTAGATACAGAGTAAAGCTCCCTCTACACTGTCCCGTCAAACACTCCCAGGGCAGGTACAGCACGGGTTAGATACAGAGTAAAGCTCCCTCTACACTGTCCCATCAAACACTCCCAGGGCAGGTACAGCACGGGTTAGATACAGAGTAAAGCTCCCTCTACACTGTCCCATCAAACACTCCCAGGGCAGGTACAGCACGGGTTAGATACAGAGTCAAGCTGCCTCTACACTGTCCCATCAAACACTCCCAGGGCAGGTACAGCACGGGTTAGATACAGAGTAAAGCTCCCTCTACACTGTCCCATCAAACACTCCCAGGGCAGGTACAGCACGGGTTAGATACAGAGTAAAGCTCCCTCTACACGGTCCCATCAAACACTCCCAGGGCAGGTACAGCACGGGTTAGATACAGAGTCAAGCTGCCTCTACACTGTCCCATCAAACACTCCCAGGGCAGGTACAGCACGGGTTAGATACAGAGTAAAGCTCCCTCTACACTGTCCCATCAAACACTCCCAGGGCAGGTACAGCACGGGTTAGATACAGGGTAAAGCTCCCTCTACACTGTCCCATCAAACACTCCCAGGGCAGGTACAGCACGGGTTAGATACAGAGTAAAGGGAGGGCGAGGCCATGGAGGGATTTGAGAACAAGGATGAGAATTTTAAAATCGAGGCGGTGATTAACTGGAAAGGGGTAGATGAGGCCCTCCATCATGTAGCCGCCCCTGCATTGGAAGAGCTGGCTGGATGGTTGCCCCATTGGAAGGCCATGTTGGGACTGCTGTTCTATTAGGCAGTTGCCTTCATTAGACGTGCATTTATATAGCGCCTTTCACGACCTGAGGACGTCCCAAAGTGCTTCACAGCCAATGAATCCGGTTTTTTGAAGTGTTAGTTATGGAAGTTATGATAAACCTGTATAAAACACTGGTTCGGCCTCAACGGGAGTGTGGTGTCCAATGCTGGGCACCGCACTTTAGGAAGGATGTGAAGGCCTTAGAGAGGGTGCAGAAAAGATTTACGAGAATGGTTCCAGGAATGAGGGACTTCAGTCACGTGGATAGACTGGAGAAGCTGGGGTTGTTCTCCTTGGAGCAGAGAAGGTTGAGGAGATTTTGATGGAGGTGTTCAAAATCATGAGGGGTCGGGACAGAGTAGATAGAGAGAAACTGTTCCCATTGGCGGAAGGGTCGAGAACCAGAGGACACAGATTGAAGGTGATTGGCAGAAGGACCAGAGGCGACCTGAGGGAAAACTATTTTACTCAGCGAGTGGTTCGGATCTGGAATGCGCTGCCTGAGAGGGCGGTGGAGGCAGACTCAATCGTGGCTTTCAAAAGGGAATTGGATAAGTTCCTGAAGGAAAAAAAATTGCAGGGCTATGGGAAAGGGCGGGGGAGTGGGACTTGCAGAGAGCCGGCACGGGCTCGACGGGCCGAATGGCCTCCTTCCGTGCTGTAACCATTCAACAACAAGTATTTATATAGCGTCTTTAACATAGTAAAACATCCCAAGGCACTGCACAGGAGTATTTTAAGACAAAAAATTTGACACTGATCCACATGAGGATAAATTAGGGCAGGTGACCAAAAGCTTGGTCAAAGAGGTTGGTTTTAAGGAGCGTCTTAAAGGAGGAAAGAGAAGTAGCGAGGCGGAGAGGTTTAGGCAGGGAATTCCAGAGCTTAGGGGCCCAGGCAACAGAAGACACAGCCACCAAAGGTTGAGCGATTATAATCAGGGATCCTCAAGAGGGCAGAATTAGAGGAGCGCAGATATCTTTTGTGGGGGTGGGGGGCTGGAGGAGACTACAGAGATAGGGAGGGGTGAGGCCATGGAGGGATCGGAAAACAAGGATGACAATTTTGAAATCGAGGCGCTGCTTAACTGGGAGCCAACGTAGGTCAGCGAGCACAGGGGTGATGGGTGAACGGGATGGTGCGAGTTAGGACACGGGCAGCCGAGTTATGGATGACCTCAAGTTTACGTAGGGTGGAATGCGGGAGGCCAGCCAGGAGTGCGTTGGAATAGTCAAGTCTGGAGGTAACAAAGGCACGGATGATTTCTATGATTCTATGTCGGAAACGCGGCAGCTAATGTGCGCACAGCAAGCTCCCACAAACAGCAACGTGGCCAGATAATCTGTTTTTAGTGATGTCGATCGAGGAATAAATATTGGCCCAGGACACCTGGGGAGGACTCTTCTTCGAAATAGCGGCTGCGGGGATCTTTGATGTCCACCCGAGTGGGCGCCATGGGTTTAACATCCCGACCAAAAAGACGGCACCGCAGGCAGTGCGGCGCTCCCTCAGTACCGCGCCAGGCAGTGCCAGCCTGGCTTGCTGGGGCTCAAGTGGGTCAGCTGCCCGTAGGAGCAAGACTCAAATGGGGCAGCTGCCCGCAGCAGCAGGGGGGGAGGGGGCTCAAGTGGGGTAGCTGCCAGTAGGAGCAAGGCTTAAATGGGGCAGCAGCAGGTGGGAGCTCAAGTGGGGCAACTGCCCGCAGCAGCAGGTGGGGAGGGGGCTCAAGTGGGGCAACTGCCCGCAGCAGCAGGTGGGGAGGGGGGCTCAAGTGGGGCAACTGCCCGCAGCAGCAGGTGGGGAGGGGGGCTCAAGTGGGGCAACTGCCCGCAGCAGCAGGTGGGGAGGGGGCTCAAGTGGGGTAGCTGTCCGCAGCAGCAGGGGGTGGGGGCTCAAGTGGGGTAGCTGCCAGCAGCAGCAGGGGGTGGGGGCTCAAGTGGGGTAGCTGTCCGCAGCAGCAGGGGGTGGGGGCTCAAGTGGGGTAGCTGTCCGCAGCAGCAAGGGGGTGGGGGCTCAAGTGGGGTAGCTGCCCGCAGCAGCAGGGCTCAAACGGGGCAGCTGCCTGGGAGAGACGGTGGCCCTGATTGGCTGGAGCGCGGCCTGCCCGGTGAGAGCCGCCCCCCCATTGGCTGGTCCGTCCCGTCGCTCCCGCACGCACCAGGCCCACCTGCGATTGGGCACGCGCGCGCGCCTGCGCTACCGACCCCGCCCCCCTCCCGCGGCGGCCCGCCAATGGGCGCCCTCCGCAGCCGAGGCGCGGACTCCCGATTGGCCGGCGCCCCGCCGTCAATCAAAGTCACCTGCCGCTCGCCGATTGGCTGCTTCCACAAACGCTGCCGGGTGACGGGGAACACAAAGGGAGGGGGGGGAAAGAAACAGCCGAGCGATCGAGCGATGGCGGACCGGTCCGACGGACATCCAGACCCTCCTTCTCTTTCTCTCTCCACCTCACCTTCTCCGAGGGAACCGGCTGGAAAGGCGGTGGTTTGGTCTTTTGGGGTTTTTTTTATCCTCCGCTCGTCGAGCCGAGCCGCCGACTCACCGCGCAGCCGCAGACGCGCTCCTCCCGCCCCGGCGGAAGCCGCCAGCTCTCGCGAGGCCCGCAGCCTTCGCCATGGCAACGCCGAGGGAGGCGGTCCAGGCGCTGCAGCGCCCCCAGCTGGCTGGGAGGAGTCCTCCTCGCCTTTACATCCTGCAGCGCCCCCCCAGCTGGCTGGGAGGAATCCTCCTCTCCTTTACATCCTGCAGCGCCCCCCGCTGGCTGGGAGGACTAGTCCTCTCCTTTACATCCTGCAGTGTCACCCGCCGGCTGGGAGGAATCCTCCTCCTCCTTTACATCCTGCAGCGCCACCGGCTGGCTGGGAGGACCCCCTCTCCTTTACATCCTGCAGCGCCCCCGGCTGGCTGGGAGGACTCCTCCCCTTTGCATCCTGCAGCGCCACCCGCTGGCTGGGAGGACTCCTCCTCCCCCCCTTTACATCCTGCAGCGCCCTCTGCGGGCTGAGAGGAATCCTCCTCCTTTACATCCTGCAGCGCCCCCCGCTGGCTGGGAGGACTCCTTTTTAAACTAGAAATATAAACTTGCATTTATATAGAAAAGCAAAATACTGCGGAGTAAAGCTCCCTCTTCCCATCAAACACTCCCAGGGCAGGTACAGCACGGGTTAGATACAGAGTAAAGCTCATAGAAACAGAAACATAGAAGATAGGAGCAGGAGTAGGCCATTCGGCCCCTCGAGCCTGCTCCGCCATTCAATGAGATCATAGCTGATCATCCAAATTCAGTACCCTGTCCCTGCCTTCTCCCCATATCCCTTGATCCCTTTAGCCTTAAGAAATATATCTAACTCCTTCTTGAATATATTTAATGAATTGGCCTCAACTGCCTTCTGTGGTCGAGAATTCCACAGGTTCACCACTCTCTGGGTGAAGAAATTCCTCCTCATCTCAGTCCTAAATGGCTCACCCCTTATCCTTAGACTGTGACCCCTGGTTCTGGACTCCCCGGCCATCGGGAACATCCTTCCTGCATCTAGTCTGTCTAGTCCTGTTAGAATTTTATAAGTTTCAATGAAATCCCCTCTCATTCTTCTAAACTCCAGCGAGTATAAGCCCAATCGACCCAATCTCTCCTCATACGTCATTCCTGCCATCCCAGGTATCAGCCTGGTGAATCTTCGCTGCACTCCCTCCATGGCAAGAACATCCTTCCTCAGATAAGGCGACCAAAATTGCACACAATACTCAAGATGTGGTCTCACCAAGGCCCTGTAGAACTGCAACAAGACATCCTTGTTCCTGTACTCGAACCCTCTCGCTACGAAGGCCAACATACCATTTGCCTTTCTTAACTGCCTGCTGCACCTGCATGCTTACCTTCAGCGACTGGTGCACATGGACACCCAGGTCTCGTCGCACTTCCCCTTCTCCCAATCTATTGCCGTTCAGATAATAATCTGCCTTCCTGTTTTTGCCACCAAAGTGGATAACCTCGCATTTATCCACATTATACTGCATCTGCCATGCTTCTGCCCAATCACCCAACCTGTCCAAATCATACTGGAGTTTCTCGGCATCCTCCTCACAGCACACACGCCCACCCAGCTTTGTGTCGTCTGCAAACTTGGAGATATTACATCTAGTTCCCTCGTCTAGATCATTTATATATATTGTGAATAGCTGGGGTCCTAGGACCGATCCCTGCGGTACCACACTAGTCACTGCCTGCCACTCGGAAAAAGACCCGTTTATTCCAACTCTTTGCTTCCTGTCTGCCAACCAGTTCTCTATCCAAGTCAGTAACTTGCCCCCAATCCCATGTGCCTTAACTTTACACGCTAATCTCTTATGCGGGACCTTATCGAAAGCCTTCTGAAAGTCCAAATACACCACATCCACTGGTTCTCCCTTATCTATTCTACCAGTTACATCCTCAAAAAATTCCAGTAGATTAGTCAAGCACGATTTACCTTTTGTAAATCCATGTTGACTTTGTCTGATCCTGTCACTGTTTTCCAAGTGCTCTGCTATTACATTTCTTATAATGGACTCTAGCATTTTCCCCACTACCGATGTCAGGCTTACCGGTCTATAATTCCCCGTTTTCTCTCTACCACCTTTTTTGAATAGTGGGGTAACATTAGCTACCCTCCAATCCATGGGAACTGTTCCAGAGTCTATCGAATTTTGGAAGATGACCAGCAATGCATCTACTATTTCTAGGGCCACTTCCTTAAGTACCCTAGGATGTAGATTATCAGGCCCTGGGGATTTATCGGCCTTCAGGCCCTGGGGATTTATCGGCCTTCAATCCCGTCAATTTCCCTAACACCATTTCCCTACAAATACTGATTTCTTGTGTTCGCCTTTGTGAAGACAGAACCAAAGTATGTATTTAATTGGTCAGCCATTTCTTTGTTCCCCATTATAAATTCTCCTGATTTTGACTGCAAGGGACCTACGCTTGACTTCACCAATCTTTTTCTCTTCACATATCTATAAAAGCTTTTAGTCAGTTTTTAAGTTCCCTGCAAGCTTACTCTCATACTTTATTTTCCCCCTCTTAATTAATCCCTTTGTCCTCCTTTGCTGAATCCTAAACTGCTCCCAATCCTCAGGTTTACTGCTTTTTCTGGCCAATTTATATGTCCTCTCCTTGGATCTTATGCTATCCCTAATTTCCCTTGTTAGCCACAGTTGAGTCACCTTTTTTGTTTTATTTTTATGCCAAACAGGGATGAACAAATTCTGTAATTCATCCATGCGATCTTTGAATGTTTGCCATTGCCTATCCACCGTCAACCCTTTGAGTAATATTCCCCAATCAATCCTACCCAACTCGCGCCTCATACCATCGTAGTTTCCTTTATTTAAATTCAGGACCCTAGTCTCTGAGTCAACTACTTCACTCTCCATCTTAATGAAGAATTCTATCATATTATGATCGCACCGACCCAAGGGGCCTCGCACAACAAGATTGCTAATTAATCCTTTCTCATTACATAATACCCAGTCTAAGATGGCCTGATCTCTAGTTGGTTCCTCGACATATTAGTCCAGGAAACCATCCCGTATACACTCCAGGAATTCCTCCTCCACATTATTGTTACTAATTTGGTTAGCCCAATCTATATGTAGATTAAAGTCACCCATGATAACTGCTGTGCCCTTATTGCACGCTTCTCTAATTTCCTGTTTAATGCCATCCCCAACCTCTGCATTACTGTTTGGAGGTCTGTATACCACTCCTACTAACGTTTTCTGCCCCATGGTATTTCTCAGTTCTACCCATACAGATTCCACATCATCAGAGCTAATATCCTTCCTTTCAATTGTGTTAATCCCCTCTTTAACCAGCAATGCTACCCCACCTCTTTCCTTTTTGCCTATCTTTCCAGAATATTGAATACCCCTGGATGTTGAGTTCCCAGCCTTGGTCACCCTGGAGCCATGTTTCCGTAATCCCAATCATATCATATCCGTTTACCTCTATTTGCATAGCTAATTCATCCACCTTATTACGAATGCTCCTTGCATTAAGACACAAGGCCTTCAGGCTTGTTTTTTTAACACTCTTACACCTTTTAGAATTATTATTTACTGTGGCCATGTTTTATTTAAATCCTTGATTTCTCTGACTGCCACTTTTGTTTTTCCCCTTCCTGTCTTTTGCTTCTATCCTTGTTTCCCTTTCCTCTGTCTCCCTGCTCAGGTTCCCAACCCCCTGCCATTTTAGTTTAAACCCTCCCCCAGAGCACTAGCAAACACTCCCCCTAGGACACTCTCTCGTCAAACACTCCCAGGGCAGGTACAGCACGGGTTAGATACAGAGTAAAGCTCCCTCTACACTGGCCCATCCAACACTCCCAGGGCAGGTACAGTACGGGTTAGATACAGAGTAAAGCTCCCTCTACACTGCCCCAGCAAACACTCCCAGGGCAGGTACAGCACGGGTTAGATACAGAGTAAAGCTCCCACTACACTGTCCCATCAAACACTCCCAGGGCAGGTACAGCACGGGTTAGATACAGAGTAAAGCTCCCTCTACACTGTCCCAGCAAACACTCCCAGGGCAGGTACAGCACGGGTTAGATACAGAGTAAAGCTCCCTCTACACTGTCCTATCAAACACTCCCAGGGCAGGTACAGCACGGGTTAGATGGGGGACCATTGGTGATATACAGGGACAATCTGGGCAGTGTGGAGTCGCCACTGGGGGGCAGCCTTTCGCCCCTCAGCAGACACGAAAGCACAAACCCGCTCTAACTGACAACTGTTTGAATTCAAACTTTGCATCGTTGTTGGTTGACATTTTACGAGCAAGAAAAGTTTTGGTTTAAAAAAAAGGGGGCGGGATTTTCGCTCCGTGCATTGGGCTTTCTTGCAAAAAGCAGGTGCAAAGTTTACAAGGAAAACAATCGGCAACGGAGAGGGGGTGGGCCAAGATTTATTGTGGGTTGTTTTTTTATTGCAATGCCAAGAAAGGGCCTGGAACCCCGCAGGAGGTCGAAACGTCTCAAGGACCAGGAGCAGGAGCAGGTATGAGGTGGCGGAACTGATCCGGAGACAGAAAAGTCAAGGGAGGGTTAAAAAAAAGAGACATTGCGGTTGGGATGCACCCCTTCTAGAAATGCCTTTTACTTTGAGACCAAGCTGCAAGAATCTTTTTTGGAAATAACATCGGCAGCTGGTGGGTGACTTGTTTACTCTGTCCTGTTGGAAACACGACCGTCCACCTTCTCTCTGGGACCAGCTACTGACCCCAAGATGAAATGCGTGGTGAGGGCACTTAGCAATAATTTACAATTCATTTTAGTTGACAATATTTAATACTTTAAATACTTTATCGTGCATCACTTGCCCCCCTGTCCTCCAATTTGCAACAATTTAACTGTGTTAACCGGGGCGAAGTTTTGCAATTTAAAGTGCTCGTTGCTTTAAAATACATATTCGAAAGTATTTGTTACATTAATAGAGACAGCAAGACATTTTTGTTTGTGGGTGGGTGGGCATCCCCAACGCAAAACTGTTATCAATTCGCGCGTCTGCATTTTGGGGTTAAATAATGTGCGAGATGTTTTATAACCTGCTCTCCGCACCCAGGGGTTGGGCTGCAAGTGCCGGAACTGAATGCTGAATTAATAGGGATTTCACAGATTCAGTTTCCGAGCACTTTTGGCGCCGAAACGTGAACCGCAAATTTCCCCCCTTTTTGCGAAGTAAAAAGCGACTTGAAATTATTCAGATGTTGCGTTTAATTAATTCTTAATGTTGCATTATTCAAATGTTGCATTTAATTAATTCTTCATGTTGCATTATTCAAATGTTGCATGTAATTAATTCTTCATGTTGCACAGACCAGAAACTGTTACAGTTGAGCTACCGGGGTTGCAATTTTTAAGTTATTTTGTGCTCCTCTAATTCTGCCCTCTTGACCATCCCTGATTATAATCGCTCCACCATTGGTGGCCGTGCCTTCTGTTGCCTGGGCCCTAAGCTCTGGAATTCGCTCCCTAAACCTCTCCACCTCGCTACCTCTCTTTCCTCCTTTAAGACGCTCCTTAAAATCTACCTCTTTGACCAAGCTTTTGGTCACCTGCCCTAATTTATTCTTATGTGGCTCGGTGTCTCCTGTGTAGCGCCTTGGGACATTTTACTACGTTAAAGGCGCAATATAAATACACAAGTTGTTGTTGATGATGATGTTTTGGGTTGCAGGTTGTCAACCCAGAGTCGGTGGTTTCCAAGGAAGCTGTGGAGATGGAGCCCTTAGAGGAGGAGGAGGAGGAGAGGCAGGACTCTCAGTTCAAGGGATTCCTGATCCTGACTCCCAGGACTCCGATCCGCGGACAATCCCGCATCCCCAGGAGCAGCGTGGCCGGGAGGGTGGAGGAGGAGGAGGAGCCGCCGGTGAGTGCAAGGTGGGGGTGGGGAGAGACAGGGAGTTAGAATCATAGAATGGTTACAGCACAGAAGGAGGCCATTCGGCCCGTCGAGCCCATGCCAGCTCTCTGCAAGAGCACTTCAGCCAGTCTCACTCCCCCCGCCCTTTCCCCGTAGCCCTGCAAATATTTTTCCTTCAGGCACTTACCCAACTCCCTTTTGAAAGCCACGATTGAGTCTGCCTCCACCACCCTCTCAGGCCGTGCATTCCAGATCCGAACCACTCGCTGCATAAAAAAGAAAGTTTTTCCTCAGGTCGCCTTTGGTTCTAATGCCAATCACCTTAAATCTGTGTCCTCTGGTTCTCGACCCTTCCGCCAATGGGAACAGTTTCTCTCTATCTACTCTGTCCAGACCCCTCATGATTTTGAACACCTCTATCAAACCTTCTCTCAATCTTCCCTGCTCTAAGGAGAACAAGCCCAGCTTCTCCAGTCTATCCACGTAACTGAAGTCCCTCATCCCCTGGAACCATTCTGGTAAATCTTTTCTGCACCCTCTCTAAGGCCTTCACATCCTTCCTAAAGTACGGTGCTCAGAATTGGACACAATACTCCCGTTGAGGCCGGACCAGTGTTTTATACAGGTTCATTATAACCTCCTTGCTTTTGTACTCTGTCTCTATTTATGAAGCCCAGGATCCCATAAGCTTTATTAACCACTTTCTCAACCTGCCCTGCCACCTTTAACAATTTGTTCACACATACCCCCTGGTCTCTCTGTTCCTGCACCCCCTTTAGGATTGTACCCTTTAGTTTATATTTCCTCTCATTCTTTCTACCAAAATGTATCACTTTGCACTTTTCTGCATTAAATTTCATCTGCCACGTGTCCGCCCATTCCACCAGCCTGTCTATGTCTTCCTGAAGTTTATCACTCTCCTCCTCACTGTTCACTATACTTCCAAGTTTTGTGTCCTCTGCAAATTTTGAAATTATGCCCTGTACACCCACGTCCAAGTCATTAATATATATCGAGAAAAGCAGTGGTCCTAGAACCGACCCCTGGGGAACACCACTGTGTACCTTCCACCAGTCCGAAAAACAACCGTTCACCACTACTCTCTGTTTCCTGTCACTTAACCAATTTCGTATCCATGCTGTCACTGTCCCTTTTATTCCATGGGCTTCAACTTTGCTGGCAAGCCGATTATGTGGCACTTTATCAAACGCCTTTTAGAAGTCCATGTACACTACGTCAACCGCAGTGCCCTCATCAACCCTCTCTGATACCTCATCAAAAAACTCGATCAAGTTAGTTTATTGCATTTGCAGCCGCTTGGTGCTTTTAAGCCATTGCAAAGTGTCTGTTGCAGCAAAAAAGAAACACAAACACACACACACAACAAATTCGTCGTGAAATTACCGGGAATGGCTGGTGCCTGGGATGGCAGGAATGACATATGAGGAGAGATTGGGTCGATTAGGCTTATATTCGCTAGAGTTTAGAAGAATGAGAGGGGATCTGATTGAAACTTATAAAATTCTAACAGGACTAGATGCAGGAAGGATCTTCCCGATGGCGGGGGAGTCCAGAACCAGGGGTCACAGTCTAAGGATAAGGGGTAAGCCATTTAGGACAGAGATGAGGCATTTCTTCACCCAGAGAGTGGTGAACCTGTGGAATTCTCTACCACAGAAGGCAGTTGAGGCCAACTTATTAAATATATTCAAGAAGGAGTTAGATATATTTAAGGCTAAAGGGATATGGGGAGAAGGCAGGGACAGGGTACTGAATTTGGATGATCAGCCATGATCTCAATAAATGGCGGAACAGGCTCGAGGGGCCGAATGGCCTACGCCTGCTCCTATCTTTTTTTAAAGAGGGAAGTGTTGCCGATGAAGGCCCTGAAATTCCAGAGGTTTAAAAAGAAAGACTTGCATTTCTCCAGCGTCTTTCACGACCAGCGGACGTCCCAAAGCGCTTTACAGCCAATGAAGTACTTTTTGAAGAGCAGTCACTGTTGTAATGTAGGAAACGCAGCAGACAAAATGCAAACCGCAACGTGATAATGACCAGATGTTTTACTGATGTTGATTTGAGGGATAAATATTGTCCAAGACACTGGGGACAACGTCCCTGCTCTTCTTTGAAATATTGGCCGTGGAATCTTTTACGTCCACGGATGAAGTTGAATGAGGGTCTTGCAATTTTGATGGACTCTGTGCTGAACATGTCCAACCAATGCAGAGCGGCAATCAGCCACGCCACCAGAATATTGAACTACCCTATCTCCGTCGTCGCCTCCTCCAGCCCTACAATCCTCAGATCTCTGCGCTCCGCTAATTCTGGCCTCTTGAGCATCCCCCTGATTTTAATCGCTCCACCATTGGTGGCCGTGCCTTCAGCTGCCTGGGCCCTGAACTCTGGAATTCCCTCCCTAAACCTCTCCGCTCCTTTTTAAAACCTACCTCACCTGTCCTGATAGCTCCTGATGTGGCTCGGTGTCAGAGTTTGTGTGACTTGCGCTCCGGTGAGGTGCCTTGGGATGTTTCACGGTGTTAAAGGCCCTGTATAAATGCAATACTGTGCGTGGCTTTTTCCGTTCCGTAACATTCTCCGAATCTGTTCCTCTCTCACTTTAATATTGGCCCAGAAATTCGGGTCCCAGCGCGTGAGTACGCACGGGGTACTCGCGCGTAGGCCCAACGAACGTGCCGGTTTCGTGCATGCACTGCGAATGCGCGGGAAACCGGCACTTCAGTTCCCCTGAACGAAGGGGTTAAGAGGTGGAACGCGTGTGCCGGAGAAGCCTGCTTTTAACAAGGTAAGTGGTGAATTAATTAAAATTAAAACATTTTTTCCACAAGTTTATTATTTTTAAATACTTTAAAGAAAGGTAAGTTTATTTTTAGCCCCGTTAGAAAATGTAATTAATTTTTTCAAAAATTTAAATTATTGTTTAAAATAGTTATGTCATGTAATTTATAGTTATTTTAAAAATGTGATTTTTTTTTTTTAAATTGAGGTTTTAGTGATGTTTTGGGGCTTATAGTATTCATGGATTTGACAGCTCTTCCTGTCAAACTTATGAATGAAGCATTCCCTGCTCCGATTGGCTCCCCGTGGCCCACGTGATCCCAGGGGACGCATCGCACTAACTACGCCCCTGGGATACGCAAGCACTGCGCGCCGGCAGCTGGACCAGGCCCAGGATCGGAATCCCACACGGGGGCCCACAGCTCAACGGCCGGCGCGCTAGGTAAGTGCAGGTCGGAGGCTTGCACTCGCGGGAAGCCCCCGACCCGAATTTCTGGGGCCATTGTATCTCTTGAGAAGCGTCCTTTGTGAGCAGTGGGGGGGAGACAGTGCCACCTGCTGGATCGCCGCTGCAGCGCCGCCACTCGCCCGGGACCTGCTGCAATGTGTGGAAGGTGCCCTCTGCTGGTCTTTCGAGGTGTTGCTATCCTAAGAAAAGTGACAGATTCACCTCCCGACCGAGTCAGACGGCCGTGGGTTCAAGCCCCACTCCAGAGACTTGAGCCCATAATCCAAGCTGACGCACACCGTGCCAGCGCTGAGCGAGCGCCGCACTTTGTCGGAGGTGCCGCTTTCGGATGAGAAATTTTAAACCGCGGTCTCGGGTGGACGTAAAAGATCCCGCGGCCACTATTGGAAAGAAGAGCAGGGGGAGTTCTCCCCAGTGTCCCGGGGCCAATCTTTATCCCTGAACCAACATCGCTAAAACAGATTATCTGGTCGTTCTCTCCTTGTTGTTTGTGGGAGCTTGCTGTGCGCAAATCGGCTGCCGTGTTACAACAGCGACCACACTTCAAGAAGTACTTTGTTGGCTGTAAAGCACTTTGGGGGCGTCCCGAGGCCGTGATAGACGCTGTAGAACTTTGTCCAATCCCCCATTGGAGCCCAGAGTTTGGGGGTAGGAGAGGGGTGAGCTCGATGGGTTGACTGCTCCCTTCTGAGCCTTGACATTTTTCCCTGTATTCTGTTGTCCTGGGGTGGCGGGTTGTAAACGGAGAGAGAATTGTGGTCCTGGAGGCTGATTTCGGAATACGCCTTGTTTTATCAGATTAACGTGAAGCCGGTTCAGGTGATGCTGCGGAAAATGAAGGTAGAGCTGCCTCCAAAGCAGGAGGAGGAGACCGACACGCCCAGGAGCATCACACCCCCTCCAGTGGCCAAAGTTAGTACCACATCTACTGAATAAGAGCCGTGTGTTGGATTGAAGGGCGGATCCTGGACGGGAGAGGGGACTGGTTTTATTCACGTTCCGAGAGGGTTGTTATTAAGGCCAGGGCTTGTGCGTGGGGTGGGGGGCAGTAACTAGCGGAGTCCCGCGGGGGAATCTGTTAGAAATGTTGCCCTTGTAAATCAATAATGATCCAAACCTCTGCTGCCCCGTGTCCTAACTCGCACCAAGTCCCGTTCGCCCGTCATCCCACTGTGCTCGCTGACCTACATTGGCTCCCGGGCCGGCAACCCCTCGATTTTTAAAATTCTCATCCATGTTTTCGAATCCCTCCACGGCCCTCGCGGCTTCCAATCTCTGTAACCTCCTCCAGCCCCTACAACTCTCCAAGATCTCTGCGCTCCTCCAATTCTGGCCTCTTGATTATCCCCTGATTATAATCGCTCCACCATTGGCGGCCGTGCCTTCAGCTGCCTGGGCCCTAAGCTCTGGAATTCCCTCCCTAAACCTCTCCGCCTCTCTCCTCCTTTAAGACGCTCCTTAAAACTGACCTCTCTGACCAAGCTTTTGGTCACCTGTCCTAATATCTCCTTATGTGGCTCGGGGTCAAATTGTTTGATAATCGCTCCTGTGAAGCACCCTGGGATGTTTTACTACGTTAAAGGCGCTATATAAATGCATGTTGTTGCTGATGGTTTTTCCCCTCTTTTATTCCTGATCAGGAGGACCTGAGACCAGCGATGTCGAGCCTTCGGAAGCTGAGAGAGAGAATTTCAGAGGAGCCAAGGAAAAAGATTACACGGAGAGAAGTCGCAATGATCCCAACAGTGCGACCCGCACAGCAGGTTTCTCATTACTGTTCATTCTCCCTGTTGTTATGGAGGGGGCATCTCACCCGAACCGCTCCTTGTTAGATACAGAGCAAAGCTCCCTCTACACTGTCCCACCAAACACTCCCAGGGCAGGTACAGCACGGGTTAGATACAGAGTAAAGCTCCCTCTACACTGTCCCATCAAACACTCCCAGGGCAGGTACAGCATGGGTTAGATACAGAGTAAATCTCCCTCTACACTGTCCCATCAAACACTCCCAGGGCAGGTACAGCACGGGTTAGATACAGAGTGATGCACTATCAATTGCTACAAAAGACTGGAGATTGAGAAAGTAATAAACAGGCTTTTATTACCAAAGAACAGAGCATGCCTCTTGTGGTTGCCTGGTATCCAAAAGGGCCGGAGGCTTCTGAGCAGCGACCTTTATACCCAGCCATGAGGGTGGAGCCAGGGGCGGAGTCAGCTGAGGCATGCACAGACAAGTACAACAATATGCAAGAGTGAACAACAGTACTAACAGTGAACAACAATACTAACAACAGTGGTTTACCACATTCACCCCTTGTTTAGAATTGAGTCCGGCGGGGTGAAGTGCACTAAAAATTCGTGTACTGAAGTCTATCAGGAGGCCTTGTAAGCCGTCCTGAGCGTCGCAGCAGCGGCGGTGATGGTGCAGCATCCAACGGTGAACCCGGTGTCTCGTTCAGAGGAGGTGTAGCAGGTGGCGGACCCTGGGGCTGCTGCATGCCGTCTACAGGGGTCAGAGCATGGGTAATGGGAGGTAGCGATGGTGGTCTCTCAGAGGCACCCGAAGGTGCGAGGTCTCGTGCGGGGACTGTGTCCTGGGGGTAGGCAGGAGTAGCGGTGGGTGGCGAAGAGGGTGTTTCAGGAGCACCTGCAGGTGCGAGGTCTCGAATGGAGACTGTGTCCTCCCGCCCGTCCGGGTACACCACGTAAGCATACTGCGGGTTGGCGTGGAGGAGGCTCACCCTCTCGACCAGGGGGTCCGCCTTATGGGTCCTCACGTGCTTCCGCAGTAGGACGGGACCTGGAGAAGTCAGCCATGTTGGTAGCGAAATCCCCGACGTGGACTTCCTGGGGAAGGAGAACATTCTCTCGTGAGGAGTGGCATTGGTGGGTGTACAGAGCAGCGACCGAATGGAATGGAGCGCCGCAGGGAGGACCTCCTGCCAGCGGGAGGTCGGAAGGCCCTTAGATTTTAAGTTTAAAAGGACTGCCTTCCAGACTGTCGCATTCTCCCTTTCCACCTGGCCGTTACCCCGGGGGTTGTAGCTGGTGGTCCTGCTTGTAGCAATGCCTCTCGCGAGCAGGTACTGCCGAAGTTCGTCGCTCATAAAAGATGAGCCCCTGTCGCTATGGATATAGCTAGGGAAACCGAACAAGGCGAAGAGGTCATTCAGACATTTAATGACCGTGGTACTGGTCATGTCCGAGCAAGGGATGGCAAACGGGAAACGGGAGTACTCATCAATTATATTGAGGAAGTACACATTGCGGTCAGAGGAGGGGAGGGGCCCTTTAAAATCGATGCTCAGCCGCTCGAAGGGGCGCGTGGCTTTGATCAGGCTCGCTCTGTCTGGCCTATAAAAATGCGGCTTGCACTCGGCACAGATCTGGCAGTTCCTGGTCATGGTCCTGACCTCCTCGATGGAGTAGGGCAGGTTACGGGATTTGATAAAATGGAAGAACCTGGTGACCCCCGGGTGGCAGAGGTCATTGTGGAGGGTCTGTAGCCTATCAACCTGCGCGTTGGCGCACGTACCACGTGATAGGGCATCTGGGGGCTCATTGAGTTTCCCGGGCCGGTACAAGATATCGTAATTGTAGGTGGAGAGTTCGATTCTCCACCTTAAGATCTTGTCATTCTTGATTTTGCCCCGCTGCTTATTATGAAACATAAAAGCCACTGAACGCTGGTCAGTGAGCAGGGTAAATCGTTTTCCGGCCAGGTAATGCCGCCAATGTCGCACGGCTTCCACAATGGCCTGGGCCTCCTTTTCGACAGAGGAGTGTCGAATCTCGGGGCCCTGGAGGGTCCTTGAGAAAAAGGCCACGGGTCTCCCCGCCTGGTTAAGGGTTGCAGCTAGGGCAAAGTCGGATGCGTCGCTCTCCACTTGAAAAGGAAGGGACTCATCCACAGCGTGCATTGTGGCCTTCGCAATGTCTCCTTTTATGAGAGTGAAGGCTGCACAGGCCTCTGCTGTCAGGGGGAAGGAGGCGGACTTGATGAGGGGTCGGGCTTTATCCGCATAGTTGGGCACCCACTGAGCATAGTAAGAGAAAAACCCCAGGCATCTCTTCAGTGCTTTCTGGCAGTGGGGGAGGGGGAGCTCCATAAGGGGGCGCATTCTATCGGGGTCTGGGCCGATGACTCCGTTCTCCACTACGCAGCCAAGAATAGCAAGGCGCGTAGTACGAAACATACATTTGTCTTTGTTGTATGTGAGATTCAGCCGCTGGGCCGTCCGGAGGAATTTCTCTAGATTAACGTCGTGGTCCTGCTGGTCGTGGCCGCAGATGGTGACGTTGTCTAGATATGGGAAAGTGGCCTGGAGCGCGTTCTGGTCAACCATCCGGTCCATCTCCCGTTGGAAGACAGAAACTCCGTTGGTGACGCCGAAGGGAACTCTGAGAAAGTGATAGAGCCGACCGTCAGCTTCAAAAGCTGTGTACTGGCGGTCCTCAGCCCTGATGGGGAGCTGGTGGTATGCCGACTTCAGATCAATCGTCGAGAACACCCGGTATTGTGCTATCTGATTGACCATGTCAGATATGCGGGGGAGTGGGTATGCATCTAGTTGGGTGTAGCGATTGATCGTCTGGCTGTAGTCAATAACTAGGCGCTGTTTTTCGCCAGTCTTCACTACCACCACTTGTGCTCGCCATGGGCTGGTGCTACTTTCAATAATCCCTTCCTTCAGGAGTCTCGCTACCTCAGATTTAATGAAGCTCCTATCCCCAACACTGTAACGCCTGCTTTTGGTAGCGATGGGCTTACAGTCGCGGGTGAGGTTAGCGAACAAGGAGGGGGGGGGGACTTTAAGGGTGGAGAGGCTGCAAATGGTGCACGGCGGGCGATTTAAAAGCTGCTGGCTGCAGACTGTGAGTGGGGGGAGGGGTCCGTCATACGCTAATGTGACACTCTTAAGGTGGCACTGAAAATCCAACCCCAGTAGAACGGCAGCGCAGAGATGGGGCAGGACCAGAAGTTTAAAATTTTTGTATTCTGTGCCCCTTACTGAAAGGGTCACTACACAGTAGCCACCGACGTCCGCTGACTGGGCTTTGGAAGCCAAAGAGATCCGATGGCGCGTCGGCAGGACCGGGAGAGAGTAACTGCGCACCGTGTCGGGGTGGATAAAGCTCTCCGTGCTCCCGCTGTCAAAAAGGCAGGTAGTGGCGCGGCCGTTTACCGTAATATCCATCATGGACCTGGACAGTTGATGAGGGAGAGATTGGTCCAGCGTCACGGAGGCCAGCGTATGGTCGAGCGAGTCGATGTGGTCGTCAGATGAGGCGGTGGTTGAGTCCGGGTCCCCCGTGGTTGAAGTCGGAGGCGTCCAAGATGGCGGACAAAATGGCGGCGCCCACGGTCCCAATCCCCACGCGGCTGGGGGAGCCCAAGATGGCGGACAAGATGGCTGCGCCCACGGTTCGCACGCAGCGCTGCTGGCGTTAGCGGTCTTCCCTTTGCAGGCGCTAACGTAGTGACCTTTCTTCCCGCAGCCGGAGCAGGTAGCATTCTTCGCGGGGCAGCGTGCTCTAGGGTGTTTAGCTTGGCCACAAAAATAGCATTTTTGTGCCTTGGACATCGCTGCAGCAGTCGGAGGTGGCGGTCCCATGGCCCAAGATTGCGGCGTCCACGGCGCGGGGCGATGAGGGGAAAAAGCGTCCATATTTCTGTGGGCCGCGTCGAGCGAGAGCGCGAGGGACACTGCCTTTGTCAGGTCTATTTCACCCTTCTCCAGCAGCCTCTGCCGGGAGTAGTCGGACCTTAGACCCGCAACGAAAGCGTCTCGTATCAGTCCCTCCGCATGTGCCGCGGCCGATACTTCCTTGCAGTCGCAGCCGCGTCCGAGTACCCGCAGTGCCCGTAGGAAGGCTTCCACCGATTCCCCGGGCTGCTGTCTGCGAGATCTTAAAAGGTGCCTGGCATAGACCGTGTTAACCGGGCGTGCATACTGCCCTTTCAGTAGGTCGATAGCCGCCGCGTAGGTCGTCGCATCTTGGATTAAAGTATAGACTTGGTGGCTCACCTTCGAGGCCAGGATTTTCAGTTTATTTTCATCAAGAGTCACGGTCGAGGCTTCCAGATACGCCTCAAAGCAACGCAGCCATTGTGCGAATTTAGTCGACGAACCCGCTTCTTGGGGGTCTAGGTCCAGGCATGTTGGTCTGAGGGCTCGCAGCAGCGCCTGCTGCTCAGCGTTTTGCGCCATCGGTTGATCAGCATCCGCAGCCAACATTTAACTTTGGTAATAAAATTGATGCACTATCAATTGCTACAAAAGACTGGAGATTGAGAAAGTAATAAACAGGCTTTTATTACCAAAGAACAGAGCATGCCTCTTGTGGTTGCCTGGTATCCAAAAGGGCCGGAGGCTTCTGAGCAGCGACCTTTATACCCAGCCATGAGGGTGGAGCCAGGGGCGGAGTCAGCTGAGGCATGCACAGACAAGTACAACAATATGCAAGAGTGAACAACAGTACTAACAGTGAACAACAATACTAACAACAGTGGTTTACCACACAGAGTAAAGCTCCCTCTGCACTGTCCCATCAAACACTCCCAGGGCAGGTACAGCACGGGTTACAGAGTAAAGCTCCCTCTACACTGTCCCCATCAAACACTCCCAGGGCAGGTACAGCACGGGTTAGATACAGAGTAAAGCTCCCTCTACACTGTCCCATCAAACACTCCCAGGGCAGGTGCAGCACGGGTTAGATACAGAGTAAAGCTCCCTCTACACTGTCCCATCAAACACTCCCAGGGCAGGTGCAGCACGGGTTAGATACAGAGTAAAGCTCCCTCTACACTGTCCTAAGAGACTGTTGAAACACTTTGCACACAGGCCCCCTACAGTAGACAGAGGAGACTTTCCTGCCATCAGTCTGGTGCGGATTTGAGCCCAGAGATGACTGGCCAGTGTTCAACCCACCGAGTCACTCGCACCCTCCCAGTCATTTCTTTTAAACCGGTTATGTTGGATCCTTCGGGACAGTTCCATCCGGCGTGCTTGTGACAGAATTTTGCCGATCGATAAATCTGCCCCAATGTCGTGTCTCTGGTGCGGGAACGCAATAGAAATAACCTGCTCAGAGCCCAAAACAAAACAGAAAAATGTGGCAATCCGATGATCTCATGACCCCCCCTTGGCTTCCCCTCATGGAACCCCTTGGGCCTGGAGATGCAGGTTTGAAAACCTGTTGTTTTACATGGAAACTAAAGCACAGAAACAGGCCATTCGGCCCAACTGGTCCGTGCCGGTGTTTCTGCTCCACACCAGCCTCCTCCCACCCCTCTTCATCTAACTCAATGTTTGAAACTCCTAAAGCCCTGGTTCCCTCCCATGGCTCATTGGCTAAAAGCACCGACAGATGTGGGCACTGAGCCATGCGAGACTGGGGAAATCCCAGATTGGATCCCCCCCCCCCCCCCCCCCCCCCTGCTTCGCCCCTGCCCCGTCTGCGATGTTAGCTCTTCAATTGGCCTCAGTACCCACGATTAACGGGAGGGGGATTAAAATCAGTCCCTGCTCCTCAATCCCCATCCAGTCGTTCCCCCCTGGTGGATAGCGTGTTTGGGAGAGGCGCGGGATCAGGCTTGGCTGTGACGCCTCTGATGGTGGAAGTGCCCGCTGTCCTGCGATGCGGTGCGGAACAACTTCTCCTACTTTGTCCGCTGAGGCCGTTTCTTGGGCTGATGTCGGATCTGGCCGGTACCCCGCAGTACCACCGCCCGTGATATTCGTGGTCAGTGGGTTACAGAGTTCGTTCGTTCTCTCCTCGCAGGGAGCCCGAGGCCTGAGCGGTCCCTGCTGCCGCACGGTGCTCTGTTACCTCATCCCCGTCGCGCTGATCCTCACTCTCGGGAGCTGGTACCTCCTGGCCTCCAGACAGGTGGCTCTGACCTCGGGCCCAGTCAGGGAGCTGAAGATGGACTGGATTTACAGCTTGTTACCGTGGCAAGAGGAGGAATGCCAGGACCACTGCAGGTAGGCGTGGGGGGGGATCGGGGGTGAGGGAGGAGGGGTCCGGGTCGGGGGTGGTTGTGGGGGGGGGGGTATGGGGGTCAGGGAGGAAGTGGGGGGGTATGGGGGTCAGGGAGGAAGTGGGGGGCAGGGGGCAGGGAATCAAGGAGGAAGTGGGGGGGGTCGGGGAGGAAGTGGGGGGGGTCGGGGAGGAAGTGGGGGGGTGGCCGGGGGTCAGGGAGGAAGTGCGGGGGCGGGGATCAGGGAGGAAGTGGGGGGCAGGGAATCAAGGAGGAAGTGGGGGGGGTCGGGGAGGAAGTGGGGGGGTGGCCGGGGGTCAGGGAGCAAGTGGGTCGGGGAGGAAGTGGGGGGGTGGCTGGGGAGGAAGTGGGGGGGCGGGCGGGGATCGGGGAGGAAGTGGGGGGTCGGGGAGGAGGTGGGGGGGGCAGGCGGGGGTCGGGGTGGAGGTGGGGGGCGGGCAGGGGTCAGGGAGGAGGTGGGGGGCGGGCAGGGGTCAGGGAGGAAGTGGGGGGGGCGGGGATTAGGGAGGAAGTGGGGGGGGGGGTCGGGGAGGATGTGAGGGCTGGGTCGGGGGGAAGGGGTGGTCAGGGTTAGGGACGCAGAGGGGCCGGGATCAGAGATGCAGAGGGCCAGGGTCGGTGGTGGGTGGGGGAGCTCAGGGAGAGGGTGCCAGGATCAGGGAGGCGTAGGGGATCCGGGTCAAGGAGGTGGGAAGACAGCGGGCAGGTTGAGAGGAAGAACAAGAGGGAGCAAGAGGCCAGAATTGGAGGAGCGCAGAGATCTCGGCGGGGGGTGGGGGGGAGGGGTGGTTACAGAGATGGGGGGGGCGGGGGCATTGCCGGTCTGGGAGCCGATGCGGGTCAGTGAGCACGGGGTGATGGGTGAACGGGACTCGGTGCGAGTTAGGACACGGGGCGGCCGAGTTTTGGATGAGCTGAAGTTTGCGGAGGGAGGAATGTGAGAGACCGGCCGGGAGAGTGTCAGGATAGTCGAGCCCGGAGGGGACAAAGTTGAACAATAAAAACACACGCCCTGTTTTCCGTGCCGTTAATCCGGGCGAATCGCCTGTGGTTTTTTTTGTTTGTGGTGCTGTAGTTTGACGCTGGTGGAGAGTATCCCGATCGGCCTGCTGTACCCGAAAGAAGCCCCGCGCCACGCCTCGATCTACGGGGGCTGGATGAATCTGCTGAGCCAGGCCAACGAGACCGTGCAGATCGCGGCTTTTTACTTCACCCTGCGGGGCAGTGACATGAAGCTCGCGGACCCCTCGGCCTTAGAGGTGACCACTCCGCGCCGGCCTGTCTTCCTTGGGTGCAAAACCGGCGCGTGTCAACTTTTGAATGTTATCGGCGCCGCAGCAAGTTTTAAAACCCCCCGTCTGCCTTGATTCGCGCAAATTTCTCTCTTGCCCCGCCACAGGTGTAATACATTAAAAGTCTTGCACACAGTGCGGGCTGCCTGTGTCATACATACTTCCTGTAAGAACATAGGAAATAGGAGCAGGAGTCGGCCATACGGCCCCTCGAGCCTGCTCCACCATTCAATAAGGTCACGGCTGATCATCGACCTCAACTCCACTTTCCCGCCCGATCCCCATATCCCTCGATTCCCCGAGAGTCAAAAAATCTATCGATCTCCGCCTTGAATATACTCGATGACTGAGCCTCCACAGCCCTCTGGGGTAGAGAATTCCAAAGATTCACCACCCTCTGAGTGAAGAAATTCCTCCTCATCTCAGTCCTAAATGGCCGACCCCTTATCCTGAGACTGTGACCCCTGGTTCTAGACTCTCCAGCCAGGGGGAAACAGCCTCTCCGCATCTACCCTGTCAATCCCCCTCAGAATCTTATATGTTTCAATGAGATCGCCTCTCATTCTTCTAAACTCCAGAGAGTATCGGCCCAATCTCTCCTCATAGGGCAGCCCTCTCATCCCAGGGATCAGTCTAGTGAACCTTCGTTGCACTGCCTCCAAGGCAAGTAACGCTTTCCCCGTCATGAGACCCCTGTTGTTATAAAGTAGCGCAACATCTGTCTATATGAGCAGCACTACAGGACATCTGCCAGTTTTGTGTGTGTATTTTATATACATATTCTAGCGCACTTCTATCGAGCACCAGACGTCACATCAGTGTCACGCTTCCTTACAGATGCAATTACAGTTTTTAAGAGTAGGGCAGTCAGTGACCTGGAGCTTGAAATTTACCACCAGTTACGCCGGCCCTCTGATTAACCCCAGCAGTTTAAAGGCAGCTACAGTTACCTTGGATTTGCCGAATCTAAAGCAGTGGCCTTAAAGGGACGGGCCAGATTAGCAGCGAGACGTCACACAATCATGCTCCATCCTGGAGCAATGCCACGGTAGATCCACTAATGGTTCGCTGCCCCTCTGTCCGATGCGCCTCTCATTTTGAGTTCCGGTTCATGCGCAGGGCGAGATGGTGTTGAAGAGGTTGGCGGAATTGAAATCTCGAGGAATCAGGCTGAAAGTCGCAGTGAACAGCCCCCAGACGTCGGAAGAGGACACGACTTACCTGGAACAGAGTGGTGAGACCCAGGGCTATAATTAACACTTGTTTGGTTCTTTCCATTTTCTTGTTCATCTCCCCTTCCCCGCCCCGAGAAAGCGCTGACTCTCGCTGGGGAACGGTTACACAATGCCCCGGCCAATGTGGCTGTCCTCACCGTGAGTCTTTTCGACCACAGAACAGCATGACAGCTGAGCCCGATTCTGACATCGCCTCCCACACCAAACATACACCTTCCAGCAGGTGCGTCACTGACTCCCCTGGCCAATGGCAGCTACCTCGACTGTCGCCCTGGCCTGGTCTCCGCTAACACCGGACAGGCTCGGAATCGAACCTTCCTGCCCTGTGTAGCCGAGGGTTCCCCCCGCCAGACAGCGCACCCTTTAAGTGAGTTGCTGCGGCATCGTGATTTGCACACTTGCGGTGGGATGCATGGACTCGAGAAAAGAAATGATAGAATCGTGCAGCACAGAAAGGCCATTCGGCCCATCGTGCCTGTGCCGGCTCTTTGAAAGAGCTCTCCAATTAGTCCCGCTATCCCCTGCTTTTTCCTCATAGCTCTGCAAATATTTCCTTTTCAAGTATTTATCCAATTCTCCTTTTTGAAAGTTACTATTGAATCTGCTCCCACCGCCCTTTCAGGCAGCGTATTCCAGATCACAACAACTCGCTGCATAAAAAATTTCTCCTCCTCTTCCCCTCTGGTTCTTTTGCCAATTATTTTAAATCTGTGTGCTCTGGTTACCGACCCTCCTGCCAGTGGAAACAGCTTCCTATTCCTAAATTCTTCCTTTTTAAAAAAAAAAAAAAATTCATTTGAATAAAATTGCAGGAAACTCTCTTTTAACCGGCACCTAAATATCTGGAAATCTCTCTTAACCGGCAAAATTCAGGAGTAGGTTCAGGTAAGTTTTACTATATATTAGTGGCCGTGTAACTGGGATTCATGGATCGGTGGCTGTGTAACCGGGACTCCTGCACAAGTGCCGTGTAACCGGGGCTCCTGCACCTGTGGCTGTGTACGGGGCTCTCGTACCTTGGTAAGTATACCTCTCTGTAATCCGGACTTTTTGATCAACCGGCACCACGCCGGTCCCGTCGGTGCCGGATAAAAAAGAGTTTCCTGTACTTTCATATTCCCGATCTAAATACATTGAAACTTCAGCACGAGGCCATTTGGCCCACAATGTTTGTGCTTCACATTGGACTTCTGTACTGTAATCCCACTCTTTCCCTGCAGCCTCTATTATATTTCCTCTTCATATTTATCTCATTCCCTTTAAATGTTGCTTCAGTAGCCTCTTGTGACCATTTGGTCCAGATTCTACTCACAAGATAAAAAATCTTCTAAACCTCTTCCCTATGCTTTGAGTTTGAATCCTCAGTTTAAGGCTCCTTGTTGCCAGTTGAACTCCCAGTGGAAATCAACTTTACTATTTAGCCCCTTTGACACTTCAAACACTTCTGGTAGGCCCCCTTTAACCTTTCGGTCTTGATTTATCAATTCTCTCATCGTAACGCTATTTCTCATTCCTGGTATCTAGCGATAGAAAACAAAAAATCTTTTGTCTGCACGCATTTCCTTTTTACAAAATCTTGTTTCCTGTTGTCACATCTTTTTGTGTCATCTCTTTTCTCCATTATGAATTCCAACATCTGCATCTAGGCATAGGCAACCGCCTATGTAAACTGTCACGCTGTAATTACACTCTCCCACCAGTGGTGGCCCTGTAGCACCTCAGCCTGTACTGCAGCAGAACCTCTGCACTCCAACCAGCTCTGCTTCCCAAGTTTTGTTCTTGAAATAATGATATAAAATCCCAAGTATTATTTAAAAATGAGGGCAGAATGCGAGAGTTTAAAATGGGGAACCATCCTCGGCTTTCCAACCCTGCTTCGCCAGACATGGTCTCGATTTCCCGGAGGCAAGACCACAGGCGATCATTCCATTGCCCTAGTTGGTCCACGTCACATTATTCCACGGCTCCGAGGCCAACGTGTCCGGGGTCGCTTTGAGAGTCCAGTTCAGCGGCGGAGTGCGTCACGGGACGCGGCTTGTCTGTAACGTGACTGTGCCGTTTCGCTGTGCAGGTGCGGAGGTGAGGCGCGTGGACTTGAAGAATCTCACGGGCGGAATCGTTCACACCAAGCTCTGGGTGGTTGACGGAAGGCACGTCTACATAGGCAGCGCCAACATGGACTGGCGCTCGCTCACCCAGGTAACTGCCAGCGAGCGGACCCCAGTAAAGCTTGTGACTGCCCAAAGCTTTTCCTCCCTTTTATTTTGCTCCCCCATCCCCTCCTCTCCTTAAGGCGCTGATTCATGGTGGGGTGCGGTTACAAACGGGCGCCAGACACCCTCTGGTACCTGGGCCAAAGGGCCGGTCTTCATGCTCAAGATGAAATAGTGGTCCCAGCTGGGTCTCCCTGCTCCTGGGCTGGTTTGAGGGGAGGGGCAGGGGGAAGGGAGGAGGGCTGGGTGGGGAGGGAAATGATCGGTCAGGGCTCTTCCTACAGTTTTTTTTTACTATCCAGTGACTCCTACCGGAAAATGCACCTGTTTAGACATTGAGGACGGGGATCGGGATTGGCCGTGATGCCCCTCCCGTTCGATCAGCTCTGCACGCTCACCTCGGGGGGGTCAGAAGGTTGTGGGTTCACAGTCCCACTCCGGGGACTTGAGCACAAAAATCTAGGCTGACACTCCCAGTGCAGTGCTGAGGGAACACCGCACTGTCGGAGGGGCAGTGCTGAGGGAACGCAGCACTGTCGGAGGGGCAGTACTGAGGGAGTGTCGGAGGGGCGGTACTGAGGGAGCGCCGCACTGTCGGAGGGGCAGTACTGAGGGAGCGCCGCACTGTCGGAGGGGCAGTACCGAGGGAGCGCCGCACTGTCGGAGGGGCAGTACTGAGGGAGTGTCGGAGGGGCGGTACTGAGGGAGCGCCGCACTGTCGGAGGGGCAGTACTGAGGGAGCGCCACACTGTCGGAGGGGCAGTACTGAGGGAGCGCCGCACTGTCGGAGGGGCAGTACTGAGGGAGTGCCGCACTGTCGGAGGGGCAGTACTGAGGGAGTGCCGCACTGTCGGAGGGGCGGTACTGAGGGAGCGCCGCACTGTTGGAGGGGCAGTACTGAGGGAGTGCCGCACTGTCGGAGGGGCGGTACTGAGGGAGCACCGCACTGTCGGAGGGGCAGTACTGAGGGAGTGCCGCACTGTCGGAGGGGCAGTACTGAGGGAGTGCCGCACTGTCGGAGGGGCAGTACTGAGGGAGCGCCGCACTATCGGAGGAGCAGTGCTGAGGGAATGCCGCACTGTCGAAGGTGCCGTCTTTCGGATGAGACATTAAACCGAGGCCCCGTCTGCTCTCTCGGGTGGATGTCAAAGATCCCACGGGCACTATTTCAAAGAAGAGCAGGGGGAGTTCTCCCAGGTGTCCTGGGGCCAATATTTATCCCACAACCAACATCACTAAAACAGATGATCTGGTCATTATCACATTGCTGTTTGTGGGCTCTTGCTGTGCGCAAATTGCTGCGTTTCCTACATTACAACAGTGACCACATGTCAAAAAAAAAGTGCTTCATTGGCTGTAAAGCGCTTTGGGGTGTCCTGAGGTGGTGAAAGGCGCTGGAGAAATGCAAGATCTTTAATTTCTTTGCTGCCGTGACCACTCCCTCCCGCTCTGTCCAGGTGAAGGAGTTGGGAGTCGTGCTGTCTAACTGCAGCTGTCTGGCACGGGACGTGGAGAAGGTCTTCGAGGCGTACTGGCACCTGGGGGAGAAGGGGGCCGCCATCCCAGGACGGTGGCCCAGCCGGTACAACGCTCTGTCCAGCAAGCAGCACCCACTCCGGCTGAAGCTGAACGGCATCGAAGCACAAGTCTACGTGTCGGTGAGTATCCTGATCTCCATCATTACTTTTCTCCCCTTTTCCTGAAAGTCCCGAGTCACATCGGAAAGGGGGGCGGGTGGGGGAGGCTGCCGTTCCACCAGAGCTGGGAACCTGAGAACACAGGAACAGGAGGAGGCCATTCAGCCCCTCGAGCCTGTTCTGCCATTCAATGAGATCATGGCTGATCTGTATCTTAACTGTGGGTTCACAGTCCCACTCCAGGGACTTGAGCACAAAAATCTAGGCTGACACTCCCAGTGCAGTGCTGAGGCTCCATAGCCTTTGATACCCTTGGCCAAGAAAAATCTATCGATCTCCGAGGAGGACTGCGACAAAATACAGGACGACATTAATAAACTTGCAGAATGAGCGTGTAATTGGATAATAAACTTCAATATAGGGAAGTGTGAGGTGGTGCATTTGGTCGGAATACTGCTTGTATAGTAAGAGTCTAAATGGGGTCGAGGTACAGAGGAATTTGGGGATATAGATACACAAATCACTAAAAGTAACAACGCAGGTTAATAAGGCCATAAAAAAAGCAAACTAAGCACTGGGGTTCATTTCCAGAGGGATTGAATTGAAAAGCAGAGAAGTTCTGTTAAACTTGTATCGAACCTCGGTTAGACCACACTTGGAGCACTGTGCACAGTCCTGGTCTCCATATACCTTGGTTAGACCACACTTGGAGCACTGTGCACAGTTCTGGTCTCCACATACCTTGGTTAGACCACACTTGGAGCACTGTGCACAGTCCTGGTCTCCATATACCTCGGTTAGACCACACTTGGAGCACTGTGCACAGTCCTGGTCTCCATATACCTCGGTTAGACCACACTTGGAGCACTGTGCACAGTTCTGGTCTCCATATACCTTGGTTGGACCACACTTGGAGCACTGTGCACAGTCCTGGTCTCCATATACCTTGGTTGGACCACACTTGGAGCACTGTGCACAGTTCTGGTCTCCATATTATAAAAAGGATTATGGAGGCACTGAAGGTGCAAAAAAGATTTACTAGAATGATACCAGAACTGAGAGGTTATAATTATCAGGAAAGATTGAACAGGCCGGGGCTCTTTTCTCTAGAAAAGAGGCTGAGGGGTGACCTGATCGAGGTCTTTAAGATTATGAAGGGGTTCGATAGGGTAGACGTAGAGAAGATGTTTCCGTTTGTGGGTGTGTCCAAAGACTAGGGACCATCAATATAAGATAGACACTGATAAATCCAATTGGGAATTCAGGAGAAACTCCTTTCCCCAGAGTGGTGAGAATGTGGAACTCACCACCAGAGGGAGTGGTTGAGGCGAATAGTATAGATGCATTTAAGGGGAAGCTGGATACACACATGAGGGAGAAAGGAATAGAAGGATATGTTGATAAGGTGAGATGAAGTAGGATGGGAGGAGGCTGGTGTGGAGCATAAACACCGGCACGGAGCAGATGGGCCGAATGGCCTGTGTCTGTGCTGTAAATACTGTGCAATGCCCTATCAATTCCTTTCAAAATCCTAAAATTTTTAGTGTCTGTCAGCTGTGGCTCAGTGGGTAGCGCTCTCCTCCGAGTTAAAAGGTTGTGGGTTCGGTAGCGCTCTCTCCTCCGAGTTAAAAGGTTGTGGGTTCGGTAGCGCTCTCTCCTCCGAGTTAAAAGGTTGTGGGTTCGGTAGCGCTCTCCTCCGAGTTAAAAGGTTGTGGGTTCGGTAGCGCGCTCTCCTCCGAGTTAAAAGGTTGTGGGTTCGAGCCCGCACAAAAAATAAGTTGTCCTCTACTGCGTCAGTGAGAGATTTTCTGTTTCCCCACATTGACCATCCTGCTAATGCCAAGCCCACCAGGAGCAGCAGCTGGACTGCGACTGACCAAACACATTTCATATAGGCCAGTGGACGCAGAGACTTATCGCTGAACCAGCGCCCATGGGAAGTAGCTAACCCACTCTGCCACCCTAGTGTCTCGTGGAAATACGTCGTATTTTTGAATTCCTGTTCTGGATCTGGTGATGGGAGCACTAGACTTGTTTCGAGAGTGACTGTGAGCGTTCTCCGTCTTTCCCAGAGTGCTCCCCCGTCGCTCTGTGCTTCCGGGCGAACCACGGACCTCGATGCCATCCTGAGCGTCATCGACGATGCGAGAGAGTTCGTCTTCATCTCGGTCATGGATTTCCTTCCACTCTGCCGGTACTGCGACCCCCCGAGGTATGTGGACACGCGCAGGGCAGGCTACTGCTGACCCCGAGCATTTAACGCTGCAGATAGGTTCGGAGCCGAAGACGTTGGCTCCGAGGGTGAATCCCCATCTGTGACAAGCCAAGGTTCGATCTCGGGTCTGTGCTGAGTTAGCTGCTCGCGGGGGGAGATAGCTTGCTCTCTTGTGCCTCCTAGTGGCCAGAGCGCGCACAAAATCCAGGCTGACACTCCCAGAACAGCACTGAGGGAGCGCCGCACTGTCGGAGGGGCAGTACTGAGGGAGCGCCGCACTGACGGAGGGGCAGTGCTGAGGGAGCGCCGCACTGTCAGAGGGGCAGTACCGAGGGAGCGCCGCACTGTCGGCGGGGCAGTGCCGAGGGAGCGCCGCACTGTCGGAGGGGCAGTGCCGAGGGAGCGCCGCACTGTCGGAGGAGCAGTGCTGAGGGAGCGCCGCACTGTCGGAGGGGCAGTACTGAGGGAGCGCCGCACTGTCGGAGGGGCAGTACTGAGGGAGCGCCGCACTGTCGGAGGGGCAGTACTGAGGGAGGGGCAGTACTGAGGGAGCGCCGCACTGTCGGAGGGGCAGTACTGAGGGAGTGTCGGAGGGGCAGTGCTGAGGGAGCGCCGCACTGTTGGAGGGGCGGTACTGAGGGAACGCCGCACTGTCGGAGGGGCGGTACTGAGGGAACGCCGCACTGTCGGAGGGGCAGTACTGAGGGAGCGCCGCACTGTCGGAGGGGCGGTGCTGAGGGAGTGCCGCACTGTCGGAGGGGCGGTACTGAGGGAGCACCGCACTGTCGGAGGGGCAGTACTGAGGGAGTGCCGTCTTTTGGATGTGACGTTAAACCGAGGTCCCGTCTGCCCTCAGGTGGACGGGAAAGATCCCACGGCCACTATTGGAAGAGGAGCAGGGGGAGTTCTCCCCGGTGTCCTGGGCCCAATGTTTATCCCTCAACCAACATCACTAAAACAGATGATCTGGTCATTATCACATTGCTGTTTGTGGGAGCTTGCTGTGCGCAATTTGGCTGCTGCGTTTCCCACATTACAACAGTGACCACACTTCAAAAGTACTTCATTGGCTGTAAAGTGCTTTGGGACGTCCTGAGGTGGTGAAAGGCGCGGGAGAAATGGGAGACTTTCTTTAAACAAACGCCGGTTGTTTCTCATTCAGGTTGGGACAATTACTTTTTGTTTTTTCCGTGCACCCCTCCAGACTCTGGCCAGCGATTGAGGACCGGCTCCGCGAGGCGGCCTGCGAGCGGAAGGTGTCGGTCCGCCTGCTGATCAGTTGCTGGGCGCACTCGTACCCCCCCATGTTCATCTATCTGAAGTCGCTGAGCATCCTCGGCGAGGAACCCCTAAGCTGCCCGGTCCAGGTGGTGAGTCATCGGTCTTCAAAAAGTTGTTTTCATCGCTTCCTGCGTTTGGCTACCGCGCCAGTGGCGGCGAGACCAGTTTACCGCCTCGGTGGTGGGGGGGGAACCCCCTTTCAAAAACCGCCCTCCCCCAAGCCAGCCTGGAGTTCCCGCTCCTCATCAGCATCCAGCTGTGTGGTAACGATATCGGCCTCAATTCCGATGCCCACCCACTTGGTGGAATATTAAAACACTCGTTAGGCCACAGCTAGAATACTGTGCACAGTTCCTGTCACCACATTACAGGAAAGATGTGATTGCACTAGAGAGGAGATTTAAATCTCCCCTCAGCCTCCCCTGTTCCAAAGAAAACAACCCCAGCCTATCCAATCTTTCCTCACAGCTAAAAATTCTCCAGTCCTGGCAACATCCTCGCAAATCTAATTGAAGTGTATAAAATTATGAGGGGCCTAGATAGAGTGGATAGGAAGGACCTATTTCCCTTAGCGGCGAAGTCAGGGGGGCATTGATTTAAATTCATTGGTAGGTTTAGAGGGGATTTGAGGGAACATTTCTTCACCCAGAGGATTGTGGGGGTCTGGAACTCACTGCCTGAAAGGGTGGTAGAGGCAGAAACCCTCATCGCATTTAAAAAGTACTTGGATACGCCCTTGTAACCTACAGGGCTACGGACCAAGAGCTGGAAAGTGGGATTAGGCCGGAGAGCTCTTTGTCGGCCAGCGCGGACACAATGGGCCGAATGGCCTCCTTCTGTGCCGTAAATTTCTCTGATTCTGCCAGCACAACATCTGGGCTGACGGATAGAGCGTGGCCAATTTGGGCAGGGCACCAGAGGGTGCGCCCCCCCCACCCCCACCCACACCCACACACCTTTGGGAGCAGAGGTGGGTAACTGTTGAGCAATGAAAGCCGTCACATTTATCTCTGGGGTCACAAGGAAGATCTTGCACCATCAGTGGTGAGAATGTGGAACTCGCCACCACAGGGAGGGGTTGAGGCAAATAGTAAAGACGCATTTAAGGGGAAGCTGGATAAACACATGAGGGAGAAAGGAAGAGAAGGATATGCTGATCAGGTGAGATGAAGAAGGGTGGGAGGAGGCTCGTGTGGAGCATAAACACCGCTTTGAGCAGTTGGGCTGAATGGCCTGTAAAATTCTATGTGATTCTCTTAAGAGGTGCTGCTTTGACACTGACACTAAGATGTTGTTTCAAGAGCCTGTCCCCTTCCATCCACCCCCTTCTTTTCCTCTTGCAGAAGCTCTTTCAGGTTCCGGCCACAGAAGAACAGAAGAGAATTCCCTTCAGCCGAGTCAACCACAACAAGTACATGGTCACCGACCGCATCGCCTACATTGGTGAGTGTTGAGGGGGCGCTCCTGTGTTGGGTAAACTCGGGCCAAACCGGGGAAATCAGCGCAGTCCTTTCCCACACCCTGCTTTTCCTCTCATCCAGCTCTTGTCACTGGATAAAAGCTGCAGGAGGGGTCTAGCACCTCTACTGGTGGGAGGGTGTAATTACAGCGTGACATGATTACATAGGAAATTCCCATTTATAAATGTGGTTCTAGGAACTTGTATTGATGGGAAGTGCATGCAGATGTAACTTTTCTAATATAGCAATAGATGAATATAGATGTGCTGGGGGAGGGGTGAATCTGGAAAGGGGGTTACTGCGCAGTTGCTACAATGAACTAAACCTCCAATTTGCATTCTTTGCTTAAAGGGACATCCAACTGGTCCGAAGACTATTTCATCAGAACGGCTGGAGTGGGGCTGGTCATAAACCAGACCGGGGCTGCGCCTGGCAACCCGGGCACAGCGCAGAGCCAGCTGCGGGCGGTGTTTGAACGCGACTGGAACTCTGACCACGCATCGGATCTTGGCAGCGAAGATGTGAAGCACTGCTACCAGCATAGGGAGGGCGTGTAAGGAGCAGCGAGCATCACTTGCAGCCCGACGGTGCGAGGGGGGAATGGGGGACAACAGAGGCGGCGGGCAGTGGGTGGGGGGGGGGGTGGAAACAAGGAAGCAGTGGAGAGTCTCAGACTCCTTATTTTTGTCTCGACCTCCTTTTTTGTCTCGACTCCCTTTCACTCCTGTTATCACTTTCCCAGAGGTGGAGTGGCTTTTTAAAGTTATATTACCTGTTTTGGAACCCCCACCCCCACCACAAATTGGTTTCACCTTCCCTAACAACAAAAAACATTTCACACTCACAAATGAGGCACCAGGATTTGAGCACAATGTTGTGACGTAGAAACTGCCTGAATTTGCTTTTTTAATGTCGACCTTGTGTGGTATTGGATTTCGATGCTCGACGTTCAGCCCTCGATTTGCGCAGCAGTGTTAGTGTCGAGTACTTAACGAGTGCTCCCAAGTTCCGTCGACCGCCATCTTAATGGAGGCGTGTACCTGCTTTAACACAGCACGTTCCAACATCCACCTCGCAACAAATTCCACAAACACGTTTTAGCCTGTACAGTAGTAAGTGCGCAAGCTGTAGGACTTTAGTTTTTAACCGCCCTTCAGCCTTTATCGGGTACGGTAACATAGTGGTTATGTCACTGGACTAGTGATCCAGAGGCCTGGACTAATGATCTGGAGACTGAGAGTTCAAATCCCACCAATTTAAATTCAGTTAATAAATATATCTGGAATTTAAAAAAAAAAAAAGCTAGTATCAATAATGGTGACCATGAAACTACCGGATTGCTGTAAAAACCCACCTGGTTCACTAATGTCCTTTTTAGGGAAGGAAATCTGCCGCCCTTACCCGGTCTGGCCGATATGTGACTCCAGACCCACAGCAATGTGGTTGTCTCTTAACTGCCCTCTGAAATGGCCTAGCAAAGTCACTCAGTTGTATAAGGCAGCTCACCACCACCTTCTCTAGGGCAATTAGGAATGGGCAATAAATGCTGGCCTTGCTGGCGACGCCCACATCCCGTGAACAAATTTTAAAAAAAGCCTGTTTGCAGTTGTTGTTCCTCCTGGTAACATCGGAGATGGAAACCTGAAACTCGAGGGGGGGGCGGCGGTTGAGGTAGAACGAACAAGGACTGAGAAAAGGCTGGTATTTGGGGTGAGTTCAGCAACGTTACGTTTTTACACCTTCCATCTGACAGCAAGGTTAGAATCATACCGCGCAGAAGGAAATCGTCCGACCTGTCGTGCTGGAGTAGATTTCGGTCTAGTTTTCGTCCCATGGGTAACCCGTCCCCCTGACGGAGTAGATTTCGGTCTAGTTTTCGTCCCCTGATCTATTTGTGAAAGTCACTCGGAAAGCCGGCTTTGAATTTTAACCATCAGTCCCTGAAAAGCCCACACAAGGGCTAGCCTACCCCGCCTCGGAAAGGTGAATTAAGAACAGGATCAGGAAGCGCAGGGTCCCTGGTTCGAGATGCAAGCTCATCAGACTGGTCTTAACATAAATGCAACACCTCACATTAAACACCTCACTTTCTTCATCGCGACGTTCTTTTCTGCCGCCCCCCCCACCCCACAGAGGGGATTTTTAACAAAAAACTACAGTGGCTTTCCTGACCTCTGGATGTCCCAAAGCGCTTTACAGCCAATGAAGTACTTTTTGAAGTGTGGTCACTGTTGTAATGTAGGAAACGCGGCAGCCGATTTGCGCACAGCAAGCTCCCACAAACAGCAATGTGATGATGACCAGATCATCTGTTTTAGTGATGTTGGTTGAGGGATAAATATTGGCCCCAGGACATCGGGGGAGAACTCCCCCTGCTCTTCTTCCAAAAGTGCCCGTGGGATCTTTTCTGTCCACCCGAGGTGGGGGGAAAGACGGGACCTCGGTTTAAATGTCTCATCCGAGAGATGACAAATTGCTGAAATTACAGACCATCCGACGTCATGTTATACAGGCTTCCCTGGTGGTCCATTTGTACTGCTCAAAGTTGCTTCAACCCCCCTGTCGTCTGCAGTTAACCGATGACAGCTGGAGTGATGGAACAATTGGGAGCAACGTCCCTGGGCTTGGGGGGGGGGGGACCTGATCGCTATCTAGCCACCTCTGCTGGGGAGTCCCCATGTGCCGACATAAACAGGCCCCCTCCCCTCCCCCTCCAAACAGCTGCCACCTGTCGCATTGTCTGTGTTGACTCAAAGAATGGGTATGTGGGTGAGGTACAGGAGTGGGGGGGGGGGGTCAGTGCCAGTGTTCCTTTTAAGCTGCGCAGCTGTCTGGAGATCCCGCGCAGGGCGCTTGCCGGCTTTAGGATAACCCCTGCTTGCGCGGGGATTTGAATGGGCCGTGCAACCCGTTAAAGGGGCCGCCCATCCAAACAAAAAAAAATTAAAGGGAACATTGGTCAGCGCCCCATGGAACTCTACCCCGGCAAGAATCACTGGCTTTTGGAGGATCAGCCATAGCGGAGCAGGCCCGAGGGGCTGAATGGCCTCCTACTGTTCCTAGAAGAGAGAATTTAAAAAAAAAATGATGTATATTTTGTTATAATTCTATTTTTGACTTAATCTTTTGTACTGAAATGTAGCATTTATTTAGCTTGGAGATGGGATGATTATGCTTTGAGTCATCATTCTAAACATTTTTACGGGTTAAAGCGTCGTATTTTACGAGGACGAGTCCGTCTCCCACGTCGCTGAAGACGAGCGAGTCGAGTGCAGTCTTCCGGTGCAGTGGGGTTTGAAGGCGGAGAATATTGGGATCAGAGCGAGCTGCTGTAATAGAGCCCTCGTTTCAGTCCTGCATTCCGTCCTTCTTTCCATTATAAACTGCAATGTCCCCCATTTAAAATGGAAACTTGGCAGGCACTTCCGTCTCGGTGCAGCATTTCTACCAGTGGTGGGGCTTTATCTGGCAGGAGGGCTTAATGGCAGCGTGACAAGTTGACATAGCCAGTTTCCATTATAAATGGGGACATAATTTACAATGGGGAAAAAAGTTTGACAGGAAGTGTATGCGGGTATAATTGTTAATTTTCCACCCTCTCTTCCGTCACCTTTTTCCAGTATCAATTCCTATGGACGGATAATGCTCCTCTCTGACCAGGAAAAACTAAACACTGGAGGAGATTAGCTCCTGCAGCTTTACTCGGGCGCGATTTGCATTTTAAAAAAGCTTAGCAGTTCTTTTTTTTTTAAAAAGGAAGATTCCATATTCAGGAAACTTTGTGCTATCCGGCACCGACGGGACCGAGCTGTTGCCGTCCCATCAAAACTGCCGGACAAACCAGCGCTAATGTTGAAACATACGGAGATTTTGAGCTCCGTATCTGGCAACAAACCCTGTTGCTTAGCAACAGCTTCTAAACAGTCGGCCGTACCTTGCAAGCGTCTCTGTAGCTTAGCAACAGCTTCAGAGAGACCTTGCAGAGCCTGACTGGTGGGAAAAAAAGCAACGAAAAGAAAAAAAAACTAACGAAACGGCTCCTGATTTTTGCCGGTGGCTCGAGCATTCCGGACAGTTAACCTCCGGATAAACCAAAGTTTCCTGTTCTTGCCAAAAAGCGTGCAAAACTCCCAATTAATTTTTCCGGCCTGCTCCCAAGTGCGAGGGGCTCAGTCACGCACCCAACGCCGGCACCTGACGGGTGCCGTTGACTTCCATGCTTGCAGGTGAATTAAAAGCTCAAGAAGCTTCACGCCTCAAAGCCAGTGTGGAAAAAAAGGGTAAAAAAAACCACACGCCCGTACGGGAAACCCACGCAATCGCCCACGCCCGCCCTGGAAACGTGGAGTGTTCTTTATACCCTCACAATGCCCAAAGACTCGAGTGGATATATTGGGTGAGGGGGCAAGGGGTTAGGTGGCTGTGGCAGGTAAGAAATCGGGGAAATAAATCGGCCAGCGGACCCCGCCGTTTGCAGCCTGCAGGTGTGGACTTGAGCGAGGATGGGATTGGAACTGGCCTTTAAAGAAACGCTCGCTCATTGTGCTTTGGGGGGGGGGGGGCAGCAATATTCCCATCTTAACTGGAGAGCGGCTGTGGCAATTTTTCCTTTAAGTAAAAGCAGATACAATACATTAAGCCGCAGTGCAGAAAGCTGTTGAGTGCTTGTAAAAACAGTTTTGCTTCTGTTGAAATAAAATGATTTGAGCTTCTTACACGAAAGTCATAAACAGGTTTTGTTTGGATGATGAAATATTAAATTACAACCAATGTAGCCTCCTCCCAAACCTCTGGACTGGAAGAGAGCAAAGGAGGCAGCGGTGTTGTCTTTATTAGGCTTAATGTATTAATACCAATATACAGCGTACTGCGCCCCCAGTACTGTGCCCAGTGTTATACAGGGACAGACCTGTACCCCCAGTACTGTACCCAGTGTTATACAGTGACAGACCTGTACCCACCAGTACTGTACCCCAGTGTTACACAGTGACAGACCTGTACCCACCAGTACTGTACCAGCGTTATACAATGACAGACCTGTACCCACCAGTACTGTACCCCAGCGTTATACAGTGACAGACCTGTACCCACTAGTACTGTACCCCAGTGTTATACTGTTGACAGACCTGTACCCCACTGTTACACAGTGACATACCTGTACCCGCCAGTACTGTACCAGTGTTATACAATGACAGACCTGTACCCACCAGTACTGTACCCCAGTGTTATACAGTGACAGACCTGTACCCACTAGTACTGTACCCCAGTGTTATACTGTGACAGACCTGCACCCACCAGTACTGTACCCCAGTGTTATACAGTGACAGACTTGTGCCCACTAGTACTGTACCCCAGTGTTATACAGGGACAGACCTGTACCCACCAGTACTGTACCAGCGTTATACAATGACAGACCTGTACCCACCAGTACTGTACCCCAGCGTTATACAGTGACAGACCTGTACCCACTAGTACTGTACCCCAGTGTTATACTGTTGACAGACCTGTACCCCACTGTTACACAGTGACATACCTGTACCCGCCAGTACTGTACCAGTGTTATACAATGACAGACCTGTACCCACCAGTACTGTACCCCAGTGTTATACAGTGACAGACCTGTACCCACTAGTACTGTACCCCAGTGTTATACTGTGACAGACCTGCACCCACCAGTACTGTACCCCAGTGTTATACAGTGACAGACTTGTGCCCACTAGTACTGTACCCCAGTGTTATACAGGGACAGACCTGTACCCACCAGTACTGTACCAGTGTTATACAGTGACAGACCTGTACCCACCAGTACTGTACCCCAGTGTTATAGTGACAGACCTGTACCCACCAGTACTGTACCAGTGTTATACAGGGACAGACCTGTACCCACCAGTACTGTACCCGTGTTATACAGCGACAGACCTGTACCCACCAGTACTGCGCCCCAGTGTTATACAGGGACAGACCTGTACCCACCAGTACTGTACCCGTGTTATACAGTGACAGACCTGCACCCCCAGTGTTATACAGTGACGGGCCTGTACCCACCAGTACTGTACCCGTGTTATACGGTGACAGACCTGTACCCACCAGTACTGTACCCCAGTGTTCTACAGCGACAGACCTGTACCCACCAGTACTGTACCCCGGTGTTATAGTGACAGACCTGTACCTCTGTTATACAGCGACGGGCCTGTACCCACCAGTACTGTACCCCAGTGTTATAGAATGACAGACCTGTACCCACCAGTACTGTACCCCAGTGTTATACAGCGACAGACCTGTACCCACCAGTACTGTACCCGTGTTACAGTGACAGACCTGTACCCTCCAGTACTGTACCCCGGTGTTATACAGTGACAGACCTGTACCCACCAGTACTGTACCCCGGTGTTATACAGTGACAGACCTGTACCCACCAGTACTGTACCCCGGTGTTATACAGTGACAGACCTGTACCCACCAGTACTGTACCCCGGTGTTACAGTGACAGACCTGTACCCACCAGTACTGTACCCCAGTGTTAGTGACAGACCTGTACCCAGCAGTACTGTACCCCAGTGTTAGTGACAGACCTGTACCCACCAGTACTGTACCCCAGTTATACAGTGACAGACCTGTACCCACCAGTACTGTACCCGTGTTATACAGTGACAGACCTGTACCCTCCAGTACTGTACCCCGGTGTTATACAGTGACAGACCTGTACCCACCAGTACTGTACCCGTGTTATACAGTGACAGACCTGTACCCACCAGTACTGTACCCCAGTGTTATACAGCGACAGACCTGTACCCACCACTGTACCCCAGTGTTATAATGTGACACCTGTACCCACCAGTACTGTACCCCAGTGTTATACAGTGACAGACCTGTACCCACCAGTACTGTACCCCAGTGTTGTGACAGATTTGGACCCACCAGTACTGTACCCCAGTGTTATACTGTGACAGACCTATACCCAGCAGTACTGTACCAGTGTTATACAGTGACAGACCTGTACCCACCAGTACTGTACCCCAGTGTTATACAGGGACAGACCTGTACCCCCAGTACTGTACCCAGTGTTATACAGTGACAGACCTGTACCCACCAGTACTGTACCCCAGTGTTATACAGTGACAGACCTGTACCCACTAGTACTGTACCCCAGTGTTATACTGTGACAGACCTGTACCCACCAGTACTGTACCAGTGTTATACAGTGACAGACCTGTACCCACCAGTACTGTACCCCAGTGTTATACAGTGACAGACCTGTACCCACCAGTACTGTACCAGTGTTATACAGTGACAGACCTGTACCCACCAGTACTGTACCCCAGTGTTATAGTGACAGACCTGTACCCATCAGTACTGTACCAGTGTTATACAGGGACAGACCTGTACCCACCAGTACTGTACCCGTGTTACAGTGACAGACCTGTACCCACCAGTACTGTACCCCAGTGTTATACAGCGACAGACCTGTACCCAGCAGTACTGTACCCGTGTTATACAGTGACAGACCTGTACCCTCCAGTACTGTACCCCGTGTTATACAGCGACAGACCTGTACCCACCAGTACTGTACCCCAGTGTTATACAGCGACAGACCTGTACCCAGCAGTACTGTACCCCAGTGTTATACAGTGACAGATCTGTACCCACCAGTACTGTACCCCAGTGTTATACAGCGACAGACCTGTACCCAGCAGTACTGTACCCCAGTGTTATACAGTGACAGACCTATACCCACCAGTGCTGCACTACTCGTGTTTGGAAAGGCAGTGCTGAATGATGTTCTTCTGCAGTTCCAAGTAGACACAATACGAAAGGTTCCTACTGTTTACTTAAGAGTTGCAGTGACAACACAATAGGCCCGAGAGACCCCAGTGAACTCTTGCAAATCTGGACACACTCCTGGGACTAAAAAAAAAAGAAATCTGCATTTTGTTTTGAAGTATACAGCAACAGATGTGACCTGCCAGTAAGTCAACAAATACTGAAATCCGAACCACTGCAGAACTCCTGGTGTATGGGAACCCCCTTCTTGAATAATCACAATTGTTTAATACCCTATTTTCAGCACATTAATATGTTTGTGTTACATTCCTGCTGCACCATTTTAATCAGTTTACTGCAAATGTTTGTTAAACATGACGAAATTTAAACCAACAAGCTTAAAATTGCACGGCAGGAATGAAATCCCTTCTGTGTGCGAGACTTGGGTTTGAAACCAAACACACAACACACTAGGTTTCCGGTTCACCCAGGATTTCTTTATTCAGTAGCAAATGCTTATCTTGTCACATGAGACCTTGCGGCTAGATTATAATATACAAACAAAAAATACAAAGTGAGGATGTTTTTAAACTCGGGGAATCTTCCTGTTGGAAGTGTACCTTGTGGCGCTGTTGTTTCACAGAGCTGCTTAAAATAGGAGCTTCGGCTCGATCCTCAAACACAACCGCACCTGCTGGCCCGGCGCCCGTGACCAGACATGTTGATGTTGAGCAAGTGGAGAGGCAGGGTGGCACAGCAGGACAAGGTATCAGAGAAGAAAGAGATGATCTTTGGGCGCTCTCTTCTCCGCTCCCCACGGGGGCTTTGGACGGCCAACAGTAGCTTTAGCTCACAAGTCCTGTAAGGAAAAAAATTAACCATTAGAGGCCGAGACTTGTAACAAATAACAGAGCCAACCCCCGCCCCCGAGGCTGCTGGCAGTGTTTTGTTGCAAGTTTGCGGCTGTCTCCCGTTCGGTAAAGCTGACCTCTCTACCTGTGCTCACACGCACACACCAATCTTTGTTCACCAGCATTTCAACGCTGGTTCAATGTTGAGAGATTGAGTCAGCTCTTTCCCAACGTGTTGAGTTTTGAAACTTAAAAGGAAACTTAAACTAAAATGAGGAGGAATTTCTTCACCCAGAGAGTGGTGAACCTGTGGAATTCTCTACCACAGAAGGCAGTAGAGGCCAATACATTAAATATATATTCCAGAAGGAGTTAGATATATTTCTTAAGGCTAAAGGGATCAAGGGATATGGGGAGAAGGCAGGGACAGGGTACTGAGTTTGGATGATCAGCCATGATCGCATTGAATGGCGGAGCAGGCTCGAGGGGCCGAATGGCCTACTCCTGCTCCTATCTTCTGTTTCTAAAGGAACTTTTGAAAATTTGCTTCACATCAGCTGCAGTGTTGAATGTACGTTCCCCCACCCACCCCGACCACCTTTAGGGATCAACACCAAGCTATGCACATGACAACATGTGATCCTCAAGCCTACTTCCGAGCTAACCCTTTTACTCGTAGAAACGGTACACAACATAAGAATTAGGAGCAGGAGGAGGTCACACGGCCCCCTCGAGCCTGCTCCGCCATTCAATAAGATCATGGTTGATCATCGACCTCAACTCCACTTTCCCGCCCGATCCCCATATCCCTCGATTCCCCTAGAGTCCAAAAATCTATCGATCTCAGCTTTGAATATACTCAACGACTGAGGATCCACAGCCCTCTGGGGCAGAGAATTCCAAAGATTCACCACCCTCTGAGTGAAGAAATTTCTCATCAGTCCTAAATGGCCGACCCCTTATTCTGAGACTGTCAAGCCCTGTAAGAATTTTGTATGTTTCAATGAGATCACCTCTCATTCTTCTAAATTCTAGGGAATACAGGCCTAGTCTACTCAATCTCTCCTCATAGGACAATCTGCTGGTCCCAGGAATCAGTCACTGCACTCCCTCTAAGGCAAGTATATCCTTCCTTGGGTAATTAGTACAATCGGAACCTATGTTCACACCTAGCGACACAACACGCCTGCTCCCCCTCACACCCACTGCGGTGCCAAGCCTCGGCTATTACTCCTTACTGTGTAACCAGATCTAGCGGAGACATCCGCTGAATAAAACGGGTCTACACTACTGGACAGAGACAAGCAGTCGCACTTACCCAAGTAGTCATCCATCAGAGAGCCAATAGCGAACTGGAAGAGAAATGAGAGTACAGGTTATCAGAGACAACAGACCCCCCCGCCAAACTCAATCCTTGAACAGCAAGAATGGGTGTAAAAAGCCAGATCACCACCCCATGACCCTGACACATGCCACAGCACCAGGGCCCCTCGCCATTCTTCAGACTTGAGTCATGTGGGGAGGCACAGTTAGAATTAGTGCAGATGGTGGCCATTCAGCCCATCGAGCCTGTGCCGGCTCTTTGAAAGAGCTATCCAATTAGACCCACTCCCCCCCTGCTCCTTCCCCATAGCCCTGCAAACATTTTCCTTCTTGAGTATCCATCCAATTCCCTTCTGAAAGTTACTATTGAATCTGCGTCCACCGCCCTTTCAGGCAGTGTGCGCCAGATCATAACTCGCTGCGTAAAAAAAAATAAAAAAATTCTCTTCACTTCCTCCCCCCTCACTTTCCAGATATCCTCCCGCATGTGCACTTTTCCAGCAGAGTTCGACCGGATAGTGATCGGGAACAGGGTACATGGGCCGAGGTATCCCCCTTCCTAGCCCAGGATCACGGAGGCTAACTGTCGTGCCCCTTCCGGTTACTTCATGGGAGACCAGGAATCAAACCTGGGGCGTTCTGTGTGTGTGTGTATGTCTCGGTACATTTACCAACAAAGTTATTGGTGGGGCAAAAAATAAATAAATAAATCACTCGTACAACCCGATACGCCGGCAGCCATTATAAAATAACCCGCTAAGCATCGGGCTGTGTACTCACTATGTCGTTTTTGTCTACTCTGGTTCCGACCACCTTCAGCCGAATTTCATCATCTTGCTGGATGACTATGTCCTGGAAACAGACCCAGAGAGTTAGGAGGCCCTGGTTACATTAGGAGCTCTGCACACCCTTTACAAATATACAAAATCGACTGGCAGGAAAAGACCAGGTGGCGCATCGAGCTGGTAATCTGGGATGGGCAAGAAACCAGAGGGAAAACCCCAGGGCCAATAAGGGATGAAATACTCTGGGGAAAATTCCTCTCTCTCGACCCCCCCCTCTCAGGTGATCAAAACCCAGTCCAGGACCATGAGTTATTTGTAAAACCGCTTCCCTTCTACATGATGCGATCTCTGCCCCAGTCAAGAATCGGTCCAGTTTCCCTCTTGAAGGCATACAGAGATTCAGCAACCACCACACCAGCCGGCAAAGCATTCCGGAGGCCCACTGCTCTTGAAACCAGGAAATCTGTTGGGCGTTCCCACTTCTGGGCACGAGAGATAATCCCCATCAATGTTCCCTGTAATTTTGTTTGGCACCGCGCGGCCCTTTAAGGGGCTGCACGGGCCATTCAAAATCATAGAAAGTTACAGCACGGAAGGAGGCCATTTCGGCCCATCGTGTCCGCGCCGGCCAACAAAGAGCTGTGCAGCCTAATCCCACTTCCCAGCTCTTGGTCCATAGCCCTGCAGGTTACAGCATCCCAAGTGCACATCCAAGTACTTTTTAAATGTGGTTAGGGTTCCTGCCTCTACCACCCTTTCAGGCAGTGAGTTCCAGACCCCCACCACCCTCTGGGTGAAGAAATTTCCCCTCAAATCCCCTCTAAACCTTCCACCAATTACTAAAAATACCGCACATGCAAAGTTTTTCTCACTGAAAAGCCAGCTGCGCAGGGTCTTACAGGGAACATTGATCCCCATCCCATTATAGTAAATTTAGTGGCGGAGAGATCAATTGAGTACATACGAACATACGAATTAGGAGCAGGAGTCGGCCCCTCGAGCCTGCTCCGCCATTCAGTAAGATCACGGCTGGTCTGATTACTCCACATTCCCGCCTACCCCCGATAACCTTTCACCCCCTTGCTGATCAAGAATCTATCTACCTCTGCCTTAAAAATATTCAAAGACTCTGCTTCCACCACCCTCTGAGGAAGAGAGTTCCAAAGACTCATGACCCTCTGTGAGAAAACATTTCTCCTCATCTCCGTCTTGAATGGGCGACCCCTTATTTTTAAACAGTGACCCCCTAGTTCTAGATTCTCCCACAAGAGGAAACATCCTCTCCACATCCACCCTGTCCGGACCCCTCAGGATCTTATATGTTTCAACTTTATGGGTATCAGGAAGCTGTGCTTCTGGAAAGATTCAGTCACAACTCTGCTAAAACATTCTTCAGTATATATTCTTTTCCTTCAAGTTTTTTTTGGCCAAATTTTGCGACCCTCTTCTCAAGGGGTTGGCTCTTGCTGGGATACAGTTCTGTGGGGTGCAATCACCTTCCGCTACCTCATCCACACGTCTATTCTTCAAAGGGTGATGTTAGACGGCAGGTGTCGGAAGACTTTTCAAACATGGGCGGGGTGCATCAACGCGGAGCTCAATCCTTTCTCACCCAACATCCGCACAGACTCACTTTTCAGCAGTAGGGTTACTGGTTAGTGAGCGGAGTGGGGACCCAGTGTAATTCCACCACCTTCCTTGCCCGAGGCCACCTGTAGCATCTCTAATGCTACTTCAGTGGAGGTCAAGTAATTTGCGCACAGACTGAGGGACAAATGTGGGACCTTTCCCGCCGGCAACTACACGTTGCTCGAAGCAACTGAGCCCCGGGCGAAGCTTTCAGTATATGATTCACCACTCGTCAGCCATTTACATACCTCGTCACTGGTCTTGTAACAGGGAGGATTGGAATTGGGATCGAACTCCATTTCTGACGGAATAGACTGGGAAGAAAGAGAACACAGTGAAGGATGAATGACTCAAAGCAGACTCAGCAATTTTACCCCCTCCCAAAAGGTGCTGACTCATGAGGCCTTGAAATCTGCACACGAACAGCCATTCTTTATGCTTCAGCTCAGACAGAAGGTGCCAGCAGGCTATTTGACTGTGGGCAGCGTCATAACTCTCTTCACCTGAAACAGGAACATGTGGATTTCCAATTGGATGGCCATCAAAACCCCATTTTCCCTGCCAGGGGCAGATATACACCTACAGTATCTCCTCTCCACCCAGCATCTCCTGCCATTTTTAATATGGATGTGTCAAGAGATTACATTGAGTGTACAGCACAGAAACAGGCCATTCGGCCCAACTGCTCCGTGCCGGTGTTTCTGCTCCACACGGGCCTCCTCCCACCCCTCTTCATCTCACCCCGTCAGCATATCCTTCTATTCCTTTATCCCTCATGATTGGGTCGATTGGGCTTATACTCGCTGGAGTTTAGAAGAATGAGAGGGGATCTCATTGCAACTTATAAAATTCTAACAGGACTAGACAGACTAGATGCAGGAAGGATGTTCCCGATGGTAGGGGAGTCCAGAACCAGGGGTCACAGTCTAAGGATAAGGGGCAAGCCATTTAGGACAGAGATGAGGAGGAATTTCTTCACCCAGAGAGTGGTGAACCTGTGGAATTCTCTAGCACAGAAGGCAGTTGAGGCCAATTCATTAAATATATTCAAGAAGGAGTTAGATATATTTCTTAAGGCTAAAGCGATCAAGGGATATGGGGAGAAGGCAGGGACAGGGTACTAAATTTGGATGATCAGCCATGATCTCATTGAATGGCGGAGCAGGCTCGAGGGGCCGAATGGCCTACTCCTGCTCCTATCTTCTGTTTCTATGTATTTATCTAGCTTCCCCTTAAATGCATCTCTGCTATTCGCTTCAACCACTCCCTGTGGTAGCGAGTTCCACATTCTCACCACTCTCTGGGTAAAGAGGTTTCAACTGAATTCCCTGTTGGATTTATTAGTGACCATCTTATATTGATGACCTCTAGTTCTGGTCTCCCCCACAAGTGGAAACATTTTCTCTACGCCGAACGGATCGAACCCTTTCATAATTTTTAAAGATCTCTATCAGGTCACCCCTCAGCCCTCTCTTTTTTTTGGAGAAAAGAGCCCCGGCCTGTTCAGTGAACCGGGATCCCAGCAAAGTTTGAGGCCAAGAAGATTAACTCAAAAAAAAGAGCTGGATAAACACATGGTTGAGAGTGTGACTGCTGGCGATGGGTAGAAAAAAGGAAAAAAAAGATAGCGAATGCAGCTTTGTAAAGACAAATGACGGGGTTTATGATTCGGTATGGATCCTCAATCAAGAACTAGTAACTGGAAGATGAGAGAGGTTCGCAGTAGTGCTGAGCAAAAAAAAAAAAGTGGGGGAGGTGGGAGATAGAAGAGAACATGAGACTATCTACCCCGATCACTAGGGCTCCCGTCAGTGAGGGGTTAATGGGTGAAATAGCCAGCAAACAGGCTCTTTGAAAAGCTGGAAAAGGGTGAAAGTGGGCGGGTGATATGAAAAAGTTCCTAAGGTGACCAAACACCCGACATGAGTCAATACACTCTTTATTCATTTATTTATTTATTTAAAGTGTCCCCTGGGGTTTCCCCACAGGTCACTAGTCAGCAGATACAGGAAACTTTCGTTTAACCAGAGGTTAAAAGTCCGGAAAGCTCTATCTACCAGCAAAATTCAGGAGCCGTTTTCTATAAGTTTTTTTACTTCTCGTTGCTTTTTTTTCCCCAGTCAGGCTCTGCAAGGTCTGTAGCTAAGCAACAGCTTCAGCTAGAGACGCTTGCAGCTGCAGCCGACTGTTTTGAAGCTGTTGCTAAGCAACAGGGTTTGTTGATTCTCACGGAGCTGAAAAGCTCTGTATGTTTTAACATTAGCGCTGGTTTATACGGCAGTTTTGATCTAACGGCACCAGCTCGGTCCCGTCAGTGCCGGATACCAGAAAGTTTCCTGTAATAGACACCTCTCAGTCACAACAGCAGCTCACCCCAGGCCACAGGGGTTTTTTTTTTTAAACAGAAAAATAACTCTCTAGATGTGGGTGTCATTAGCGAGACCGGCATTTAGTGCCCACCCCTAGTTGTCCGGAGAAGGTGGCAGTGAGCCCTTCTTCTTGAACCGTTACAAGCGGTTTTGATACAACTGAGTGGCTCACTAGGCCACTTTAGAGAGTAGTTAAGAGTCAACCACGTTATGTGGGACTGGAGTCACGTGTAGTTGGCACCAAGGTTTCCTTCCCTAAAAGATATTACTGAACCAGTTGGGTTGTTACGACAATCCCGACAGCTTCACATTCACTTTTACTGATTTTTTAAATTTAATTTCCAGTTTTATTTTTAAAACCGAATTCAAATTCTCAAACTGCCATGATAGGATTTGAACTCACGTTCTCTGGATTTCGAGTCCAGTACCATAACCACCATAGTACCCTTAATAGACAAGAGCAGGTACAGCTTTAAATGTCAAGAAGTTGCAACTTACATGTCTGGAAATGAAGCAGGACATGGGTCCGATTTCAGTGAAGAGTCCAACCTGTGATATAAAAGGGGACAGAAATCAATAAACAAACAATCAGGAACTCCGTATAGTTACACAGTGAGTGACCCTTACCCTGAATAAACAGTGACTCTGTACAGTTACAGTGAGTGACCCTTACCCTGAATAAACAGTGACTCTGTACAGTTACACAGTGAGTGACCCTTACCCTGAATAAACAGTGACTCTGTACAGTTACAGTGAGTGACCCTTACCCTGAATAAACAGTGACTCTGTACAGTTACAGTGAGTGATCCTTACCCTGAATAAACAGTGACTCTGTACAGTTACACAGTGAGTGACCCTTACCCTGAATAAACAGTGACTCTGTACAGTTACACAGTGAGTGACCCTTACCCTGAATAAACAGTGACTCTGTACAGTTACACAGTGAGTGACCCTTACCCTGAATAAACAGTGACTCTGTACAGTTACACAGTGAGTGACCCTTACCCTGAATAAACAGTGACTCTGTACAGTTACAGTGAGTGACCCTTACCCTGAATAAACAGTGACTCTGTACAGTTACACAGTGAGTGACCCTTACCCTGAATAAACAGTGACTCTGTACAGTTACACGGTGAGTGACCCTTACCCTGCTCTATAACCAGGTACTCTGTACAGTTACAGTAGGTGACCCTTACACTGCTGAATAAAGAGAAACTGCACAGTTACACAGAGTGATCCTTAGCCTGATTTAACAAAGAGGAACTCTGTACCGTTACAGTGAGTAACCGTTACACTGCTCAATATCCAGACACTCCAGTGTAACACAATGTTTGCAACTATACACAGATATCACCGAGGCATGAAAGATTCTATCTGCACTGACAAGGTAGTTACAGTGAATAAGAATTATTATATCTATATTAACAATGAATGAAGTTGCATTTATATAGCACCTGATCATATCCTCAGTATGCCCCAAAGTGTTTCAGAACCAGATATAGATGTTTAAAATGGGGCCTGTTGTTAAGGGAGGAATGTTGGCCAGGCACCAGGAGAACTCCCTGCTCCTCCAATACTGCACTGGGATGCTTATAGTGTCTGAAGCAGATAATCAGGAGCTGGCCCCGTCCCTGGGAAGGCACCTCCGACAATGCAGCAGTTCCTCAGTACTGTATCGGACTGTCAGCTGTTGGATCTTGAGCTCAAACCTCAGTGTGGGGCTTGACCCCATCAACCCATAACCTTCTGGCTTAGGGGCAGGATTATTGCCAACTGAGCTAGGCCGACAGACACCCCCTTACTGTTTAAGGGTAAAACCAAGAATGGCTTCATACGAACATACAAAATCAACCGCAGGAAAAGCCCAGCTGGTCCATCAAGCCTGCCCCAAACCATGATGGCCAGAGCACCATGGCTAAACACTTCTTCCCTCTCCCCCACCTCCCACCCACCCTCTTCCAGTCATGTAATCTTTTGGGAGAGGCAAAAAAACCTGTAAAAACCTACGGCAAACAGGAAAAGAATATTGCATTTAACGGCTTTGTTTAACTGCATACAGGGGCTATGGTGATTAAATATACCCAGACGTTACCTTGTTGACCTGCGTGACCACAGCATCGACCACTTCCCCTTTAAATGGGCGGAAGACTATGGCCTTGTACTTGACAGGGTAGAGCACGAATCCCCGTCCTGGCTGAATTACACCGGCTCCGATGTTGTCTATGGTGGTCACGGCAATCACAAAACCATATCTGCAAGAAACAAGCGAGCATAAAAAGGTTGCCGCTTACAGACCAGAATACAGCCCATGAAACAGTCAGTACCATCACTAGGATCGGAGTAAAGCTCACCATTAATTCCGGGAAGATACTCTTCAATTGTTACAAGTCTGCTTTGATAATCTGCATCAATAGAATCATACAGCACAGAAGGAGGCCATTCGGTTCTTCGTGCCTATGCTGGCTCTCTGCAAGAGCTACCAATTAGTCATAGCGTTTACAGCACAGAAACAGGCCATTCGGCCCAATTGCTCCGTGCCGGTGTTTCTGCTCCACACGAGCCTCCTCCCACCCCTCTTCATCTCACCCCATCACCATATCCTTCTATTCCTTTCTCGCTCATGTGTTTATCCAGCTTCTCCTTAAATGCATCTATACTATTCGCCTCAACCACTCCCTGTGGTAGCGAGTTCCACATTCTCACCAATCTCTAGGTAAAGAAGTTTCTCCTGAATTCCCGATTGGATTTATTAGTGACGATCTTATATTGATGGCCCCTAGTTCTGGTCTCCCCCACAAGGGGAAACATCCTCACTAAGGCCACCGTATCAAACCCCTCCATAACTTTAAAGACCTCTATCAGGTCACCCCCCCGCCTTCTCTTCTCCAGAGGAAAGAGCCCCAGCCTGTTCAATCTTTCCTGATAGGTACAACCTCTCAGTCCTGGTATCATTCTAACAAAGCTTTATTTGCATACTGCCACTCCCCCTGCTCTTTCCCCAAAGCCTAACTGATGGAAAAACTGCAGTATCACTGGATCGCGAGAGGTTTTCTGGTTAAAAAAAGATTTTCTCCCCCAGAATATTTAAGTGCCATAACCACGCAAAAGGCTGGATATATCGCTTCATCGTTTCCTGGGTCAGAATCTGGGAATTTCCTACCCAACACCAACGTGAAAGTACCATTAGCACAAGGCCTGCAAAGTTTCAAGAAGGTCCACCACCGTGCATTAAATGTAGCTCTGCCATCATCTCCCACATTCAGTGAAGACAGTTCTGCTTGGGACGTGGGCGAGGCAGCATTTATTGCCCATCCCTAGTTGCCCTGAGAATCAGCAACATACTGTGGGACTGGAGTCACATAAGAATTAGGAGCAGGAGTCAGCCATTCGGCTCCTCAAGCCTGCTCCACCATTCAATAAGATCACGGCTGATCTTTGACCTCAACTCCACTTTCCCGCTCCGATCCCCATATCCCTTGATTCCCTTAAGAGTCCAAAAATATCTCGATTTTAGCCTTGAATCTACTCAACGACTGAGCCTCCACAGCCCTCTGGGGTAGAGAATTCCAAAGATTCACCACCCTCTGAGTGAAGAAATTCCTCCTCATCTCAGTCCTAAATGGCCGACCCCTTATCCTGAGACTGTGACCCCTGGTTCTAGACTCTCCAGCCAGGGGGAAACATCCTCCTTGCATCTACCCTGTCAATCTCCCTCAGAATCTTGTCAGTTTCAATGAGATCACCTCTCATTCTTCTAAACTCCAGAGAGTATCGACCCAATCTACTCAATCTCTCCTCATAGGACAACCCTCTCATCCCAGGAATCAATCATGTAGGCCAGGCCAGGCCAGGGATGGCAGGTTCCCTTCGCTGGAGGACAGTGACGAACCAGTTGGGGTTTTTACAACAATCCAGCAACTTGCCATGGTCGGATTTGAATTCACAACCTTTGCGCTGCTAGCCCAGTACCATGACCACTAGCCTACCATACCTCTGAACAAACGGAAGCAAGATTGTCTTAGGAATGACACAGATTCAAGCAACAGCAATTTAACAGAATATAGCGCTAAGATCTTATAGATCTCCGAGTTCTTGGACAAGACACCAATAGGCAGCAGCCAGTATGTTTGAGCAATAGATCAAGATTTATTAAGCATACAGCGTAATATGCTTAATATTAGGCGATAGTTTTAACGAGTAGCTCGCAGGCCTAGGTCTCTGGAACCTCTCGGACACAGATGATGTCGTCTTAAGTCTGTTCCTTTGTCCTCGCAGTACGTCCGTGTAAAGTTGCTCTTTGGGTATCGAGGTTTTAACCCTTCTCTTATCAAAAGTTGGTTTGGTCAGTGTCCATATATGGTCTTTAACAAAAATCACCTTTTTTAATTGGTTCTAATGGCCAAAATACCATTGTCACTCAGACTAAGGTAGCATTCCGCCTTTCCAGCATTTTTCCACCAACTTTGCCATGTTCAGTGTTATCTTGTTTATAGTTTTTCACCCCATTGGAATTTACTTTATCGCTTTCATTTCTAGCTTCCCTGGTACAAGGCCTTTCTATACCAAGGGCCCATATCAGCGCTGTTTCACTAGTCTTGAGGTATCCAAACTATCTCACTTTAATCGACCAGATAAATACCTTAACTTCCATGATCTCTCTCATTTTATGTCTTTATTCTAATTATCCTTTAAATATTGTTGCAATTAGTTTTGTTAAGTGAATTCTAATTTCTACTTAGCATCATAGTATGTTATTTAATGATTTAACCTTCACTAGCAGTCTGTGGCTGTTTGTTATCCAAACTGCTTTTGACTGTGCAGCTACATTTTGAACAAGTTTTCTAGTTACCCAGGAGTAATTATGGGTAATATTATTTGGTCAATGGCTACACTTGAAGTTATACATATATGATGCTCGCCTACTAAATATCTTTAAATATCAGCCTTTCGTACAGCTGTTTATTATCGATTTGGAGATGTTACTTTGGAAAGGACAGGGGCATGGTTTGCCAGTATGTACAATGTACAACTGTCATCACCAACAAAACCACCAACAATCCGTGAAGGAGAAAGACCGGGGCACTTCTCACCAGTACACTGCACCACTACCATCACCACCAAAACAGGGAGAGTGTTGTCACTGCGATTTCAATAGAGGTTACTGATGGACACGTGAAACTTTCACGTGGTGCAATTACAGAATCTGCCCTTCCAAAATTTACATAGTATGTACAGCACAGAAGCATCAGCAACAGGGAGCGACAGAAGAATCCCCAAGGAATGTGGTTATGCAAAGCTTGCAGTAGATATCACGTATCGACCTGCATAGTCACCAACGCACCAATCTATCATGAACATTCGGCCCAACTGCTCTGTGCCGGTGTTTCTGCTCCACACGAGCCTCCTCCCACCCCTCTTCATCTCACCCCATCAACATATCCTTCTATTCCTTTCTCCCTCGTGTGTTTATCCAGCTTCTCCATAAATGCATCTGTGCTATTCGCCTCAAGCACTCCCTGTGGTGGCGAGTTCCACATTCTCACCACTCTCTGGGTAAAGAAGTTTCTCCTGAATTCCCTATTGGATTTATTGGTGGCTGTCTTATAGTTATGGCCCCTAGTTTTGGATTAATTTGGGATGTGTGGCGAGGGCACTTGGAGTCAGATAACACTGGGGTGAGCGACTGGTGATGCTGGGGAGCATCACGCAAGCAGGGTATTGCACATCATTGAGGTGCACTGGCTGCAGTGCAATTTTTCTAATTAGTAGCTGCTCTTCCACCGCAACCAGGGAGTCAAGACCAACCGTAGTCATCAGGTGAAGTGAGGGCACGGCATAATTGCGCAGAGGTATTTTAAAGTTAGACATTCTGTCCTGATTTGAACATACTTTGATTTTTTAAAAAATATTTATTCTAAGGATATGGATGTCGCTGGCAAGACCCAGCATTTATTGCCCATCCCTAGTTGCCCTTGAGAAGGTGGTGGTGAGCTGTCTTCTTGAACCGCTGCAGTCCGTGTGGTGAAGGTGCTCCCACAGTGCTGTTAGGGAGTTCCAGGATTCTGACCCAGCGACGATGAAGGAACAGCGATGTTTGTTCAAATTGGGTTGGTGTATGACTTGGAGGGGAACCTGGAAGTCCCCATGCACCCGCTGCCCTTGTCCTTCTAGCTGGAAGAGGTCGCGGGTTTGGGAGGTGCTGTCGAAGAAGCCTTGGCGAGTTGCTGCAGTGCATTTTGTAGATGGTGCACACTGCAGCCACGGTGCGCCGGTGGTGAAGGGAGTGAATGTTTAAGGTGGTGGATGGGGTGCCAATCAAGTGGACTGCTTCGACATGTTTCTATTAAAGGGATCAAGGGATATGGGGAAAAAGCAGGGACAGGGTACTGAATTTGGAAGATCAGCCATGATCTCATTAAATGGTGGAACAGGCTTGAGGGGCCGAATGGCCTACTCCTGCTCCTATCTTCTAGGTTTCTATTATTTATATAGTTAAACAGCAAAACTTAGGGCAATTTGAGCAACAGAGTTGGTTGGAGGACAGGGGTTTTCCTGTAGTCCAGGCTGAGGAGTGGTCATCTTCCGATTAGGCACTTTACAGCCTTCCGGACTCAATATCGAGTTCAACAATTTCAGATCATAACCTCGGCCCCCATTACATTTTTACTTATATTTTTTATCCACACCTTTGTTTTGGCCCTCCCCCCCTTTTTCTCTCTCCCACATGGCAGCTGTCTCCCATTCTGCCAGCGCATTTCACACCTAATCTAGAGCCATCTTTTGTCTCCACTAGTCCTGTCACCATCTCGTCTCGTTTTGAACACCTCTTAATGTCTCTTCACTTCTCTTTTGTTCTCTCCCAGCCTGGCCTTTTAATCTGTTTCATTTCCTGTGCTTTTTCAGTCTTGACAAAGGGTTTCGACCTGTAACGTTGACTCTGTTTCTCTCTCCACGGATGTTGCCTGGCCTGCTGAGTTTTTCCAGCATCTTCTGTTGTTATTTTGGATTTCCAGCATCTGCAGTATTTTGCTATCGTACTGAGGAGTGGAATGACACAAAACTGAGGCAGTACAGCATTGCCACTGGAGGGAGGATGCAATCATTCATCGTCGCTGGGTCAGAACCTTGTAACTCCCTACCGAACAGCACTGTGGGAGCACCTTCACCACACAGACTGCAGCGGTTCAAGGCGGCTCACCACCACCTTCTCGAGGGGCAACTGGGAACGGGCAATTAACGCCGGCCTGGCCAGCGACGGCTACGTCCCAAGAATGAATAAAGAAAAGAAAAATCACAGCAGGACAAGGTTGCATAGGAAATTTTCATGATAATTGTGGACATATAGCAACTTGTAAATGGAGAAAGGTGATGGGAAAGCGTGGAAAAAAGGTGACAGGCTATTGTAGACGAGAAGTGTGCAGACGCAAGTTTTATCACATTTCTTGGATACAGATTTTACATAGGGCGAGTGGGTCACTCACTTTCCAGTGCAGGTTCCCTCCACCTCAGTGAAGAGCTTCTGTTTGACGGTGTTGAGGAGGTTAGGGCCAAAGTACCGAGGATGCAGCAGGATCTCGTGTTCCAAAGAAATCTATTTATATTAAAAAAAGAGAAAAAGATAGATCTTTAAAAATGACGCAAGTATGCTTTTTGTCTATAGTGACTGGGATTTCAGAAGAGCACAAGAACGAGGAGCAGGAGGAGGCCATTCGGCCCCTCGAGCCTGCTCCGCCATTCAATAAGATCATGGCTGATCATCGACCTCAACTCCACTTTCCCGCCCCAAAAATCTATCGATCTCAGTCTTGAATATACTCAACGACTGAGCCTCCACAGCCCTCTGGGGCATAGAATTCCAAAGATTCACCACCCTCTGAGTGAAGAAATTCCTCCTCATCTCAGTCCTCCTAAATGGCCGACCCCTTATCCTGAGACTGTGACCCCTGGTTCGAGACTCTCCAGCCAGGGGGAAAACAGCCTCTCAGCATCTAGTCTGTCAAGCCCTCTAAGAATTTTATACAATTCAATGAGACCACTTCTCATTCTTCTAAACTCCCAGAGAATATAGGTATTTCTACTCAGTCAGTAGGTCGTGGGTTCAAGTCCCGCTCCAGAGACTTGAGCACAATGATCCAGGCCGACATTCCCAGTGCAGCACGGTCGGAGATGCCGTCATTAGGATGAGACGTTAAACGCCTGCTCTCTCGGGTGGATGTAAAAGATCCCACGGCCACTATCGGAAGAGCAGGGGAGTTCTCCCCGGTGTCCCTCAACCAACATCACTAAAAACAGATGATCTGGTCATTATCACATTGCTGTTTGTGGGAGCTTGCTGTGCGCAAATTGGCTGCTGTGTTTCCCACATTACAACAGTGGCCACACTTCAAAAAGTACTTCATTGGCTGTAAAGTGCTTTGAAACGCCTTGAGGTCGTGAAAGGCGCTATAAAAATGCAAGTCTTCCCTTTTGTTCGTTCCCTGCTCCTGCACTTACTTAAAACCTGTTACATCTCTAACTTTTTCCAGTTCTGACGAAAGGTCATCGACCTGAAACGTTAACTCTGTTTCTCTCGTCACAGATGCTGCCCGACCTGCTGAGTGTTTCCAGCATTTTCTGTTTCTATTTCAGACTTTCAGCATCCGCAATCATTTTGCTTTCGTATGAAGAACATTACGGTACTAGGGACGCTATTTCCTCCGCCGCTGCCCCCCAACATGAACCTCCTTTGCCATTGGTGCAAATAGCTGCCAATCATACAAAAAACACCCACCACACACAGTGGATAGGCTGTCACCGCAGTCAATCAAGAGACATCAGCACACAGCACACGGTCAATCACAAGATGTCACCACGTAGCACCAGGTCCATCAATAGATGTCACCACGTAGCACCAGGTCCATCAATAGACGTCACCATGTAGCACCAGGTCCATCAATAGACATCACCACACAGCACCAGGTCCATCAATAGACATCACCACACAGCACCAGGTCCATCAATAGACGTCACCATGTAGCACCAGGTCCATCAATAGACATCACCACACAGCACCAGGTCCATCAACAAACGTCACCACGCAGCACCAGGTCCATCAACAAACGTCACCACACAGCACCAGATCCATCAATAGACGTCACCACACAGCACCAGGTCCATCAATAAACGTCACCACGCAGCACCAGGTCCATCAACAAACGTCACCACACAGCACCAGATCCATCAATAGACATCACCACACAGCACCAGATCCATCAATAGACATCACCACACAGCACCAGATCCATCTAGAGACATCACCACGCAGCACCAGGTCCATCTAGAGACATCACCACGTAGCACCAGGTCCATCAAGAGACATCACCACGCAGCACCAGGTCCATCTAGAGACGTCACCACACAGCACCAGGTCCATCAATAGACATCACCACACAGCACCAGGTCCATCAATAGACATCACCACACAGCACCAGGTCCATCAATAGACATCACCACACAGCACCAGGTCCATCAATAGACGTCACCACACAGCACCAGGTCCATCAATAGACATCACCACACAGCACCAGGTCCATCAATAGACGTCACCACACAGCACCAGGTCCATCAATAGACATCACCACACAGCACCAGGTCCATCAATAGACGTCACCACGCAGCACCAGGTCCATCAATAGACATCACCACACAGCACCAGGTCCATCAATAGACGTCACCACACAGCACCAGGTCCATCAAGAAACATCACCACACAGCAATATGCTATGTTGGCCTTCATTGCAAGAGGATTAGAGTACAGGAGCAAGGATGTCTTACTACAGTTATACAGGGCCTTGGTGAGACCACATCTGGAGTACTGTGTGCAGTTTAGGTCTCCTGACCTAAGAAAGAATATACTTGCCATAGAGGGAGTGCAGCGAAGGTTCACCAGACTGATTCCTGGGATGGCAGGACTGTCGGATGAGGAGCGATTGGGTCGACTAGGCCTGTATTCACTAGCGTTTAGAAGAACGAGAGGAGATTTCATTGAAACGTTTAAAATTCTGGGACACGGCTAGACAGACTGGATGCAGGGAGGATGTTTCCCCTGGCTGGGGGGGGGGGGTCTAGAATGAGGGGTCACAGTCTCAGGATACGGGGTAGGACATTTAGGACTGAGATGAGGAGAAATGTCTTCACTCAGAGGGTGGTGAACCTGTGGAATTCTCTACCACAGAAGGCTGTGGAGGCCAAGTCACTGAATATATTTAAGAAGGAGATAGATAGATTTGTAGACACAAAAGGCATCAAGGGGTATGGGGAGAGAGCGGGAATATAGTATTGAGATAAAGGATCAGCCATGATCATATTGAATGGCAGAGCAGGCTCGAACGGCCGAATGGCCAACTCCTGCTCCTATTTTCAATGTTCTATGTTTTTTTCTGTGCAGCACCAGGTCGATCAAGAGACGTCACCACGTAGCACCAGGTCCACCAAGAGACGTCACCACGTAGCACCAGGTCCACCAAGAGACGTCACCACGTTGCACCAGGTCCACCAAGAGACGTCACCACGTAGCACCAGGTCCACCGAGACGTCACCACGTAGCACCAGGTCCACCAAGAGACGTCACCACGTAGCACCAGGTCCACCAAGAGACGTCACCACGCAGCCAACCAAGAGACGGCAACCGTTTCTCGACAAACCATTTACTTTTAAACTCACCGACTGTTGCCGTCTTTGGCCGCTCTCCCTTGACACTCATTTAAAATAAATAAACTACTCACATGATAAAACATCGCTGCGAGTGATGATTGGCAAACACCGGGAATATTTTAAAAGAAAAAAAGCGTCTTCGGTTAGCACGCCCGCCCGATCCAGACGAGCAATGGACAACCGCCTGGGCCGGGGAGATGGACGTGATGACGCACCACCGTGCGCCGTGACGTCACGGGTGACGGCCAGACCACGCCCTCCGCGTGCGGCAGCCGTTGGTCTTCCCGCCTTTCCCTCCCTCCCCTAGCAGAGCTGTCCGTCGGTCGTCGAGAGGCCTCGAAGATTGCCCCACACACAGAGCTCCGACAACTTGTAGGAAGACCAGAGCATCAATTGACAATGACACCAGCGCAGCACAGTCGGAGGGTCAGTATTGTACGAGCACCGCACTGTTGGAGGGGCGGTACTGAGGGAGCGCCGCACTGTCGGAGGGACGGTACTGAGGGAGCGCCGCACTGTCGGAGGGGCGGTACTGAGGGAGCGCCGCACTGTCGGAGGGACAGTACTGAGGGAGCGCCGCACTGTCGGAGGGGCGGTACTGAGGGAGCGCCGCACTGTCGGAGGGGCGGTACTGAGGGAGCGCCGCACTGTCGGAGGGGCAGTGCTGAGGGAGCGCCGCACTGTCGGAGGGGCTGTACTGAGGGAGCGCCGCACTGTCAGAGGGGCAGTACTGAGGGAGCGCGGCACTGTCGGAGGGGCGGTACTGAGGGAGCGCCGCACTGTCGGAGGGGCGGTACTGAGGGAGCGCCGCACTGTCGGAGGGGCAGTGCTGAGGGAGCGCCGCACTGTCAGAGGGGCAGTACTGAGGGAGCGCCGCACTGTCGGAGGGGCTGCACTGAGGGAGCGCCGCACTGTCGGAGGGGCTGTACTGAGGGAGCACTGCACTGTCGGAGGGGCAGTACTGATGGAGCGCCGCACTGTCTGAAGCGCTTTGGAATTTCCTACAGTCGTGAAAGGCTCTACATTAACGCAAGTGTTTTTCTTTTTTTCGACCCACCAGCAACCATGTCATCTGTGAGAGAGGCAAAAAAAAAGCACCAGATAAAAACCCAAGGTAAAGTAAGAAAACAATCTGGAAAGTTCCTCTCCAACCCTCTCAGAGCTAGTCCAGGAGACCACGTCAACCATGCTTATATTACCTGGTATTCTCCGCCCCAGCTAGCAGCTGGTCCAGCTCCCTTAAAATCACAGAATGATACAACTATTTATAAAGCACATTTAACCTAGTAAACTGTCCCAAGGCGCTTAAGAAGAGCGATAGCAATAACAAACAAGTTTGACACTGAGCCACATAAGGAGATATTAGGGCAGGTGACCAAAAGCTTGGTCAAAGAGGTCGGTTTTAAGGAGCGAATTAAAGGAGGAGAGAGAGGCGGAGAGGTTTAGGGAGGGAATTCCAGAGCTTAGGGCCCAGGCAGCTGAAAGCACTCTCGCTGCACTCTCTCCATGGCAAGAACATCCTTCCTCAGATAAGGCGACCAAAACTGCACACAATACTCAAGGTGTGGTCTCACCAAGGCCCTGTACAACTGCAGCAAGACATCCTTGCTCCTGTACTCGAATCCTCTCGCTATGAAGGCCAACATACCATTTGCCTTCTTAACCACCTGCTGCACCTGCATGCTTACCATCAGCGACTGGTGCACAAGGACACCCAGGTCTCGTTGCACTTCCCCTTTTCCCAATCTATTGCCGTTCAGATAATAAGCTGTCTTCCTGTTTTTGCCACCGAAGTGGATAACCTCACATTTATCCACATTATACTGCATTTGCCATGCATCTGCCCAATCACCCAACCTGTCCAAATCATACTGGAGTTTCTCTGCATCCTCCTGACAGCACACACTCCCACCCAGCTTTGTGTCGTCTGCAAACTTGGAGATATTACATCTAGTTCCCTCGTCTAGATCATTTATATATATTGTGAATAGCTGGGGTCCTAGCACCAATCCCTGCGGTACCCCACTAGTCACTGCCTGCCACTCGGAAAAAGACCTGTTTATTCCAACTCTTTGCTTCCTGTCTGCCAACCAGTTCTCTATCCAAGACAGTACCTTACCCCCAATCCCATGTGCTTTAACTTTGCACGCTAATCTCTTATGCGGGACCTTATCAAAAGCCTTCTGAAAGTCCAAATACACCATATCCACTGGTTCTCCCTTATCTAGTCTACCAGTTACATCCTCAAAAAATTCCAGTAGATTAGTCAAGCATGATTTACCTTTTGTAATTCCATGTTGACTTTGTCCGATCCTGTCACTGTTTTCCAAGTGCTCTGCTATTACATCTTTTATAATGGACTCTAGCATTTCCCCCACTACTGATGTCAGGCTTACCGGTCTATAATTCCCTGTTTTCTCTCTACCACCCTTTTTAAATAGTGGGGTTACATTAGCTATCCTCCAATCCATGGGAACTGTTCCAGAGTCTATCGAATTTTGGAAGATGACCAGCAATGCATCTACTATTTCTCGGGCCACTTCCTTAAGTACCCTAGGATGTAGATTATCAGGCCCTGGGGATTTATCGGCCTTCAATCCCGTCAATTTCCCTAACACCATTTCCCTACAAATACTGATTTCATTCAATTCCTCCCTCTCATTAGACCCTATGTTCCCCGACATCTCTGGGAGGTTATTTGTTTCCTCCTTTGTGATGACAGAACCAAAGTATATATTTAATTGGTCTGCCATTGCTTTGTTCCCCATTATAAATTCCCCTAATTCTGACTGCAAGGGACCTACACTTGACTTCACCAATCTTTTTGTCTTCACATATGTATAGAAGCTTTTACAGTCAGTTTTTATGTTCCCTGCAAGCTTACTCTCGTAATCTATTTTCTCCCTCTTAATTAATCCCTTTGTCCTCCTTTACTGAATCCTAAACTGCTCCCAATCCTCAGGTTTGCTGCTTTTTCTGGCCAAATTATATGTCCTCTCCTTGGATCTTATGCTACCCCTAATTTGCCTCGTTAGCCACGGTTGAGTCACCTTTTTTGTTTTATTTTTATGCCAAACAGGGATGAACAAATTCTGTAGTTCATCCATGCGACCTTTAAATGTTTGCCATTGCCTATCCACCGTCAACCCTTTAAGCAACGTTCCCTAATCCATCCTAGCCAACTCGTGCCTCATACCATCGTAGTTTCCTTTTATTTAAATTCAGGACCGTAGTCTCTGAGTCAACTACTTCACTCTCCATTTTAATGAAGAATTCTATCATATTATGATTGCTCCTCCCCAAGGGGCTTCGCACAACAAGATTGCTAATTAATCCTTTCTCATTGCATAATACCCAGTCTAAGATGGCCTGATCTCTAGTTGGTTCCTCGACATATTGGTCCAGGAAACCATCCCGTATACACTCTAGGAATTCCTCCTCCACAGTATTGTTACTAATTTGGTTAGCCCAATCTATATGTAGATTAAAGTCACCCATGATAATCGCTGTGCCCTTATTGCACGCCGTTCTAATTTCCCGTTTAATGCCATCCCCAACCTCCGCATTACTGTTTGGGGGTCTGTATACAACTCCCACTAACGTTTTCTGCCCCTTGGTATTTCTCAGCTCTGCCCATACAGATTCCACATCATCAGAGCTAATATCCTTCCTTACTATTGTGTTAATCCCTTTAACCAGCAATGCTACCCCACCTCCTTTTCCTTTTTTCCTGTCCTTCCTGAATATTGAATACCCCTGGATGTTGAATTCCCAGTCTTGGTCACCCTGGAGCCATGTCTCCATAATCCCAATTATATCATATCCTTTTACATCTATTTGCACAGCTAATTCATCCACCTTATTACGAATGCTCCTCGCATTAAGACACAAAGGGGGGGATTTTAACTCAGGTGCGGGATGGTGTCGTGTTGTCCAAATTTCGTGTTTCCCACACGAATCTAAATGGATGTGGGAGATTGATGCAATTTTAACTGAATTGGCCAATTGATTTCCAATGTGTGGGAAGCCTTTGCAAATAGGTTTTTCATGACTGAAAGTCGCCTCCGATGACGTCATCATTGCTGCTGCATTTAAGGTCCACAGCAAGCCTTGCTTCTTCTGCAGACTGCCAAGCTTCTTGACTGTGCAGTGTGAGGGAGCTGCAGCAAATATGACAAGCGGGAGGGTCAGATGAGCTCCTCGCTTTGACGAGGTGGCACTGCAGGCATTAGTGGATGGGGCTAGGGCCAACAGGGAGGTGCTCTTCCCTTCATCAGGGAGGAAGAGGCCTCCCACTCAGACCAAGGCAGTGTGGATGCAGGTGGCTGAGGAGGTCAACTCCTTGGGAGTCACCCACAGAACCTGGATACAGTGCAGGAAAAGATTTCATGACCTTCAGCGCACTGGAAAAGTGAGTATGAATTTCCTATCACCCTCAATCTGATCCCCATTGCCTTTCCTCACCAGCATTCAGCTTTAGCAATCTCTTCCTCCACATCCCACTTGACACTGACATCCACGCACCCTTACCCATTCCCCCTCTCTCTATGCTCACATTCACATAACTATTCGACCATGCGGCCCTCACACTCCCTATCACTCTGATGCTTTGAACACATCTGACAACACACAGAGAGGGCCCTTGGTTTTGTAACCTCACTCCATCTTTGTCTCCTTCTAAGTATCTATGCTATGCAATCTCTACACTCACTCCTTCATTCTCACTCAACCTCCACTTGTCTCCCTCATTGCAGGAAAAGAGAGCTCACAACAAAAGAGAGCGAGCCAGGACAGGAGGAGGGACAGCCTCAATAGCCCATCTGACCCCCTGGGAGGAGGCCGTCCTGGAAATGATGGGAACAGAGGATGATTCGCGCATGGGGGACGGACAGACGGGTGTAACACAGCAAGCTGGTGACAGAAAAGTTTCCCATCTCTCTCTTTGACATTGCATGAGTCGCTGATAATGATTGTGAAGCTGTAACAGATGGACTTATGAGCATCTGCAAAAAGCTATGTAGCCTTTGCATCACATCTATGACTCCTTTACTCCCCCACAGGACCATCACAAGCATCCGTCCCCCCTAGCCAGGAAGAAGAGGCTGAGCAGCCAGACTCCTCAGAGGAAGCTGCAACCTCTGAGGGCGCAGCGTCAGCAGAATTCAGCAAACCCAGCACCAGCACAGACACTCACACCTCGGTGGGACTTTCGGGACATAGAGTAGTGTTGTCACCTGGTGTATCACAGCTCACGAGTGAGCATCAGCAGATTGTGGAGACAGTGACAGCAGTGGAGAGTCCTAGTCGGAGGGCGCAGGACTCTGCCAGCTCGGCTCAGCAGCATGTTGACCCTCTGCCTCTAGGTCCATCCATAAGATCAGAGGTGATGGAACTCCAGGCACAGATGCAGGAATCTCTGGCGGGTTTTGTTTCTAGGGTCGCTGCGAGTGTGGAGCGAATGGAGGAGTCCATAGCGAACATGAGCGGAGTCATTGGCGCATGAACGCATCACTACGGAAAGGATGGCTACCTCCGTGGAAACAATTGCTACCTCCGTGGTAAGGCTGGCTACCATAGAGGAGAGGATGGCTACAGTAGAGGAGAGGATGGCAACGGCCATGGAGGAGCTTAGTCGCCAGGGTATGGAAAACATGGTCATTGTTCAGAATAGAATGACATCTCTTGAGGAGCGATGGGCATCTATTGAACAGAAACCAGACCTTCATGGAAGCCCTTCTGAGTAGGACTGCTATTGCAGATACGGGTCCCCAAGGCCCCCCTGATGTGCAGCAAGGTGCTCTCCAGCCACTTGCAGGTGCTGAGGGGGGCCTGACCCATGAGAGGGAGGTTGGTGGCAGACCTCAAGGAAGTGGGGGCTCCTCTCCAAGCGCTCACACTTCCATGCCACTGCAGAGCCCTCGGTCAGAGCCCCACCGGAGTCCACACCCAAGTGAGGTAGACGTCTCAACCCCTGCACAGCCACAGGAGCAGCAGACTGTTGACGAGCCCTCACAGGCTCGCAACCCCAGACGACGCCCGCCAAAGGTGTCGAGACAGGAGCAGCAGGAAAGTGAGCAAGGGGCCTCCACATCTGCTGAAGCCACAGGGGAGGCACCACGTAGGAGCACGCGTAAGAGGAAAATTCTGCACAAATAGTCACAAGGGTAGTCACTTGGGTGCAATTTTGTGTTTATTGTAAAAATGCCATCACGTTGTTATTGAACATAAAAATTCTGATGGCAAATGTTGCAGTTGTGGCGTCTGTCATGTCATTTCGCTATTGGGACTTCCACATTGAGGCCTTAGGAATACTTGCAACTGTCAGTATGGTGGTCAGAGTGCTAGGAATCCTCTGGTTCTTGGCCATTGTCAAAGCTCTGGTAAGAAGCAGCGAGGCAAAAGTGTTTGATTGACTAGGCTAAGCAAATCTGGCCAGGAGGAGTGCGTTCCTTGCATCCCGGGCAGCAATGTTCTCGCGTAATGCTGCCGCTGGTTGATGGACCTCTGCAGGATGTTTGTTTTCGCCCTCCTCCTCCTCCTCATCTAAGGAGGATATGTGAGGAGCCACTTGGTCCTCAGGAATCTGCAAGCCACGACACTGTGCCATGTTGTGAGACCCTGGCTGCTGAGTACTGTAGGGCTCCACCTGATCTATCCAGGCATCTGAAGCGCATCTTCAGCAAACCGGTTTGCTTGATAATGGATCTGGTGGAAATGTGGCTGGAGTTGTAGCACTCCTCAGCTTCGTTGGCTGGCCTCCTCAATGGCGTCATTAGCCACGTCCTCAGGGGATAGCCCTTGTCTCCAAGTAGCCATCCGTTAAGTTGGTCTGGCGGACTGAATAGCGGAGGCGCACTAGACTGGCGCAGTATGAAGGAATCATGGCAACTGCCAGGGTACATGGCACAAACATGCAAAATTTCCTTCTTGTGGTCACACACCAGCTGAACGTTGAGGGAGTGGAAGTCCTTGTGGTTGACAAAAATACCTGGATTGCGATGGGGTGCCCTAAGGGCCACGTGTGCAGTCAACGACGCCCTGCACCCTTGGAAAGCCTGCCAGATGAACTAATCCAACCGCTCGCGCCGTGACACTTGCTCGATCCTTGGTGAAATGGATGTGATTGTGCGTGAGGGCAAAGAGGGCATTGGTTACCTGTGTGATGCAAGTGTGTGCGGCCGCCTGAGAGATGCCGCTGATGTCTGCTGCTGATCCCTGGAATGAGCTGAGGCAAAAAAGTTGATTGCGGTGGTGACTTTGATGGCCACTGGTAATGCTTGTCCACCTGGTCCTCTGAGCTGCAGGTCTTGCTGTAGCATTGCGCAGATGTCAGTCACTACCTCTCGCGAAAGTTGGCGCCGCCTTTGGCACTGCTGCTCAGACATGTTGAGGTAGCTGACTCTGCGTCTGTAGACCCTGTTTGGGGGCTATCTCCTGCGCCGACGAGCTTCTAGGCGCCGGCCCCTTCTGGCCTGTGCAGCTTCAGGTGGGTGAGCAGCAGCCTATTGCTGGTGCTGCTGTTGTTCCTGGTTCTGCTGCTGCTGCTGCCATGGCTGGTGCTCGAGCTCCTCTAATGCCCAGATGGGAAGGAAATAAATGGCTCCCATGCTTCTGGTATATGCCTCCGTTGAGGAAGCGCTGAGTGAAGGTGGCGAGAGGGGTTTCCCAGGAGGCCACACTGGAGATGGGTGTGAGGCTCCAACCTTCCACAGGTGTGGTTAAACCTTCTAAAAGTTGCCCCAGACCTGAGATCACTAAGTCCTGCCACCTGCAAATCATGGCTGATCAAATCTCCTCTTTAATGGTTGACCTGTAGTTGATAGTCAGCAATCCCGTAGTGCTCCCGCCAGGTTTCACATTTGTGTTTCCCACCAGACTTCTTTCACGTGGGAAAAGGGTTAAATTCGCAAGGGCCTTTCAAAATAGGATTATAGAGGCCATTTAGTGGTTTTTAAGGGCCTTAACGACCAGTCCCGCCTGTTGGATGCGACTAAGTTAAAATTGCTCGAAGTCGGGAACCAGGCCGGGGGAGTGGGGGGGTCCGCCCGCCAGTTTTTGCAATTTTAACCCCCCGCACACCTCCAAGCCCGCCTCTACAGCTCAATGAAAATCGAGGCCAAAGCCTTCAGGCTTGATTTTTTATCACTCTTAGTCCTTTAGAATTATTATGTACTGTGGCCCTGTTTGATTTACACCCTTGATTTCTCTGCCTTCCACTTTTGCTTTTCTCCTTCCTGTCTTTTGTTTCTATCCTTGTTTCCCTTTCCTTTGTCTCCCTGCACAGGTTCCCAACCCCCTGCCATTTTAGTTTAAACCCTCCCCAACAGCACTAGCAAGCACTCCCACTAGGACATCAGTTCCGGTCCCGCCCAGGTGCAAACCGTCCGGTTTGAACTGGTCCCACCTCCCCCAGAACCAGTTCCAATGTCCCAGGAATTTGAATCCCTCCCCTTTGCACCATTCCTCTAGCCATGTATTCATCTGAAATATCCTTCTATTTCTACTCTGACTAGCACGTGGCACTGGTAGCAATCCTGAGATTACTACCTTTGAGGTCCTATTTTTTAATCTACCACCTAACTCCCTATATTCAGCTTTTAGGACCTCATCCCGTTTTTTACCTATATCGTTGGTACCTATGTGCACCACGACAACTGGCTGTTCACCACCCCCCCCTCCAGAATGCCCTGCAGCCGCCCCGAGACATCCTTGACCCTTGCACCAGGGAGGCAACATACCATCCTGGAGTCTCGTTTGCGGCCGCAGAAACACCTATCTATTCCCCTTACAATAGAATCCCCTATCACTATAGCTCTACCCCTCTTTTTCCTCCCGTCCTGTGCAGCAGGACCACCCATGGTGCCAGGAAGTTGGCTGCTGCTGCCTTCCCCCGATAAGCCATCTCCCTCAACAAGAGAGGAATGGGAGACAGATGGAGGTACAGAGACAAGAATGGAAGCGAGATGGGGTACAGGGAGAGGAATGTGAGAGATGGGAGTACAGATAGAGAGGACGAGACGCAGGGGAGGGGGAAAGAGATCGACACCAGTGGAGGGGGGAGAGAGGGATGGAGACGCGGAAGGAAGAGATTGACGCAGCCGGGAGTATTGGCGCATGGGAGAGATTGGGGGAGGAAGAGAGAGAGACTGGGCAGGTCGAGAGAGGAGTAGACACTGAGGGCAAGAGATAGTGAGATACAGGGAAAAGAGGAAGAGGGGAGAGACAGAGATGAGAGAAATAAACTGAGAGGTAGTGCGAAAAAGACTGAGAGACGAGAGAGCGATTGACGGAGCAATGTGAGGGAGAGAGAATGGAAGGAGGGGGTAGAAGAGAGAAACCAGAGAGGTTGGGGAGCGAAACCAGAGGCAAAGGGGAGATTTATGAGATGCTGGGGTTGGCATTACTGGTGACTACACTTCAAAAGTACTTCCGTGGCTGTAAAGCACTTTAGGACGTCCTGAGGTCATGAAAAGCGCTTTATAAATGCAAGTCTTTTTTCTTTCTCTGAACCTTTTCCATATGAGACCAAAATTGGGACGCAGTATTCTAAATGCAGTCTAACCAAGATCTTTTACACATCAACACCAACCTACAAAACTCGGAAAAGCTGATTTGATTAAACTGACAGACCTCCCCCAAAAAGGTGACAGCTCCAAAAACAACATGCAGCTGAAAAAAGGCCGGTGACCAGGACCACTTTATTACATTGTCTTTCAGCATTTTTATTAGCGCTTTGAGATCACATTCTGCAATTCAATTTTATTTATTTTCTTCTATTTTAGACCTCCTGATGCTGTCCTCCAACCTAGAGAGTTGGGAAGGTGAGCTGAGCTCCTGCATGGTGGCCATCTTTTGCCAACCAAGGCGGGTAGATGGAGTTAAGATACAGATCAGCCATGATCTAACTGAATGGCAAAACAGGCTCGAGGGGCTGAATGGCCTACTCCTGTTTCTACATTCCAGGGTCTAACATTGATGGAACAATAGGTGAAACCATCGTGGATGACATAAAATGATGGAAACGCTGTGAATTTCAAACCTGTGACCTGGTCTGCAGATTTCTGATGACCTGGCCTGGAACCATAATACTGAGGCTATGCTGAAGAAGGCACACCAGCGCCTTTACCCTCTACGGTGCCTGAGGAAATGCGGTATAAGCACACAGTGGCTTGTGAACTTTTACCGCGGCACCATAGAGAGTGTCTTGACGAGTGGTGTCAATGTGTGGTATGGTAACACCACTGCACGGATCAAGAAAGCCATCCAGAGAGTTGTGAATACGGCAGAAAAGATCATCGGGTGCGCACTTCCGTCCATCGAGGAGATCTTCCAGACCAGGTGCCGGAACAAGGCCCGCTCCATCATCCAGGACCCCAATCACCCTGGGCACAAACTGTTCTCCCTCCTGCGGTCCGGACGTCGGTACCGCAGCATCCGAACCAGGACCAGCAGGTTTAAGAACAGTTTCTATCCACAGGCAGTGCGCCTACTGAACTGCTAATCGCACTGCCCCATATATTATATAGTTATATGTTTATGTAAATATATATATTATACTCATATTACCATATATTTATCATATTACATTACTATTATTTCCAGTGGTAATTGAAGCTTTTTTGTACTATTCATCATATCCTGCAACTTGGACTGTTATTGCTATACTTTTTGCTTATTTGCTTATTGTTTTTATTTATACTTGTTTTTATTTTTTTGCTTTTATATTATATGCTTGTATTGTGGGAGTGAGTGGGGAGTAAGCATTCCATTGTACTAGTTACATATGGCAATAAAATGATCTTGAATCTTGAATCACAGGCTGCAGCACCACATTCTCTAGACAGCCAGCTCAAAAACTGGACCCTCTAATCCAAAACCAGAGAAGTGGAAACCGGAAAATTGGCAGTCAGTAAAATCTTTTATTTATTTGTCACTAAAGAACTCGGCAGTTAGAGGTAACAGAAATAGATGTGCACAAGCAAGAAAAGGAGATCATGGAGGTGGCCGGGGGGGTGGGGGGGAAGTCCGGAATAGGTTTTAGGGAGTCTTTAGGATGCTGTGAAGCAGGTAACAAAGCAAAGTGGGTGTGGGAGAGAATTCCAGAGGACAGGGGCATAATGAAAATTTGGCCTCTAATGGTGGAGCAGATGATGTGAGCCAATTTCTTGCTGAATTAAAAACCGGGAGAGATTCTGCAGTTAAAAAAATTGGAGCCTAAAAAACCCGGGCATTTTGGAGAAAATTAGTAAATATCAATCTTTATTTTCAACATCACTAAACCTCAAGAAAACAAGCAAGCGGCTAACAAATACACAGCTAAGTTGTTTTAGAAGAATATTGCTAAAAAGCAAGTTCCCTTACTGCTTTAGCAGAAACATGGATCATCAAATAGTTTGCAAACATGGAGCAGATTATTTTTGCCGATTTTCTATGATCTGTGTTGAATTTACTTTTACTCATTCTTGGGATACAGACACCACTAGCAAGGCCAGCATTTATTGCCCGTCCCTAGTTACCCTTGAAAGGATGGTGGTGAGCCGCTTTCTTGAACCGCTGCAGTCTGTATGGTGAAGGTGCTCCCACAATGTTGTTAGGTAGGGTGTTGTAGGTGGTTCAGAGGCTTTGAGGAGTCAGTAGGTGAGCTGCTCACCGCAGAACACCCAGCCTCTGACCTGCTCTAGAAGCCAAGGCATTTATGTGGCTGGTCCAGTTGAGTTTCTGGTCAATGGTGACCCCATGGATGTTGATGGTGGGGGATGTGGTGATGGTAATGCCATTGAATGTCAAAGGAAACGGTTAGAGTTTCTGTTGTTTGGAGATGGTCATCGCCTGGCACTTGTGTGGCGAGAATGTTACTTGTGACTTACCAGCTCCAGCTTGGATGTTGTCCAGGTCTTGCTACATGCTGGCATGGACTGCTTCATTAGCTGAGGAATTGTAAATGGAGCTGAACACTGTGCAGTCATCAGCGAACAGCCCCACTGCTGACCTTATGATGGAGGGAAGATCATTGATGAATCAGCTGAAGATGGTTGGGCTTAAGATACAGTCCTGAGGAACTCCTGCAGCAATGTACTGGGGCTAAGATGATTGGCCTCCAACAACCACAACCATCTTCCTTTGTGCTAGGTATGACTCCAGCCTCTGGAGAGTTTATTCCCTGATCCCCATTGACTTCAGTTTTACTAGGATTCCTTGGTGCCACCCTCAATCGAATGCTGCCTTGAGAGCGATGGAGAGGCAGAGAGGTTTATGGAGGAAATTCCAGAGCATGAGGCCTAGACAGCTGACGACACGGCCGCCAATGGTGGGAGGATGCATAAGAGGCCAGAGTTTGAGGAATACAGCGTTGCTGGAGGGGGAGGTTGTAGGGCTGGAGTTGGTTAGAGATAGGGAGGAGGAAGGCCATGAAGGGATTTAAATACGAAGATGAAAATTTTAAATTGGAGGTGTTGGGGGACCGGAAACCAATGTAGGTCAGTGAGGACTGAGTTGATGGGTAAGGGGGACTTGATGTGGGATTAGATATGGGCAGCAGAGTTCTGGACGAGCTGAAGTTTATGAAAGATGAAGGATGGGAGGTGGGCCAGGAGAACATTGGAATAGTCGATTCTGGAGGTGACAAAGAATCAGGAAGATTTTTTTTTATTGATCCACCAACCTGGAAGAATCCAGGAATTTATTGTTGAAGATTGGTTAGTGGAGTGGGAGCCAGAGGGATGTAGCTACTGACGTGTCAAAAACAACGACTTTGGTTTTGCCATTCATGTGCTGAAAGAAACTGCATGCATCCAGGACTTAATATTGGATACGCAGTTGGAAAGTTCCCTTGGAGTTGGCGGCAGAGAGACGTACTTGGGTGTTGATGTAATAGCAGAAACTGACTTGTTGCTTGCGGTCAGCGTCCCTGAGGCAGTGATGACCCAGAGGCTCAACCCTATCGCTCTGTGATGCAGAATATCATTACATCCATGAGCTGCAAAACAGTGTTTAAAACAAGCCAGGATGTTCCAGAATGGCAGTCCAGTTTTTAAACAAAAACGGCTTTACAGTCTACCAGAACACTTTAGCTTCAATGTTTGCAAGTGTGCTTAGCCACTGCCACCAGGGCAGTGTCTTATCAGCAATACTGATGGTTATCTAGCGACGCTATCTATGAAGGGGGTCACTAGACTCTTCTGACCTCCGAGGATAGCCCACCAGTGGTACTGAGCCTCCACAACCTTGGGGTCCTTTCCCGACTAATATCCCGACTAAAATCCCTCCACTCCACCCCTACATTTATTCAGCCCCAGACTCTCTCCCCACTGTTATTATCTCAGGGGTGAGACTTCCACTTTGTGGCTCTCATTTCACTCTTTTCTATTATGTTTGCTGGAAGCTGTGTTTCAGTGGAATCATCTTACACGAAAGAACAGTTCCCTGCCCATGCATGAGTCAGAGTCACTTGATCCTTTGCTCCAAATTGAATCAATCCTCTTATTGAGTTAACTGAAAACAAATCTTATTTCCGTATCTCATGCCGTATCATTGTTCAATGTTGAATTGAATAGAACTAATTTAACATGTCAGATATTATTCTATAAATACCGCAATTCCCCAGACAGACCAGGAAGGCTCCAAGATTGAGCTCAGATTTATGTTGAGTTAGCTCGCCATTGATCTTTGTGCCCCCAGCTGGAAAGTGCATGCGTGTGGATGTCAGATGAAGACAGGATTGGCCTTGGCTGTGATGCCTACTGTAGTTGAATATCCAAGCGACACTCATAGCCTAGGTGCCCATGGAACCATACCCCAGCACTGTCCTCAGATATACAAATTGTGCTGGGGGACTGGCGGGTAGCAACTTTAATACCTTTGTTCAAGAAGGGAGAAAAGGATACACCAAGTAACAAGACTAGTTAGTCTAACATCAGTTGTGGGTAAACTCTTAGGCCGCGATTTTATCACTGGTGGCGGGGTGGGTGTGGGTCAGGTGGTCGGCGGGTCCCGGTCCCGCCTCCGCTTTCAGCCGGTAAAAATTTGTGATTTTGCCCTAATTGGGCAATTTAGTCCCGGCGTGTGCGCTCCCCTGGCCAATTACTGTTTTGTGTCTGGAACACGCCTCTGTTGATGTCTGTGAGCCAGCTGCATTTAAGGGGCCCAAGCAGCCTTGGTTCATTTTCTCATTATTTACTGCTGGATTCACTACTCTGCGGACTACTGCTGACATGACAGCCTCAAGGGCCAAGGCCTCACCACGATTTGCTGCTGACTCCCTCCATGCTCTTGTGGAGGGAGTCAGAGGTCAAAAGGAGGTACTCTTCCCATCCTCTGGGAGGAAGAAGCCACCATAGCAGACCAAAGCTGTGTGGCTGCAAATTGCACAGGAGGTCAGTTCGACATCAACGTGCAGTCGAACCTGGGTGCAGTGCCGAAAAAGGTTCAATGACCTGGTCTGCTCAGGGAAAGTGAGTATAACATCACCATTACCCTCAATCTGCTCCCCATCTCCTCTCATCACCAACACTCTGCATTGTCAACCTACTCCTCCACATCCCACTTTACCCTTACATCCCTTGCACCCTTAGCATCCCTCTCTCTATGTACACAATCACTTCACTATTCGACTATGCTGCCCTCACACTCACTATCACTGCGATGCTATGACAACAACTAACAATGCAAGGGAGGGCCCTTGGTATTGGCACCTCACTCCATCTTTGTCTCCTTCTAAGCATCTATGCTCTGGATTCTCTATACTCACTCCATCATTCTCACTCATACTCCACTTGTGTCCCTCATTGCAGGAAAAGAGAGCCCACAATAAGAGGGAAAGGGCTAAGACAGGAGGAGGGCCACACTCAATAGCCCATCTCACCAGAGCTGAGGAGGCGGCCCTAGAGATCATTGGAGCCGATGAGGATCTGGAAGTGGGGGATGGACAGATGGGCGCATCAGAGCAAGCTGGTGACAGAATAGATTTGCATCTCTCTCATTTACATTGCATGAGTGACTGATATGGCATCTGATGCTCATACAGATTGACTTATGATGATCTGCACTATTCCATGTGCATGCTACGTTAATATCACATGTGTAACTCATGCCTTTACTCCCCCACAGGACCATCGACAGCTCCCCTCCCCACTGTCCAGGAGGAAGAGCCGGAGCCAGAAGACGCCTCAGAGGAACCTGCAACCTTTGAGGGTGCAGCGTCAGCAGAATTAAGCGCACCCAACATCAGCGCAGAGACGCACACTTCGGTGGGACCTTCGGGAGATAGAGTAGTGTTGTCACCTGGTGTATCACAGCTCACAAGTAAGCATCAGCAGATGGTGGAGACAGGGACAGCAGTGGAGAGTCCTCGTCGGAGGCCACAGGGTGCTCCCAGTCCTGCTCAGCTGCATGTGGACCCTGTGCCTCCAGGTCCATCCAGAAAGAGAGTGGTGCTGGAACTCCAGGAACAAGTGCAGGAGTCTCTGGCAGGTTTTGTCTCCAGGGTTATTATGAGTGTGGAGAGGATGGAGGAGTCCAACTCTAACATGAGCAGTGCCTTTGTAGAGGCAATGGCGCATGAACGCACCATCACGGAAAGGATGGCAACCTCCATGGAAATGATGGCTACCTCCGTGGTAAGGGTTACCTCTCTGGAAAGGTTGGCTACACTAGAGGAGAGGATGGCTACGGCCATGGAGGAAATAAGTCGCCAGTGTCTGGAAAACATGGTGAATGGTCAGAATAGACTGACATCTCTGGAGGAGCGATGGGCAGCTATTGAACAGAGAAACCAGAGCTCATGGAAGTCCTTTTGATTAGGACTGCCAGTGCAGATACGGGTCCCCATGGCCCCCCTGATGTGCAGCAAGGTGCTGTCAAGCCACTTGCTAGCACTGAAGTGGGGCTGACTCATGAGAGGGATGTTGGTGGCAGGCAACAAGGAAGTGGGGGCTCCTCTCCAAGCGCTCACACTCCCATGCCACCAAGTGGCCCTCGGTCAGAGCCTCACCCAACTGAGATGGGCGTCTCAGCCCCTGCACAGACGCAGGAGGAGCAAACTTGCCGAGCCCTCCCAGGCTCGCAAACCCATAGGACGCCCGCCAAAGGTGTTGAAGCAGGAGCAGTATGAAAGTGAGCAAGGTGCCACCACACCTGCTGAAGCCACAGGGAAGCACGATGTAGAAGCACGCGTAAGAGGAAGATAAACACAATTAGTCACAAGGGTAGTCACTTGGGTGTTCTGTTCTGTTGTGTATAATTTTTGACATTGTCATCCTTTTGTGAATGGATTAAACAGGAGTGATGGCAAACAGTTGAAGTTCTGGCCTATGTGATCTCGGAAATGGAAGTTCCACATTGAGGGCTCAGGGCGACTTGCATTTGTAATGATGGTGAGAGTGATAAGAACCCACAGGTTCTTGTAAATTGTGTATGGTGTGTTAAGAAGGTGCCAGCCACATTTGTTTCATTCGTCTACTTAAGCGAATCTGGCAACGATTAGTGCATCCCTTGCATATCGGGCAGCAATGTGCTTGCGTGCTGCTGGAGCTGGCGCATCCGCCTCCAAAAGGTCTTCCTCCTCATCTGAGGAGGCTATGCGCTGAGCCACTTGTTCCTCAGGCAACTGCAAGCCACAATGCTGTGCGATGTTGTGCAGTACACAGCAGACCACGACGATTCTGGAGACCCTGGCTACTGAATACTGTAGGGCTCCACCTGATCTGTCAAGGCATCTGAATCACATCTTCAGCAAGCTGATGGTTTGCTCGATGATGGATCTGGTCGAAATGTGGCTGGCATTGTAGCGCTCCTCAGCTTCGTTCGATGGCCTCTTCAATGGTGTCATCAGCCACGTCTTCAGGGGATAGCCCTTGTCTCCAAGTAGCCACCCGGAAAGTTGGTTTGGCGGATTGAATAGCGGAGGCACACTAGACTGCCGCAGGATGAATGAGTCATGGCAACTGCCAGGGTACTTCGCACAAACGTGCAAAATGTCCTTCCTGTGGTTACACACCAGCTGCACGTTGAGGGAGCGGAAGCCCTTGCGGTTGACAAAAACAGCTGGGTTGTGATGGGGTGCCCTAAGGACCACATGTGTGCAGTCTACGACGCCCTGCACCCTTGGCAAGCCTGCCATATTTGCAAAGCCAACTGCACGCACAGTTACACTTGCTTGATCCGTCAAGAAGTGGATGTAATTGTGCACCTTGGCAAAGAGGGCATCGATTACCTGCGTAGTGCAAGTGTGTGCGGCCGACTGGGAGATGCCACTGATGTCTGCTGATGAGCCCTGGAAGGACCCTGAAGCAAAAAAATTGAGGGCGGTGGTGACTTTGACAGCCACTGGTAAGGGGTGTCCACCCGCTCCTCTGGGCTCCAGGTGTTGGTGTAGCATTACGCAGATATCACCGACTACCTCTTGCGAAAGCCTCAGCCTCCTTTGGCACTGCTGCTCAGTCATGTTGAGGAAGGTCATCCTCGGCCTGTAACCCCTGTGTTGGGGGTATCTCCTGCGGCGACGTGCATCCCTGCGCTGACGCCTTCTGCCCTGTGCACCATCAGGTGGGTGAGCAGGAGGTTGGTGCTCCTGCTGTTGGTACTGATGTTGTGTCTGGTTCTGCTGCTACCACGGCTGCTGTTCCTCTGAATCTGAGGACCAGGATGATAGGAAGTAAATGGTTCCTATGCTGCTGGTAGATATCTCAGTTGAGGAAACGCTCAGTCAATGTGTGGAGGGTTTTCCCAGGAGGTCACAGTGGAGATGGATCTCAGCTTCACCACTTCCAAGATCAGTAGACCTGCAAAAAGTTTTCCAAGACCTGAAAAAACAAAGTTCTGCCACCTGCAAGTGATCCTTGTTGAGAGGTCCGTTTTTATGCTGGAGCTGCAGCTGTCAAGAAGGCAGCCACTTGTGAACCCGACACAAATAGTTGGCGTGGTTTGGGAACGGCGTGGAACACGCAGAAAAAGTGGTAAAATTTAAAACGGCTGTCAAAATGGCATTATCCAGACAGTTAACAAGCTGTTAACTGCCTTAAGTGCCTATCCCACCGCTTGGTTGTGGGACCGAACGGGAGTCTGGGAGTCCACCTTTGGCAAAGTTGCACGGAGGCGGGTTGACGGTGGAATCGGAACCCGCTGTCGTTTTTTGAAATTTTACCACCTGACCCACCTCCAAACCCGCCCCCTGAGCGCTGGCAAAATCGCGGCCTCAGAATCCATCTTTCCAGATCAAATTAGTGAGCATTTGGAAATGCGTGGGATAATTAAGGACAAATTTAATGGAGTTATTTGAAGAAGTGACCAGTTGGGTAGATAAAGGGAATGCTGTGGATGTAGTATATGTGGATCTTCAGAAGGCATTTGTTAAGTTGTCTCACAGGAGGCTTATTCCAAAGATTCAGGCATGTAAGAGGAAATGTAGCAACATGGTTGGAAGGTGGGTTGACCGACAGGAAACAAAGGGTTCGGGCTAATCCGTGTTGCCTAGATTTAAGAAGGATTGAAAGTGGTGTACCCCAGGGTTCAGTGCTGGGTCCACTCTTGTTCTCAGTAAATATAGATGATTTGGACTTAGGCATAGGAGCATGATAGCGAAATTTGTTGTTGACACAAAAGTAGGGGGTTTGGCAAACAGCGAGGAGACTGTAAAAGAGCTGAGGAGGACAGGTTCTCGGAATGGGCAGGCAGGTAGCAGATCCAATTAAATGCGGAGAAGTGTGAGGTAGTACATTCAGGAAGGAAAAACAAGAAATTGGAACATATCAATGGTAAGACCTAAAGGCTGAGGATAAACCGAGACCTACATATTTCCTTGAAAGTGCATGTGTAGATAAAGTTATAAAACCGTCCAAGGCATTTTAGGTTTTATAAATAGAGGTAGAGGCCTAGAAATTGGACATCGACAGAAACCTGCCGATGTTACCACGGCTTTGGGTTTACGGCCGCTGAAAATAGCCTCAGCACTACCGGGCAAAAATTCGCATTGGTAGCTGGAGATTTGTAGCGCAGCGCTGACTTACCGTGTAATGCCCTTTTACTGGCGGCATCCGACCCAAAGTTCCCGTCCAGGAGTGGCGTTGTAGCTTCTTACAGCCTCTGGGAGCGAGGCTGTGGAGTTCGCAAGGAATTGTGGGCAATTAAACAGGCTATGAATTAAAGGGGCAATGGATTCAGAACTAATAAAAATTAAAATACAGTGAAAAAATGCAGTTTTCAGCCCTTAATACATTTAAAAAAAAAATGTTACCATTGAAAAGAAGTCCCAAATGGGAGTCTTCAGCACTTAAATCCGAACCTCATAAAACTAACACAAATGGCTCAGCAAGCCCGGGAAGAGACACCCAGGGTCTCGCACGCAGCACTCCAGCTTTGTGCAGGAGTGCAACACCGCAAGAGAGGTCCTCTACTCACGGGCCAGGAGGCCCTCCAGAAAGAAGGATGTGGGACTACATCACCGAGGCTGTCAATGGCAGCACTGTCACCCCCCACCACCTGGCACCAGTGCCCAAAGAAGCTTCATGATCTCAGACCACTGCTCAAGATCAGTGAATGCATCTTCAAAAGCCGTCTCCTACCAACTGCAACACTAGTCTCACACACTGCTCAATGCTCGACTCCCCCCCCCCCCCCATCACTCACCTACCAACAACCTGTACCAATCACAAACCACCATTCCTAGCCTCACCTCACCCCCCCCCCCACCTTGGAGGAGACGGTACAGACCATTCTTGGCAAGGGCATGGTTGAATCCTTGGCCAGCTGTGGGGCAGAAAGGATACAAGATGCTGGTATCCTCATACGTTATCCTCCTTCTAGCATGCACCTCTTGCTTTCTCATCCTCCCCGCACCACAACTCCACCCTTGTGCCTTCCTCATTTCGCACACCCAATAAATGCAGCCTGCCAAGCCAGTGGTTGGCCAAGAAGTGGGAGAGGAGAGTGAAGAAGGAACACCATTACTTGATTTGACACTCTCTGCCACCAGCTCCTCAAGGTCGACCAGCAAGGCCATTTGCCGTGTCCCCCACTGAAAGTCAGCAGCCTTCCATCAGCCATGCTGCAGCACTGCATGACATCAGTAGGATAGGCAAAGGCTCACAAAAGACAGTCACTAAGATAATGCATAAGGCTGATGAGTTGATTTCTTGATGTCATATTGGATGGATAGATGTATAAAGTTGGATTGGAAAGTTTGCTTTGTGGTGGCTTTTATTTCAGCATCGTGGCCAAGAGGACACTGTGATGTCAGTAACAGAGGGAAGGTATGGTGTGGGACAAATGTTGAAAAGGGAATTGGGGTTGTGGTCACTGGTACTGCAGACAGATGATTCCATCCTGGCCAGAAAGGGGCTGTCTGGGTTGCATCCTTCCTTCTGCTTCCACCTCTTTGGCTTCCTCCCCTGGGTTGCATCCTTCCTTCTGCTTCCACCTCTTTGGCTTCCTCCTCTGGGTTGCATCCTTCCTTCTGCTTCCACCTCTTTGGCTTCCTCCCCTGGGTTGCATCCTTCCTTCTGCTTCCACCTCTTTGGCTTCCTCCCCTGGGTTGCATCCTTCCTTCTGCTTCCACCTCTTTGGCTTCCTCCTCTTCTGTGTCTTCCTCTTCCCTCTGCAAATGGATGCTGTAAATCTGAAATGACAGCATAAAATGCTGGAAATACTCAGTAGGTCAGGCAGCATCTCAATCTGAGACTTGAATTCTGCTTCTCTCTCCATGGATGTTGCCTGACCTGCTGAGTGCAGCATTTTCTGTCTTCTCAGAGGCCTACCTTTACCATCCAAGGCCTTGCAAGCATCCAGCAGCACTCCCTACAAACTAAAACAACTTTTAACATGTATTTCAGCAAGCCACTACTTCAATAAAATCAAAAAAAAACTGTCCAAAAGCTTAAATGCAAACTTACCTGAAAGATGTGCGTGTCCCTTTAAGAGATGCTGACATCACCTTTGTCAGTCTGCTTGCACACCGGGTTTACCTGGCATGCTTAGGACCCAGCGCTGAACTCAACACTAGGGTGAAAGTTCGCCCTGGTGACGTTAAGTCGGCGTTCGTCACCACAGTGCCATTTTTCTTTTCAGGGCGATGCTACATACCGACAGCGCTACTGGGACGACGAAAATGGAGGATGCGACGGGACCTGACACTAGCTGGCGGAAGAGCGACGGTCGCCGCTTTCTCCACATTATGCCGCGCTAACGGATGGCGCTAAGGTAGGGAATTTCTCCCCCATAGAATACAAGAGTAAAAAAAGTAATGATAAATTTTCTACATGGCAGTGGTTAGGCCATAGAGTACTGTGTGAAGTTTTGGACACCCCATTGTAGACAGTGTATGGCATAGATTCACCAGAATTATGCCAGTGATGGGAAACTGTAGTTATATGGAGAGACTTGAGATATTGGGACTATTTCCACTGGAGTAGAGAAGGCTATCAGGAGATTTAATAAAGTTTTTTTTTTAATTATGAAGGGTTTGCATAGGGTAAATAGGGAAGGACTATTTCCTCTGATTAGGAGTCAATGTTGAGAGGACATAATTTTAAAATGATCAGTTAGAGTGCGGAGAATTTTTTTTACACAGAGGGTTGTTGAAGCATGGAATGCTCTACCTCAGTGAGTGGTTGAAGCAGAGACCATTGCATCTTTTAAAGGAAAACTGCATAAATATTTAAAGCAGAGGAAGATACAGGGCTATGGGGAGAGAGCAGGGGGTGGGTTTAGTTTTGGATTGCTCCAGCAGAGGTGGCACAGACACGACACAAATTATGCCAGTTATGGGCCAAATGGCCTCCTTCTGTCCTGTAAATTTCTTTTGTTCTATGTCAACAATAACTTACATTTATATAATGCATTTCATGTAGTAAAATGTCCCATGTTGTGTTGCCTTCAGTGGAAAAGGGTAGGGGATGTGTGGAAGGGAAGCCACATATCTGGTGCACACACAGGTCATGGGGCTTTGTTGATTATAGCCTAAATTTTTTGAGTAGGTGGGAAATCTTATTCACTGCCATTGCATGTTGGAAAATTGCAGGAGTGTATACAGCTGACGGCAGGAGAGGTTCTTCACTGCCTGCGTGCACTTGAAAAATTACCTCCATATATAAATTGCCACATTATGCTGTGCTAACGGGTGGTGCTAAGGTAGGGGATTTCTCCCCCATAGAATACAAGAATAAAAAAAGAAATGATAAATTTGTACATGGCAGTGGTTAGGCCATAGAGTATTGTGTGCAGTTCTGGACACCCCATTGTTGACAGTGTATGGCATAGATTCACCAGAATTATGCCAGTGATGGGAAACTGTAGTTATGTTATATTATTCTTAGATGTGTTCTCTGTATTTGATTGGCCACTCAACTGCTCTGTTGTGTTGGGTGACTGAATCTTTATATTGTTAAAGATTTTGTGTACACATGCACGTCCTGTCCAAGTTCCTGTTGTCACTTTTTTTGGTCCTGTATTAATGTCAAAATTTAACATTGAAACTGCCTATGTAAACACTTAGGGCTGGATTTTACTTACCGAGATGAGTTAGGGGCGGGACTGCTGCCTTCCGGGTTCTAATCCTGCCCCCAGCGATGTCTGACGAACAGATGCTATTTTGCCCTGATTGGCCTTGTTAAGCCCACCCTGTGGGCTTGCCGGCCAATTAAGGGAAAGCCGGTGTCAGATGACGTCAGTTGATGACGCTTCATCTGCCGTTTTCTTAGGCATATGCACCACACTTGTTTGACAGATGAATTGTCAGTGTTTGACAGCATTGAGGTACTGTCAAACATTGACAATCACTGTACACAGGTGAGCCCTTGCACCTAGGCTCTCCAGTGACTCTCTCCTTAGGATAAAACAGATGGCAGCTGCAGCTGAGATTGCAGAAGCCATCTGTCACTTCTCCCGATGAGATGAGGCCACACAAACACTTCATAGCTTGTCACCTGCAGAAACATCTAACCACATTAAAAATTGCTTTCCCAACATTTCCTTACCTCTGATATTAACCAGTGTCCCATTGCATCCTTCACACCACTTCTGCAGCTGTCATCCAAACACCAACATAACAACAGACCCACAGCACACCTCACTTACCCTGGCGGGGTTCCCCGACGTCGGGAAGCCCGCAGCAGCAGTCAAAAAATTGGGAAAAGCCTCTTAACAGGCAGTTAAGTGGCTATAATCCTCTTCCCGCCGCTAGGAGTCGGGTCCCTGCGCAAATCGGGGACCCGACTCCTGGGAAGATTGGTTGGAGGCGGGTTCGGGACCCGCTCCCATTCTTTTTGACTTTCTCAGCAGTCCCACCTCCAAACCTGCCTCCTCAGGGCTGGTAAAATCCAGCCTATAGAATGGAAATCCTGTATGTAAACAGTTTTCTGTAATGATGTAGTTGCAGGCTCTGACCAGTAGATGGCGCCGTTGAGTGTGATTCTGAGGTTTCTCAACTCTGTTGACCTTTTGTCTATAAAATATTATTATTATATTCATCAAACCACCAGTTTGGTTTGGAAATTCATAAGCACGATGATGAGTTTCTGCAAATGTCAAGACACCCAGCTGACCAAAAACATATGTAGTCCAACCATGGTGCATCCCTTACTGCTTCACTTTATAGCAACCTTGAGCTCCCTCGATGGGTCAGTGGGTAAATGTATTTCCTGGTGGGGTATGGCTCTGAGCCAAGCAGACGAGGAAGATGCCAGGTTTGCACCAAGAAAGCAGGTCTTCAATTGGTCTCAATGAGGGCAAAAAAAAATCAGCCAGAGAACATAAGAAATAAGAGCAGGAATAGGCCACTTGGCCCCTCGAGCCTGCTCCACCATTCACTAAGATCATGGCTGATCTTGGGCTCAAAACCACTTCCCAGCCCGCTCCCCATAACCCTTCACTCCCTTATCTTGCAAAAATCTGTCTATCTCCACCTTAAATGTATTCAATGACCCAGCCTCCACGGCTCTCTGGAGCAGAGAATTCCACAGATTTACGACCCTCTGAGAGAAGAAATTCCTCATCTCAGTTCTAAAAGGGCAACCCTTTATTCTGGCCTGCTTTTTACAAGGTAAGTGGTGAATTAATTAAAATTAAAACATTTTTTCCACAGGTTTATTATTTTTAAATACTTTAAAGCAAGGTAAGTTTATTTTTAGCCCCGTTAGAAAATAAAATTATTTTTTTCAAAAATTTAAATTATTGTTTAAAATAGTTATTTCATGTAATTTATAGTTTATTTTAAAAATGTGATTTAAAAAAAAAAAATTTATTTGAAGATTTAGTGCTATTTTGGGGCCGTAGCATTTATAAGTCTTGACAGCACTTCCTGTCAGACTTATGAATGGAGCATTCCCTGCTCCGATTGGCTCCCCATGGCCCACGTGATCCCAGGGGATGCACCGAACTAACTGCGCCCCTGGGATACGCAAGCACTGCACGCCGGCAGCTGGACCAGGCCCCGGATCGGAATTCCACGGGGGCCCAGAGCTCAACGGCCGGCGCACTAGATAAGTGTAGGTCGGGGGCTTGCACCCGCGGGAAGCCCCCGACCCGAATTTCTGGGCCAATAATTTGCTTTTTTATTTTTCCTGCCAAAGTGGATAACCTTGCACTTTCCTACATTATACTCCTCTGCCAAATGTTTGCCCACTCACTGTCTATATCCATTTGCAGATTCTTTGAGTCCTCTGCACAACTTGCTTTCCCACCCATCTTTGTATCATCCGCAAACTTGGCTACATTACACTCGGTCCCTTCATCCAAGTCATTAATGCAGATTGTAAATAGTTGAGGCCCCAGCACCGATCACTGTGGCACCCCATTAGTTACCGCTTGCCAACCGGAAAATGACCCATTTATTCCGACTCTCTGCTTTCTGTTAGCCAATTCTCTATCCATGCTAATATATTACCCCCAACTCCGTGAGCTCTTATGCAGTAAACTTTTATGTGGCAACTTATCGAATGCCTTCTGGAAATCCAAATACACCACATCCACTGGCTCACCCTTGTCCACCCTGCTCGTTACATCCTCAAAGAACTCCAGCAAATTTGTTAAACATGATTTCCCTTTCATAAAACCATGCTGACTCTGCTTGACTGCATTATGATTTTCCAAATGCCCTGCTACTTCTTCCTTAATGAAGATCTCCAGCATTTTCCCAACGACAGATGTTAGGCTAACTGATCTATAGTTTCCTGCTTTCTGTCTCCCACCTTTCTTAAATAGGCGTGTTACATTTGTGGTTTTCCAATCTGCTGGTACCTCTCCAGAGACCAGGGAACTTTGGTATATTGCAACCAATGCATCCACTATCACTGCAGCCACTTTTAAGACCCTGGGGTGCAGGCCATCTGGTCCAGGGGACTTGTCTTTTAGTCGCATTATTTTACCAAGTACTATTTCCTTAGTGATAGTGATTGTCTTTAGTTCCCCCCTCCCTGTGGCCCCTTGATTATCCATTATTGGGATGTTGTTAGTGTCTTAGAACATAAGAACATAAGAAATAGGAGCAGGAGTAGGCCAATCGGCCCCTCGAGCCTGCTCCACCATTCAATAAGATCATGGCTGATCTGATCCTAACCTCAAATCTACTATCACTCTACATCCCTCCCGAACCCATGTGATCTCCTGGGAGAGGCGAAAAACCAGATAAAAAACCCAATGGCCAATTTGGGAGAAAAAAATCTGGGAAATTCCTCTCCGACCCATCTAGGTGATCGAAACTCGTCCAGGAGATCACTGTCCCTATATTTTCTACAGTACTTACCTTCTGTAAAAGGTGATCTCCACCCCAGCCAGGAACAGGAATAGAACCATCTCCTGAAATCCAACACATAATTAGAACACAAGAAGTAGGAGCAGAACCAGGCTACACGGCCCCTGGGCCCGCTCCATTACCCACAGGGCCATGACCGTTCCGAACATAGACTCATGTACAATTTCCTGCCCGCTCCCCGTAACCCCTAATTCCCTTTACTTCTAAGAAACTGTCTATTTCTGTTTTAAATTTATTTAATGATGTAGCTTCCACAGCTTTCTGGGGCAGCAAATTCCACAGACCTACTACCCTCTGAGTGAAGAAGTTTCTCCTCATCTCAGTTTTGAAAGAGCAGCCCCTTATTCTAAGATTATGCCCCCTAGTTCGAGTTTCACCCATCATTGGGAACATCCTCACCACATCCACCCGATCAAGCCCCTTCACAATCTTATATGTTTCAATAAGATCGCCTCTTATTCTTCTGAACTCCAATGAGTAGAGTCCCAATCTACTCAATCTCTCCTCATATGTCCACCCCCTCATCCCCGGGATTAACCGCCCGGGATTAACCGAGTGAACCTTCTTTGTACTGACTCGAGAGCAAGTATGTATTTTCTTAAGTATGGACACCAAAACTGTATGCAGTATTCCAGGTGCGGTCTCACCAATACCTTGTATAACTGCAGCAATACCTCCCTATTTTTATATTCTATCCCCCTAGCAATGAAAGCCAACATTCCATTGGCCTTCTTGATCACTTGCTGCACCTGCATACTAACTTTTTGAGTTTCGTGCACCAGGACCCCCAGATCCCTTTGTACTACAGTACTTTCCAGTTTCTTGCCATTAAGATAATAACTTGCTCTATGATTTTTCCTGCCAAAGTGCATAACCTCACACTTTCCAGTATTGTATTCCATCTGCCAAATCTCTGCCCACTTACTTAGCCTGTCTATGTCCCTTTGCAGGTTTTTTATGTCCTCCTCACTCACTACTTTCCTTCCCATCTGTGTATCATCTGCAAACTTTGATATGTTACACTCGGTCCCCTCCTCCAAATCGTTAATATAGATTGTAAAGAGTTGGGGACCCAGCACTGACCCCTGCGGAACACCACTAGTTACTGATTGCCAGTCTGAGAATGAACCATTTATCCCAACTCTCTGCTTTCTGTTAGATAGCCAATCTTCCACCCATGCCAGTATATTACCCCCAATCCCATGATTTTTTATCTTGTGCAGTAATCTTTTGTGTGGAACCTTGTCAAATGCCTTTTGGAAGTCTAAATACACTACATCCACTGGTTCCCCTTTATCCACCCTGTATGTTACGCCCTCAAAGAACTCCAGCAAATTTGTCAAACATGACTTCCCCTTCATAAAACCATGCTGACTTTGTCCTATTAAATTATGTTTATCCAAATGTCCCGTTACTGTCTCCTTAATAATGGACTCTAACATTTTACCAACCACAGATGTTAGGCTAACAGGTCTATAGTTTCCAGCCTTCTGCCTACTACCCTTTTTAAATAAGGGTGTTACATTAGCAGTTTTCCAATCTGCCGGGACCTTTGCTGAGTCCAGGGAGTTTTGGAAAATTATTACCAATGCATCCACAATTCTACCGTGAAGACAGATACAAAATAGTTGTTCAGAGTCTCTGCCATTTCCCCGTTCCCCATTATTAATTCCCCAGTCTCATCCTCTAAGGGACCAACGTTTACAGAGTTCTGATCCTGATCATTATCCAGTGACCGTTGTTGGAAAGTGAGTGGAGGTCGGCTGAGGGTCATTGGACTTGACTACTTTGCCCTTTACAGTAAGGGATGGGGATTGCAATGGTGGAGAGGTGAATGAACTTGTTGCTCTGCAAGCGTCTGACTCAGTCACTTCCCAGGGCCTTTTTTTCTTCTTTGGCACAAGTTTGTTTGTTGTCTGGATCTTGGCGATGGCCAGGGATCCGTGTGGAAGAGTGCCTCGTGTGCACCCAACACCGAGTGCAGAAGTTTTTTGAGAGGACACAGCAAAAGTTGGGAGAATGCAGAAACATTGCTGGTGGTGCGTGCGATGGGCAGGAGGTGGAGATTGCAGCTGGTGTTGGTGCTGACTCTGGCTGCCTTCCTGCTGAAGCTGACTGTGGGCGAGATGTCCAACTCCTTGACCACGCTGGCTCTCGTCTCCCACCTCCTGGCCACCCTCCAGCTGGCCCCCAGCCGCCCGGCCGGCAACACCTTTGGCTGGCTGAGGCTCGGGCTCTTGGGAGCGCTGGCGGAGGGTGTCCTGCTGACCGGCCTGTGCCTGGCCGCCCTGCTGAGAGTCGGGGCGAGGATGCTGCAGCCTCAGCCCCTCCGCCAGCCCCGGCTCCTGCTCGGGTTCGGGGTCTCGGGGCTCCTCCACAACCTGGCCGGCCTCTACCTGCTCAGGGGACAACCTGGGCACAGCAGCACCCAAGGGTGGCACCCGGGAATCGTAGCCTGCAGGCATGAAAACCAAGGTAAGACTGCAATTCTATCTGGGTTTATGAAGTGTGACGGGAAGAGTGAAGCACAGAAGTGAAAGGGAAAGAATGGCAGAAACAGAAATGAGAGATGTTCTTTTGCAGTCTCTTATTTGACTGCTGAGCTACCCCAGACTAGACTGAGCATTGTATAGTTAGCAGAGTGGAAGGGACCTGCCCTGGGAGTGTATGCTAGGCTGATGTAGCAGGGCCTGGTCTCCAATCGTCTTGGATCCCCTTGCCATTGGACCAAGACTTTGCTCTGTCAAGCCCGTGTGGTAGCTGGTGTGCAATGGCCACCCCACATTAAAAGAACTCATGCACAGGCATCTTCCACCCTTTAAAATGAAGTTCGGGACCTGGAACGTCAGGACTCTCATGGACAACCCCAACAGCGACAGACCGGAACGGCGTACTGCTACAGAGACTGTAGGTCCCGCATTGGACTAATCGGTCACCTGAGAACTCATTTTTAGTGTGGAAGCAAGTCATCCTCGGTTCCGAGGGACTGCCTAAGAGAGAAGAGAGAAAATAGCCTGCCAGTGCTCACTGTCTAGGATCACTTTGAACCGTTGCCATTTGGCAAGATATCGAAGAGCAACCTTACTCCTCCAGAAGAGATTGCTCCGCTTCACTTCTCTCCCTCAAATGGATACAACTCCCTTCTAAGTTTATTATTCCTACTGCACATGATATATCAGAGATATTTGCAAAGCGATCGGACAGCCTGTTCTCGGAGTAGGGAAGTGTTGGAGCAGGTGCTGTATGTGCAATAGCGTGAAGGATCACGGTGTGCCCCTGTTCTAAGTTTCTCCTCTCCCGCGCCCCCATCACCCTCCAGATTTCTCCATTCCATACCTGACAGTTGTGATTCCTGCCAGGTCACAGATTCCAGTGGCACGGGCTGCTCCTAATACTTCGCCTTCGAGCAGCCATTCTTCAGGTCTGAGAGTTGACATTAGAGGCCCTGAAATTGATAGCCCCGAGAGGGCAGAACAAGGACGCAGGTCAAGCAGTGGGTGGGGGCGGGGAAATTGTGTTAATTAGGGGTGGGAACTGGTTTGGTGGGCCTCCGACCCTTTTTCCTTATGTTGGAAAATTCAGACGAGAAAGGTTAGTGCTTCTTGCGTCCGCTCCATCCGTTGTGACGTCATTGAAAGAGGCAGGACTGGCGGGATGACATTCCCCGCCTGAAATACCACCAGTTCTTGTGACCAGGAGAAAGTACAGCTGAAAAGATGGCTTTTTGTCTGTAACAGCCAATCTCCCACCATTCCCACTGGATCCTCCGCGGGCAGATCAGCCATGTTCATATTGCATGGCAGAGCAGGCTCGAGGGGTTGCTTGGCCTACTCTTGTTCCTATGTTCAGGTGTCCATTAACAGCCGGATGCCAGAAGTTCCACCGCGCCGCACTTCCAGTGGCAGAGTGGGGCTCCAGGAATCTCGGGGAATAAGGTGTTGGAAGGCTGCTCGGTCATGAAGGGCACCACAGCCAAACATAATGCTCCCCTCACCCAAAATTCACACGTGGACACACACTTTCCAGCAGAACTCACTGAATAATGTTCAGCAGCAAGGGACCCTGCTTAAATTATTTTATCCACACCTCAGCCCACAGGCCAATTGTAGCTTTCCTACTGCTCAAGTCAAAGATTCAGCCTTTTATTTCATAATTTGGATAAAAACCGAGAGAGACAGACCAGCCTTTAATTCAGGGTAATGAACAATTTATTTGATTTTTACAAAGTACACACTTGTCTTACATTCCCATCGTCTACTGTTTGCCGCAAAAGTGCAGACAGATTTATGAAAAAAAAGTTCTATTAACAACACTTTTGAGTGGAACAATGAAATGGTAAGAAAAACCGAGCAAAGTCACAATTCTCGCCATTCATAACATAACAAAATTGCTTGTTATGTTACAAGGAATATTGGTGCTATCTGTGGACTCCGGCAAGGCGGTGCTTTACTGCAAGACAGTGAATCCTCATTACCCATGCAGGGGGTAGGTATGCTCTCGCATTCTGCTTTACAGTGCTAGCAGATTGGATGTTACAGGCTCCTTCGCCGGCATGCCCATATGTGTGATCAGCTAACTCAGCTCCGACCAGGCAATCCAACCTGAAATCTCCGGGGTCTGTTAGGCTCAGTTCCAGCCGGGGCAGTGCACATACCACCCGAGTCATGGGGTGTGGTGTGTGGGGGGTGTGTGGAGGTGGCAGCGAGACGGCTTGGAAGCGCGATTTGAAATGCAACTAAATTGGATATTTAATTTAGTGCTTCAGACGTTTTAATATCTGTGACTCACTCCAAACTGCATGGTTGGGTATTGAGTAATTTTCCTGGGCTTTCACTCTTGTGGCTTTGGGTGGAAGGACATGGGGATAAAAGATTACAGCAGCAGCACCACCACCATGAGTTAAGGGGGTTTGGGGAGCGGGGAGGGTGGCGTAAACACTCAAATTCACAGTAGAAACACGCCCTGACTAGATCCACAGACAACACTTACACATTTACAAAGCAGAAGAATTTAAGCTACCCAGAATAGAATTTTTTTTTTGCAGCCCTGTTAATTTACAGAGAAAGGAAATCGGCCAAACTTTACTTATTGCTGTTGGACCCTGGCAATACGGCACCAATCACTGGACGAATTGAGTTTAATTTGGCTATTGCCAAATTTCACCTTACATAGATAGGATGGCATCTATTTATCTAAAGACAGCTTAAACTCTTCCTCTACCAATGTCTCCATATCTATTTTCCTCAAATCAATATTCAGTAAAACCTCTCATATATTAGCTGCAACTCCATTGAATAAAGTAAGCTAGAGAGAGCACCAGTGATTACATGTCTTAACACCTCCATTTTACCAGTATATGAAAATAATAAACCGCTACATAGAAAATGTATCAAAATAGGTTTTATTTTTCCTGCTAGTAAGCTATTGCTCTCAGCTTGTAGTAATAGAACTTTAGTTTGTTTTTTAGCTGGTACAGAAGTGTACTGAAATATCCGCAGGTCAAATCTGACTATGGTTCTATTCCTCGCATTGTAAAAAAAACAATAGCTCAACACTTTAAATATTCCATCCTATTTTTGACCTGCAAATGAGATAGGGATGAAGTCTAATAGATCTCCATGCCTTGGCTTATCAGTAAAAAGTAATGCAGTTAATTTCTATTTACAAGGATTCAGCTCTATTTACAAAATTATGGTTTGTTTTTATTGATATTTAGTTCTACTTTAGGAAGACGGAATCCTGCTCTGGATCCGCTCTCGTTGCTAGAAGAGGAGGACATGTGGGACTTTTTGGAAACTAGAGAGATTCCGCTGCCCTCTACTGCTGCCTCGCCTTCAGTGACCTCGTAGGAGCCCTTTGACTTGGCCCCGAAGCCTCCAAATGTTCCAAATTTCAGCTTTGACTTTTTGCCTTTTGCACCCGCAGCCCCTTCTCCAAATTCTGTTCTGCCCTTGGGGGAAGGTGAAAGTTCATGCTCATCACTCAGGGATGATGACCTATGACGTTCTGACTTTTTGCCTTTAAATAACGAGAAATCTAGTGTGCCTGACTTCCCTTTTGGAGAAGTGCTTATGTCCAGACCAGAACCTTTCCCAGATGCTGACATTTCTGGTCCTTCCATCTCAATGTCACTGAAACCCAGGCTACCCTTTGAGCCCTTAATATCAATCTTGGCCCCAGATGCACTGAATTCACCCTCTGATCCTTCACTACTACCTTTCCCTTTAGACTTAGAGAAATTAAATTTGGGCATTTTAATTTTGCCCTTCTTTATTCTGACCCCTGAACTTTCTATCTCACCTTCTGGCAAGTTGACACTCGCCTGTGCTCCTTTAATGTTGACACTTGGACCTTGTGCACCTGAAACATTTAGCTGAGTTTCTGGAACACTGACGCCCATTGCCATTTCTGGTCCTTCTAGGTTCTGGCCTTTTATTTGAAATTGAGAATGTTTGAATTTAGGTATTCTCAGTTTGTCCAATGGAACATCAAGATCAGCTATTGCTCCTTTAATATCTGTACCTATGTCAGGAACTTTGAGATCAAACTCTGCACCTTTCAGATCTCCTTTGGAGCTGGGCACCCCAACACCTCCTTTTGCATCAAACTTCACATCAGCTGTAGGGATTTTCACTTCAGGGCTCTTTACTTTACCACTTAGGTTCACATCTGGTGCACTGACGTTTATATCTCCCTTCATGTCTCCCTCAAACTTTGGTCCAGAAAATCCTATGTTGGCTTTTGGTGCATTAAAATCAACACTGGGACCTTTTCCTTTTAGACCACCAAAGTTGATGTCTGGTCTGTCCATTTTCACATTTGGCCCTGTAATGTCTACTTTAGGGCATTTTATGTCAGTGTCTATCTTTGGACCAGAAAGATCAGCAGCCAAATTCCCTTCTAGTTTAGGTCCCTTCACATTAATGCCAAAATCAGGCGCAGAGACCCCAAATCCTGAAAAGTTGTCGCCTTTTATCTTCTGTCCTGCAGTGTCAATATCAGCTTTTGGGAAGTTGATCTGAGGCATCTTTAGCTTTCCTTCTGCACCTTTAATGTCAAAGTCTGGAGCATCAACATCTACATTAGGACCTTCTACATCCACATCTAGTCCTCTAAAGTTTCCTTTGATATTTGGACTGGAAATATTGACATCACCTTTTAATTGTGGTTTCTTTAAACCTATATCCAAATTAGGTGCTGTGATGCCAACGGATGGCATTGCAATCCGGGGGCCTTTGAATTTACCATCAGCATTGATGTCCACGCCGGGTGTCTCAACATTTCCATGTAAACCTGGTGTCTTAAAGTCACCTCCTATCTTTGGTGCATTTATGCCGAGATTCAGATCAGAGCCTTGCAGTTTAGTACCAGAAATGTTAATTTCAGGCATTTTCAGCTTTCCTTCTGGACCCTCAAAATTAACATCTGGAGCACCAATTTTGATATCTGCTGCAGGTATGTTAATGTCACCTTCTAGCTGTGGTCCTGAAAGATCTGCTTTTGGAAGGTTGGCAACAACATCCATATCTGGCCCTGCTGCTTTGCAGTCCACCCCAAAGCTGGGGAGTTTCAGTTTAGGCATTTTCAATTTTCCTCCTGCACCTTCAATGTTAGCATCTAGGTTTACATTTGGCCCGTTGATGTCATATTCCATTGTTGGACCAGATACACTAACATCACCTTTAAGATTTGATCCTTTTAAATGTAGATCTGGAGCAGAGATCTTGGGTTGAAGATCAATACTGGATGCATCAATATTAACTTCGGGTCGTTTAATTCCACTCTCTAATTTTGGTGTACCAACATCAATATCCACATCTGAACCTTTGAATTTAGGTCCTGAAATCTTAAACTTTGGCTTCTTCATTTTCATTTTTAATTTACCTTCTGGTTTTTCAATGTCAACATTTGGAGCATCAACGTCAAAATCTATTTCTGGTCTCTTTATGTCGAGCGTCGGGCCTTTTACATCTCCTGATACTTCACCTTTCAGATTTGTGCCCTTCAAATTAATATCCAAATCTGGCTCAGATATTTTGGGCGACTTGATGTTTACTGAAGGAAATTTTAATTTTGTGCCTTTCGCTTTGAAACTAGATCCTTTCAAGTCAACATCTGTGTTGACATCTATTCCAGGTGCTTTAATGTCAACATGTGGACCTTTTATATCTGCAGATGAAAAGTCAATATCAGGTGCTTGTAAATCTCCTTCAATCTTTGGACTCAATAATTCACCTTTAATTTTTGATGGTGCCAGATCAAACTCAACATCTGGAAATGACAACTTCATTTTTCCAAATCGTGGTTTCTTTACTTTTGATGGCTTGATATTTAACTGTCCATCTGATGATCCAAGGCTTACATTTAGATCTGGGGACTTAATATCCATTTCTGGGTTGGATAAATCAAGGTCACTCTTTGGAACGGTCAGCTTCACATCTCCTGCAGGTTTCTTCGATTTGATGTTGAATTTAGGCATTTTAAATTTGCCTTTTTTTCCCTTAGTGCTAACATTTAAGTCTGGTGAATCAACATTCAAATCTACATCAGGACCTGTTACATCCAGAGATGGAGCACTGATGTCTCCTTGTGGCCCTTTAATTCCAAATCCAAATTTTGGCGTCTTCACTTTTGGCATTTTCAGATGTGCTCCTTGACCATCTGTATCCATCTCAGGTGCACTAACACCGATACCAATACTTGGAGATTTAATATCAGCAGTACCTTCCAGTTTTGGGCCTTTCAAGTCAAGATTCATGTCTGGTGAAGATATATTGGGAGCTGAAATGCCCAATGAAGGCAGTGAAAACTTGTGCCCATTTCCTTTTACATCAGGACCCTCAATGTTCATGTCAGGTCCCTCGATATCTACTTTAGGACCTTTAATATCAAAATTTGGGCCTTTGATGTCACCCTTCATATTAATGTCAGGAGCAACACCACCTTTCAGTTCCGGGCCTTTAAACCCAAGATCAAAATTAGGAGCTTTAACTTTGGGTAACGAGATATCGAATCCTGGCATTTGAAATCCAGGGCCTTTGATTTTACCATCAGCATCCATATCTACTTCAGGTACTTCAACCCCACCTTTTATCTTTGGCCTAGATATATTAACATCTGCCTCGGGAAGATTAGCATCAATGTTCATATCTCGACCTTCTACTTTAGCTCCACCCATTTGGAATTTAGGCAGTTTGATTTTTGGCATGTGAAACTGTCCATTCCCACCCTCCAGATCAACATCTGATGCTTCTACATCTATCTTTGGTCCTTTGATCTCTCCTTCTATATTTGGTGAAGAAATGTCAATATCGTGATCCCCTTTTAGTTTTGGGCCCTTGAATCCCAAATCAAAGTCTGGAGCCTTTAGGCTGGGCAGATGTAGGGAAGGCATTGAAAACTTGGGCCCACTTCCTTTTATATCAGCTCCCTCAAAATCTACTTTGGGACCTTTGATATTCAAATTTGGGCCTTTGATATCACCCTCCAGGTTAACATCAGGGACATCAACATCTCCGGTCACTTTTGGACCTTTGAGCTCCAGATCAAAATCAGGCTTTTGAAACTTGGGTGCTGAGATATTGAAACCTGGCATTTTAAATTTAGGGCCTTTGATTTTACCAGAACCTTTTCCTACATCTACATCTACGTCAGGTATTTCGACACCACCTTCTATCTTTGGTCCAGATAGCTTAACATCTGCCTCGGGAAGATTGGCATCAATATTCAGATCTGGTCCTTCTCCTTTAGGTCCACCCATTCGGAACTTTGGCATTTTGAATTTAGGCAAGTGGAACTTTCCGTCGGGACTTTTTATGTCAGCTTCTGGTGTCTTGATATCTACCTTTGGTCCTTTGATCTCACCTTCTATACTTGCAGAAGGAACATCAATATCATGGTCACCTTTCAATTTTGGGCCTTTAAGACTCAAGTCAAAGTCTGGAGCCTTTATGCTGGGCATATGTAGGGAAGGCATTGAAAATTTGGCCCCACTTCCTTTTACTTCAGGTCCCTCGATATCAACTTTGGGACCTTTAATATTCAAATTTGGGCCTTTGATATCACCCTCCAGATTAACATCAGGTGCATCGACATCACCTCCCACTTTTGGACCTTTGAGGCGTAGATCAAAATCAGGCTTTTGAAACTTGGGTGCTGAGATATTGAATCCCGGCATTTTAAATTTAGGACCTTTGATTTTACCAGGATCCCCTTCAAAATCCAAATCTACATCAGGTATTTCGACATCACTTTCTAACTTTGAACCAGATAGCTTAACATCTGCCTTGGGAAGATTAGCATCAATGTCTAGATCTGGACCTTCTCCTTTAACTCCACCCATTTGGAATTTGGGCATTTTGAATTTAGGCAGGTGGAACCTTCCACTGCCACCTTCAACGTCAGCCTCTGGCATATCTACATCTACATCTACCTTTGGTCCTTTGATCTCTCCCTCTATACTTGCAGAAGGAAGGTTAATTTCATGGTCACCTTTCACCTTCGGGCCTTTAAGACTCAAGTCAAAGTCTGGAGCCTTTATGCTGGGCATATGTAGGGAAGGCATTGAAAATTTGGCCCCACTTCCTTTTACATCAGGTCCGTCGATATCAACTTTGGGACCTTTAATATTCAAATTTGGGCCTTTGATATCACCCTCCAGATTAACATCAGGTGCATCGACATGACCTCCCACTTTTGGACCTTTGAGGTGTAGATCAAAATCAGGCTTTTGAAACTTGGGTGCTGAGATATTGAATCCCGGCATTTTAAAATTAGGGCCTTTGATTTTACCAGAACCCCCTTCAACATTCAAATCTACGTCAGGTATTTCAACACCGCCTTCTATCTTTGGTCCAGATAGCTTAACATCTGCTTCGGGAAGATTAGCATCAATGTTCATATCTGGACCTTCTACTTTAGCTCCACCCATTTGGAATTTAGGCAGTTTGATTTTTGGCATGCGGAACTGTCCACTTGCACCCTCCAGGTCAACATCTGGTGCTTCTACATCTATCTTTGGTCCTTTGATCTCTCCCTCTATATTTGGTGAAGAAATGTCAATATTGTGATCCCCTTTTAGTTTTGGGCCCTTGAAACCCAAATCAAAGTCTGGAGCCTTTAGGCTGGGCAGATGTAGGGAAGGCATTGAAAACTTGGGCCCACTTCCTTTTACATCAGCTCCCTCAAAATCTACTTTGGGGCCTTTGATATTCAAGTTTGGGCCTTTTATGTCACTCTCCAGGTTAACATCAGGGACATCAACATCTCCAGTCACTTTTGGACCTTTGAGCTCCAGATCAAAATCAGGCTTTTGAAACTTGGTTGCTGAGATATTGAATCCCGGCATTTTAAATTTAGGGCCTTTGATTTTACCAGAACCTTTTCCTACTTCTACATCTACATCAGGTATTTCGACACCACCTTCTATCTTTGGTCCAGATAGCTTAACATCTGCCTCGGGAAAATTGGCATCAATATTCAGATCTGGTCCTTCTACTTTAGGTCCACCCATTCGGAACCTGGGCATTTTGAATTTAGGCAAGTGGAACTTTCCGTCGGGACTTTTTATGTCAGCTTCTGGTGTCTTGATATCTAGCTTTGGTCCTTTGATCTCTCCTTCTATACTTGCAGAAGGAACATCAATATCATGGTCACCTTTCAATTTTGGGCCTTTAAGATTCAAGTCAAAGTCTGGAACTGTTATGCTGGGCATATGTAGGGAAGGTATTGAAAATTTGGCCCCACTTCCTTTTACATCAGGTCCGTCGATATCAACTTTGGGACCTTTAATATTCAAATTTGGGCCTTTGATATCACCCTCCAGATTAACATCAGGTGCATCGACATCACCTCCAACTTTTGGACCTTTGAGGTGTAGATCAAAATCAGGCTTTTGAAACTTGGGTGCTGAGATATTGAATCCCGGCATTTTAAATTTAGGGCCTTTGATTTTACCAGAACCCCCTTCAAAATCCAAATCTACATCAGGTATTTCAACACCGCCTTCTATCTTTGGACCAGATAGCTTAACATCTGCCTCGGGAAGATTAGCATCAATGTCCAGATCTGGACCTTCTGCTTTAACTCCACCCATTTGGAATTTGGGCATTTTGAATTTAGGCAGGTGGAACTTTCCACTGCCACCCTCAACATCAGCCTCTGGCATATCTACGTCTACCTTTGGTCCTTTGATCTCTCCCTCTATACTTGCAGAAGGAAGGTTAATTTCATGGCCACCTTTCACTTTTGGGCCTTTAAGACTCAAGTCAAAGTCTGGAACCGTTATGCTGGGCATATGTAGGGAAGGCATTGAAAATTTGGGCCCACTTCCTTTTACATCAGGTCCATCAATATCAACTTTGGGACCTTTAATATTCAAATTTGGGCCTTTGATATCACCCTCTAGATTGAAGTCAGGTGCATCAACATCACCTCCCACTTTTGGACCTTTGAGCTTTAGATCAAAATCAGGCTTTTGAAACTTGGGTGCTGAGATATTGAATCCTGGCATTTTAAAATTAGGGCCTTTGATTTTACCAGAACCCCCTTCAACATTCAAATCTACGTCAGGTATTTCAACACCGCCTTCTATCTTTGGACCAGATAGCTTAACATCTGCTTCGGGAAGATTAGCATCTATGTTCATATCTGGACCTTCTACTTTAGCTCCACCCATTTGGAATTTTGGCAATTTGATTTTTGGCATGCGGAACTGTCCACTTGCACCCTCCAGGTCAACATCTGGTGCTTCTACATCTATCTTTGGTCCTTTGATCTCTCCCTTTATATTTGGTGGAGAAATGTCAATATCGTGATCCCCTTTTAGTTTTGGGCCCTTGAAACCCAAATCAAAGTCTGGAGCCTTTAGGCTGGGCAGATGTAGGGAAGGCATTGAAAACTTGGGCCCACTTCCTTTTACATCAGGTCCCTCAAAATCTACTTTGGGGCCTTTGATATTCAAATTTGGGCCTTTGATATCACCCTCCAGGTTAACATCAGGGACATCAACATCTCCAGTCACTTTTGGACCTTTGAGCTCCAGATCAAAATCAGGCTTTTGAAACTTGGGTGCTGAGATATTGAATCCTGGCATTTTAAATTTAGGGCCTTTGATTTTACCAGAACCTTTTCCTATATCTACATCTACATCAGGTATTTCGACACCACCTTCTATCTTTGGTCCAGATAGCTTAACATCTGCCTCGGGAAGATTGGCATCAATATTCAGATCTGGTCCTTCTCCTTTAGGTCCACCCATTCGAAACCTGGGCATTTTGAATTTAGGCAAGTGGAACTTTCCGTCGGGACTTTTTATGTCAGCTTCTGGTGCCTTGATATCTAGCTTTGGTCCTTTGATCTCTCCTTCTATACTTGCAGAAGGAACATCAATATCATGGTCACCTTTCAATTTGGGGCCTTTAAGACTCAAGTCAAAGTCTGGAACCGTTATGCTGGGCATATGTAGGGAAGGCATTGAAAATTTGGGCCCACTTCCTTTTACATCAAGTCCCTCGATATCAACTTTGGGACTTTTAATATTCAAATTCGGGCCTTTGATATCACCCTCCAGATTAACATCAGGTGCATCGACATCACCTCCCACCTTTGGACCTTTGAGGTGTAGATCAAAATCAGGCTTTTGAAACTTGGGTGCTGAGATATTGAATCCCGGCATTTTAAATTTAGAGCCTTTGATTTTACCAGGACCCCCTTCAAAATCCAAATCTACATCAGGCATTTCAACACCTCCTTCTAACTTTGGTCCAGATAGCTTAACATCTGCCTTGGGAAGATTAGCATCAATGTCTAGATCTGGACCTTCTGCTTTAGCTCCACCCATTTGGAATTTAGGCATTTTGAATTTAGGCAGGTGGAACTTTCCACTGCCACCTTCAACGTCAGCCTCTGGCATATCTACATCTACCTTTGGCCCTTTGATCTCTCCCTCTATACTTGCAGAAGGAAGGTTAATTTCATGGCCACCTTTCACTTTTGGACCTTTAAGACTCAAGTCAAAGTCTGGAACAGTTACGCTGGGCATATGTAGAGAAGGCATTGAAAATTTGGCCCCACTTCCTTTTACATCAGGACCCTCGATATCAACTTTGGGACCTTTAATATTCAAATTTGGGCCTTTGATATCACCCTCCAGATTAACATCAGGTGCATCGACATCACCTCCTACTTTTGGACCTTTGAGGTGTAGATCAAAATCAGGCTTTTGAAACTTGGGTGCTGAGATATTGAATCCCGGCATTTTAAATTTAGGGGCTTTGATTTTACCAGGATCCCCTTCAAAATCCAAATCTACATCAGGTATTTCGACACCGCCTTCTATCTTTGGACCAGATAGCTTAACATCTGCCTTGGGAAGATTAGCATCAATGTCTAGATCTGGACCTTCTCCTTTAACTCCACCCATTTGGAATTTGGGCATTTTGAATTTAGGCAGGCGGAACTTTCCACTGCCACCTTCAACGTCAGCCTCTGGCATATCTACATCTACCTTTGGTCCTTTGATCTCTCCCTCTATACTTGCAGAAGGAAGGCTAATTTCATGGCCACCTTTCACTTTTGGGCCTTTAAGACTCAAGTCAAAGTCTGGAGCCTTTATGCTGGGCATATGTAGGGAAGGCATTGAAAATTTGGGCCCACTTCCTTCTACATCAGGTCCGTCGATATCAACTTTGGGACCTTTAATATTCAAATTCGGGCCTTTGATATCACCCTCTAGATTAACATCAGTTGCATCAACATCACCGCCGAATTTTGGACCTTTGAGCTTTAGATCAAAATCAGGCTTTTGAAACTTGGGTGCTGAGATATTGAATCCCGGCATTTTAAAATTAGGGCCTTTTATTTTACCAGAACCCCCTTCAACATTCAAATCTACATCAGGTATTTCAACACCACCTTCTATCTTTGGACCAGATAGCTTAACATCTGCCTCGGGAAGATTAGCATCAATGTTCATATCTGGACCTTCTACTTTAGCTCCCCCCAGTTGGAATTTGGGCAATTTGATTTTTGGCATGCGGAACTGTCCATTCCCACCCTCCAGATCAACATCTGGTGCTTCTACATCTATCTTTGGTCCTTTGATCTCTCCTTCTATATTTGGTGAAGAAATGTCAATATCATGATCCCCTTTTAGTTTGGGGCCCTTGAAACCCAAATCAAAGTCTGGAGCCTTTAGGCTGGGCAGATGTAGGGAAGGCATTGAAAACTTGGGCCCACTTCCTTTTACATCAGCTCCCTCAAGATCTACTTTGGGACCTTTGATATTCAAGTTTGGGCCTTTGATATCACCCTCCAGGTTAACATCAGGGACATCAACATCTCCGGTCACTTTTGGACCTTTGAGCTCCAGATCAAAATCAGGCTTTTGAAACTTGGGTGCTGAGATATTGAATCCCGGCATTTTAAATTTAGGGCCTTTGATTTTACCAGAACCTTTTCCTACATCTACATCTACGTCAGGTATTTCGACACCACCTTCTATCTTTGGTCCAGATAGCTTAACATCTGCCTCAGGAAGATTGGCATCAATATTCAGATCTGGTCCTTCTCCTTTAGGTCCACCCATTCGAAACCTGGGCATTTTGAATTTAGGCAAGTGGAACTTTCCGTCGGGACTTTTTATGTCAGCTTCTGGTGTCTTGATATCTACCTTTGGTCCTTTGATCTCTCCTTCTATACTTGCAGAAGGAACATCAATATCATGGTCACCTTTCAATTTTGGGCCTTTAAGACTCAAGTCAAAGTCTGGAACCGTTATGCTGGGCATATGTAGGGAAGGCATTGAAAATTTGGCCCCACTTCCTTTTACATCAGGTCCCTCGATATCAACTTTGGGACCTTTAATATTCAAATTTGGGCCTTTGATATCACCCTCCAGGCTAACATCAGGGACATCAACATCTCCGGTCACTTTTGGACCTTTGAGGTCCAGATCAAAATCAGGCTTTTGAAACTTGGGTGCTGAGATATTGAATCCTGGCATTTTAAATTTAGAACCTTTGATTTTACCAGAACCCCCTTCAACATTCAAATCTACATCAGGTATTCCAACACCGCCTTCTATCTTTGGACCAGATAGCTTAACATCTGCCTCGGGAAGATTAGCATCAATGTCTAGATCTGGACCTTCTCCTTTAACTCCACCCATTTGGAATTTGGGCATTTTGAATTTAGGCAGGCGGAACTTTCCACTGCCACCTTCAACGTCAGCCTCTGGCATATCTACATCTACATCTACCTTTGGCCCTTTGATCTCTCCCTCTATACTTGCAGAAGGAAGGTTAATTTCATGGTCACCTTTCACCTTTGGGCCTTTAAGACTCAAGTCAAAGTCTGGAACCGTTATGCTGGGCATATGTAGAGAAGGCATTGAAAATTTGGCCCCACTTCCTTTTACATCAGGACCCTCGATATCAACTTTGGGACCTTTAATATTCAAATTTGGGCCTTTGATATCACCCTCTAGATTAACATCAGGTGCATCAACATCTCCGGTCACTTTTGGACCTTTGAGGTGTAGATCAAAATCAGGCTTTTGAAACTTGGGTGCTGAGATATTGAATCCTGGCATTTTAAATTTAGGGCCTTTGATTTTACCAGAATCCCCTTCAAAATCCAAATCTACATCAGGTATTTCAACACCGCCTTCTATCTTTGGTCCAGATAGCTTAACATCTGCCTTGGGAAGATTAGCATCAATGTCCAGATCTGGACCTTCTGCTTTAGCTCCACCCATTTGGAATTTGGGCATTTTGAATTTAGGCAGGTGGAACCTTCCACTGCCACCTTCAACGTCAGCCTCTGGCATATCTACATCTACATCTACCTTTGGTCCTTTGATCTCTCCCTCTATACTTGCAGAAGGAAGGTTAATTTCATGGCCACCTTTCACTTTTGGGCCTTTAAGACTCAAGTCAAAGTCTGGAACCGTTATGCTGGGCATATGTAGGGAAGGCATTGAAAATTTGGGCCCACTTCCTTTTACATCAGGTCCCTCGATATCAACTTTGGGACCTTTAATTTTCAAATTTGGGCCTTTGATATCACCCTCCAGATTAACATCAGGTGCATCGACATCACCTCCAACTTTTGGACCTTTGAGGTGTAGATCAAAATCAGGCTTTTGAAACTTGGGTGCTGAGATATTGAATCCTGGCATTTTAAATTTAGGGCCTTTGATTTTACCAGAATCCCCTTCAAAATCCAAATCTACATCAGGTATTTCAACACCGCCTTCTATCTTTGGTCCAGATAGCTTAACATCTGCCTTGGGAAGATTAGCATCAATGTCCAGATCTGGACCTTCTGCTTTAGCTCCACCCATTTGGAATTTGGGCATTTTGAATTTAGGCAGGTGGAACCTTCCACTGCCACCTTCAACGTCAGCCTCTGGCATATCTACATCTACATCTACCTTTGGTCCTTTGATCTCTCCCTCTATACTTGCAGAAGGAAGGTTAATTTCATGGCCACCTTTCACTTTTGGGCCTTTAAGACTCAAGTCAAAGTCTGGAACCGTTATGCTGGGCATATGTAGGGAAGGCATTGAAAATTTGGGCCCACTTCCTTTTACATCAGGTCCCTCGATATCAACTTTGGGACCTTTAATTTTCAAATTTGGGCCTTTGATATCACCCTCCAGATTAACATCAGGTGCATCGACATCACCTCCAACTTTTGGACCTTTGAGGTGTAGATCAAAATCAGGCTTTTGAAACTTGGGTGCTGAGATATTGAATCCTGGCATTTTAAATTTAGGGCCTTTGATTTTATCAGAACCCCCTTCAAAATCCAAATCTACGTCAGGTATTTCGACACCACCTTCTATCTTTGGACCAGATAGCTTAACATCTGTCTTGGGAAGATTAGCATCAATGTCTAGATCTGGACCTTCTGCTTTAGCTCCACCCATTTGGAATTTGGGCATTTTGAATTTAGGCAGGTGGAACTTTCCACTGCCACCCTCAACATCAGCCTCTGGCATAGCTACACCTACATCTACCTTTGGTCCTTTGATCTCACCTTCTATACTTGCAGAAGGAAGGTTAATTTCATGGTCACCTTTCAATTTTGGGCCTTTAAGACTCAAGTCAAAGTCTGGAACCGTTATGCTGGGCATATGTAGGGAAGGCATTGAAAATTTGGGCCCACTTCCTTTTACATCAGGTCCGTCAACATCAACTTTGGGACCTTTAATATTCAAGTTCGGGCCTTTGATATCACCCTCCAGATTAACATCGGATGCATCGACATCACCTCCCACTTTTGGACCTTTGAGCTTTAGATCAAAATCAGGCTTTTGAAACTTGGGTGCTGAGATATTGAATCCCGGCATTTTAAAATTAGGGCCTTTGATTTTACCAGAACCCCCTTCAACATTCAAATCTACGTCAGGTATTTCGACACCGCCTTCTATCTTTGGTCCAGATAGCTTAACATCTGCTTCGGGAAGATTGGCATCAATATTCAGATCTGGTCCTTCTCCTTTAGGTCCACCCATTCGGAACCTGGGCATTTTGAATTTAGGCAAGTGGAACTTTCCGTCGGGACTTTTTACGTCAGCTTCTGCTGTCTTGATATCTACCTTTGGTCCTTTGATCTCACCTTCTATACTTGCAGAAGGAACATCAATATCATGGTCAACTTTCAATTTTGAGCCTTTAAGACTCAAGTCAAAGTCTGGAACCGTTATGCTGGGCATATGTAGGGAAGGTATTGAAAATTTGGGGCCACTTCCTTTTACATCAGGTCCGTCGATATCAACTTTGGGACCTTTAATATTCAAATTCGGGCCTTTGATACCACCCTCCAGATTAACATCAGGTGCATCGACATCACCTCCCACTTTTGGACCTTTGAGGTGTAGATCAAAATCAGTCTTTTGAAACTTGGGCGCTGAGATATTGAATCCCGGCATTTTAAATTTAGTGCCTTTGATTTTACCAGGATCCCCTTCAAAATCCAAATCTACGTCAGGTATTTCGACACCGCCTTCTATCTTTGGACCAGATAGCTTAACATCTGCCTCGGGAAGATGAGCATCAATGTCTAGATCTGGACCTTCTGCTTTAGCTCCACCCATTTGGAATTTGGGCATTTTGAATTTAGGCAGGTGGAACTTTCCACTGCCACCTTCAACGTCAGCCTCTGGCATATCTACATCTACATCTACCTTTGGTCCTTTGATCTCTCCCTCTATACTTGCAGAAGGAAGGTTAATTTCATGGCCACCTTTCACTTTTGGGCCTTTAAGACTCAAGTCAAAGTCTGGAACCGTTATGCTGGGCATATGTAGGGATGGCATTGAAAATTTGGGCCCACTTCCTTTTACATCAGGTCCGTCGATATCAACTTTGGGACCTTTAATATTCAAATTTGGGCCTTTGATATCACCCTCCAGATTAACATCAGGTACATCGACATCACCTCCCACTTTTGGACCTTTGAGGTGTAGATCAAAATCAGGCTTTTGAAATTTGGGTGCTGAGATATTGAATCCCGGCATTTTAAAATTAGGGCCTTTGATTTTACCAGAATCCCCTTCAACATTCAAATCTACGTCAGGTATTTCGACACCGCCTTCTATCTTTGGTCCAGATAGCTTAACATCTGCTTCGGGAAGATTGGCATCAATACTCAGATCTGGTCCTTCTCCTTTAGGTCCACCCATTCGAAACTTTGGCATTTTGAATTTAGGCAAGTGGAACTTTCCGTCGGAACTTTTTATGTCAGCTTCTGGTGTTTTGATATCTATCTTTGGTCCTTTGATCTCTCCTTCTATACTTGCAGAAGGAACATCGATATCATGGTCACCTTTCAATTTTGGGCCTTTAAGATTCAAGTCAAAGTCAGGAACCGTTATGCTGGGCATATGTAGGGAAGGCATTGAAAATTTGGCCCCACTTCCTTTTACATCAGGTCCGTCGATATCAACTTTGGGACCTTTAATATTCAAATTCGGGCCTTTGATATCACCCTCCAGATTAACATCAGGTGCATCGACATCACCTCCCACTTTTGGACCTTTGAGGTGTAGATCAAAATCAGGCTTTTGAAACTTGGGCGCTGAGATATTGAATCCCGGCATTTTAAATTTAGGGCCTTTGATTTTACCAGGATCCCCTTCAAAATCCAAATCTACATCAGGTATTTCAACACCGCCTTCTATCTTTGGACCAGATAGCTTAACATCTGCCTTGGGAAGATTAGCATCAATGTCTAGATCTGGACCTTCTCCTTTAACTCCACCCATTTGGAATTTGGGCATTTTGAATTTAGGCAGGCGGAACTTTCCACTGCCACCTTCAACGTCAGCCTCTGGCATATCTACATCTACCTTTGGCCCTTTGATCTCTCCCTCTATACTTGCAGAAGGAAGGTTAATATCATGGTCACCTTTCACTTTTGCACCTTTAAGACTCAAGTCAAAGTCTGGAACAGTTACGCTGGGCATATGTAGGGAAGGCATTGAAAATTTGGGCCCACTTCCTTTTACATCAGGTCCCTCGATATCAACTTTGGGACCTTTAATATTCAAATTTGGGCCTTTGATATCACCCTCTAGATTGAAGTCAGGTGCATCAACATCACCTCCCACTTTTGGACCTTTGAGCTTTAGATCAAAATCAGGCTTTTGAAACTTGGGTGCTGAGATATTGAATCCCGGCATTTTAAAATTAGGGCCTTTTATTTTACCAGAACCCCCTTCAACATTCAAATCTACGTCAGGTATTTCAACATCACCTTTTATCTTTGGTCCAGATAGCTTAACATCTGCTTCGGGAAGATGAGCATCAATGTTCATATCTGGACCTTCTACTTTAGCTCCACCCAATTGGAATTTGGGCAATTTGATTTTTGGCATGTGGAACTGTCCACTTGCACCCTCCAGGTCAACATCTGGTGCTTCTACAATTATCTTTGGTTCTTTGATCTCGCCCTCTATATTTGGTGCAGAAATGTCAATATCCTGATCCCCTTTTAGTTTTGGGCCCTTGAAACCCAAGTCAAAGTCTGGAGCCTTTAGGCTGGGCAGATGTAGGGAAGGCATTGAAAACTTGGGCCCACTTCCTTTTACATCAGGTGCCTTGATATCAACTTTGGGACCTTTAATTTTCAAATTTGGGCCTTTGATATCACCCTCCAGATTAACATCAGGTACATCGACATCACCTCCCACTTTTGGACCTTTGAGGTGTAGATCAAAATCAGGCTTTTCAAACTTGGGTGCTGAGATATTGAATCCCGGCATTTTAAATTTAGGGCCTTTGATTTTATGAGGATCACCTTCAAAATCCAAATCTACATCAGGTATTTCAACGCCGCCTTCTAACTTTGGACCAGATAGCTTAACATCTGCCTTGGGAAGATTAGCATCAATGTCTAGATCTGGACCTTCTGCTTTAGCTCCACCCATTTGGAATTTAGGCATTTTGAATTTAGGCAGGCGGAACTTTCCACTGCCACCCTCAACATCAGCCTCTGGCATATCTACATCTACCTTTGGTCCTTTGATCTCTCCCTCTATAGTTGCAGAAGGAAGGTTAATTTCATGGCCACCTTTCACTTTTGGGCCTTTAAGACTCATGTCAATGTCTGGAGCCTTTATGCTGGGCATATGTAGGGAAGGCATTGAAAATTTGGGCCCACTTCCTTTTACATCAGGTCCCTGGAAATCGATTTTGGGACCTTTAATATTCAAATTTGGACCTTTAATGTCACCCTCCAGATTAACATCAGGAGCATCAACATCTCCAGTCACTTCTGGACCTTTGAGCTCCAGATCAAAATCAGGCTTTTGGATTTTGGGTCCTGAGATATTGAATCCTGGCATTTTAAATTTAGGGCCTTTTATTTTACCAGAACCCCCTTCAAAATCCAAATCTACGTCAGGTATTTCAACACCGCCTTCTATCTTTGGACCAGATACCTTAACATCTGCCTTGGGAAGATTAGCATCAATGTCTAGACCTGGACCTTCTACTTTAGCTCCACCCATTTGGAATTTGGGCATTTTGAATTTAGGCAGGTGGAACCTTCCACTGCCACCTTCAACGTCAGCCTCTGGCATATCTACATCTACATCTACCTTTGGTCCTTTGATCTCTCCCTCTATACTTGCAGAAGGAAGGCTAATTTCATGGCCACCTTTCACTTTTGGGCCTTTAAGACTGACGTCAAAGTCTGGAGCCTTAATGCTGGGCATATGTAGGGAAGGCATTGAAAATTTGGGCCCACTTCCTTTTACATCAGGTCCCTCGCAATCTATTTTGGGAGCTTTAATATTGAAATTCGGGCCTTTGATGCCACCCTCCAGATTAACATCAGGGGCATTAACATCTCCAGTCACTTCTGGACCTTTGAGCTCCAGATCAAAATCAGGCTTTTGGATTTTGGGTCCTGAGATATTGAATCCTGGCATTTTAAATTTGGAGCCTTTGATTTTACCAGAACCCCCTTCAAAATCTAAATCTACATCAGGTATTTCGACACCGCCTTCTACCTTTGGACCAGATAGCTTAACATCTGCCTTGGGAAGATTAGCATCAATGTCTAGATCTGGACCTTCTCCTTTAGCTCCACCCATTTGGAATTTAGGTATATTGAATTTCGGCATCTCAAACCGTCGATCCCCACTCCCTAGTTCAAACTCTGGTGCATGCACATCTACATTTGGAGCTTTGATCTGTCCCTCTGTATTTTGAGAAGGAAGGTCAATATCCTGATCCCCTTTCAGCTTTGGGCTTTTAAAACTCAAATCAAAATCTGGAGCCTTAATTTTGGGCATACCTACTGAAGGTGTTGACAACTTGAGCCCACTCCCTTTCACATCAGTCCCCTCGATATCTACTTTGGGACCTTTAATATTTATATTTGAGCCTTTGATGTCACCCTCCAGATTGATGTCAGGTGTGTCAACATCACCTGTCAGTTTTGGGCCTTTGACATCCAGATCAAAATCAGACTTTTGGATCTTGGTTCCTGAGACACTGAATCCTGGAATTTTAAATTCAGGGCCTTTGATTTCACCAGCACCTCCTTCAACATCCAGATTTGCTTTAGGTATTTCAACACCGCCTTCTATCTTTGGTCCAGGTAGCTTAACATGTACCTCGGGAAAGTTGGAGTCGATATTCAGTTCTGGTCCTTCTACTTTTGTCCACTTATTCGTAACTTGGGCTTCTGGAATCTCTTTTACGTTGTAACCTGAAATATTGAAGTTTGGTGTCTTCGCTTTGATATTTAGTTTCCCATCTTGCGCATTGAAACCTGAACTGTCAACGTGTATTTTTGACGTTTGAACATCAATGTTTGGACCTTTTAAATCATCATGATTTCCAGATATATTTAGATCAGCATCAATCTTGGGAAAAGAAATATCAGTTTTTGCTACACTTGTGTTAATATCAACAACTGGACCTCTCACCTTTGACCCAGAAAAACTCAACTCTGGCATCTTGATTGAAGGCATTTTGGTTTTCCTATCGGAACCTCCAATGTCAACATCTAGTTTTGTTGTTCTTGTATCAATAACAGGTATTTGCATATCTGTTGTAACTTTTGGAGCAGAAACTTCAATGCTTGCTTTTGGGAATTTGACTTTAGGCGCCATGACATCAACATCAACGTTTGGTGCAGAAATATCCACATTTGTCTTTGCATGTTTGCCATCAAGATCGGATGTTTGTGCTGTTCCTCCTGATAAATTGATCTGCGGCATATGAAACGTAGTCTGTCCATGTTCTGTATCCGGTCCAGATACCTCTACAACTTTTGTTTTCACAATGTGCATTGTATGCGTTGTCCGCTGGCCGTCTCCCATTTGAAATTTCAGACCTTCAGTGCCCAAGAGATTAACATCCACATCCATCTCTGACGTTTCCAGTTTTGGTCCTGATCTCTCAACAGTGACTTGCTCATATCTTGGAACTTTTATTTTAAATTCTGGATTCTGGATTTCCATGTCTGTCATGATTGTGGGGCCAGATGTGCGAACTGTACGTGTAATGACCTTTCTGGTGATATGTACACTGGAAGATCTGTCACCTTGATCTGATGCCTCTATGCCATCTTCTGACTTCAGACGAGGCTTGATTTTGGTTCTGAAAATCCTCTGATAGTCTTCATCATCTCCGCTCTAGAGGAAATACAAAATCTGTGTCATATCCAGCTTCATGCTTTTGTTTTTATTTAAGAGGAACTGTTAGGTTCCCATGCAGGCCAGATTCCCATGCAGACCGGGAAAGTCCTAGCTGATCTCAGCTAGTGTGGCAGTACGGGAGCTAGGAAGGGAAAAAAGGGCAACCAGAATACCTACTCTGATCTCTGTCCAGTGATTCTGTTGAAAAGAGCATATGTGTGGACATCTAATGAGGATAGGAACATGCTGAGCTGTGATGCCCTCCCTTGCCCACAGTTGAACAGCCTACCAATATTCATTATCCAGACTCACCCACCTCCTCCAGTCTTATGTCCCATTGTATGTCCTATGGGGGAAAAATTGAGTTGCGCCCCTTTTGGGGACGCTAACTTCACTGGGGCGCTACTTTTAGCACCCCGACAAAATTAGCCCCCCCCCCCCCCCGCAGCCAAAATTCACCGGTAGCGCCCCAAGAGCTAAATGGGGCGCTACTGGAAGCGCCCCACCTCCCTCTTGGGGCGCTGTGAGGGACCTAGCGTAGCATGACCCGGGGCCCAGCTGGGCCACCGGGATCGGAGTGCCGGCAAAACAGCCCAGCACTCGAGAAGTGCCGGGCTGATGGAGCGCAGCTGGCACTCTGCGGGAAGGGGTGCTCAGGAGGCCAGGGACGGCAACGGAGGCAGGTGCTAGCAGGCGGCCAGCAACAAAAATGGCCACCCAGCACCTCGCCTTTAATTAGCGCCACCCTGGCTGCAGGTAGGCCCCCCGACCCCGTCGGACATAGCGTCCGGTGGTAAGTCAGGGGGCGCTACCGAAGATCGCCGCCGGGGCAGCGCCGCGGGGCGCTAACGGTTACCGCCGCCGCTAACCTCCCGTTGAATTTTGCGGGAGGCGTTGGCAGTGCCGCGCCCGGGCGCTAGTTGCTTTGCGCCCCGTTAGCGCCCTCTTATATGACGAATGATCACTTGAGTGAGGTACGGCCTCAGGAAGACGCAGCTCCTTCAGGAGAGACGTAGAGAAAATGGGGGAAATTTATAAGGGAAATATGATATAGTACTACAGTAGATGGTTACCCACGATGTTGCAACACCTCCACTGGTGGGAGGGTGTAATTACAGTGTGATAAATTTACATTGGCAGTCTCCATTTTAAATGTGGATATATGAATTTTTAATAGAAAAAGTTGACGTGAAGCGTGCACGGTTGTTAGTGAAGTGCTATAAGCAATGTGGGATTAGTTAGGAATTCTGTTTTTACAGAGAAAGATGTGTGTTATATTATGTTACCTTTAACTTACAGCACTGTCACCTGTGGCAGCATTGTAAGGTAAATGAGGAGGTGTAATCACCAACGTGAGCACTGAGACCCTACCGAAGAGGTGGTTTTCACTGGTGCCTCCAGAGGACAGCATTAGTAGCAGAGGAAACGGTAAGTCCTTGCCTTTCCTGTTATTGGGGAAAAATATAGGAATTTTGGGGAATAGGATTTTAGGCCATAAACGCCGCCCTTTATTTCTTTTATTGTTTTTCTCTACAATTTTCTCCCCTCCCCTCTTCTCCAGGAGGTGCTGTGTCCCTTACTGGGTGACCATCTGGTACCTCACTCAAGTGGCCAATTACAGGAAACTTTCTGGTATCCGGCACGGACGGGACCGACCTGGTGCCGGTTCATCAACAATTCCGGATAACCGAACGCTATAGTAAAAGATACGGAGCTCAGAGCTCCGTATAAAGCAACAAACCCTGTTGCACAGCTTCAAAACAATCGGCACAAGTTGCAAGCGTCTCTGTAGCTTAGCAACAGCTTCAGCTACACCCTTGTACAGCAACAAATGGAGTAAAAAAAAGTAATAAAAGTAAAAAAAAAGTTACCTGAATCGACTCCTGAATTTTGCCGGTGGATAGAACGTTCCAGTTATTTAGGGGCCGGTTAATCGAAAGTTTCCTGTATAATGTTTTGTCTGGCCGTGGGTGAGCAGACTATCCAACTGTGGATGGCATCACAGCCAAGCCCAATCCTGTCCATATGCACACTTCCAGTAGATGTTGCTTATTTCAATCAGGAGTAGGAACCCTGGCCAATTTTCCCTCCCCTAATCCTAGGCGCTGAGGCCAACTGTAGTGACCCAAACCACTGTCCCAGTTCAGATCAGCTAACTCAACACAGTCAGTGAGGGAATCTTGATCCTTCCTGGTCTGCAACACCTCTAAGTCATCGGGGAGTCTGCCTGTCCTTTATTTCATAGATCAACCCCACATTTTCACCAGCTAACGTCAAGCAGCCAGAAAATCTGCTAAAAGTCGCTTTCAAGCGCTAGGCCTGTGTGTGCTGGCTGCTCTTGTGTCATGGAATGTGCCATACAATGTAAATGGGCAGATTCCACAGCACCAGTAGCTCTGGACTATTCCTGACCCACTCTTTCTTGAAGCAGTTAACGCACTATAAAAGGTGGCATCATCCTGTAATTCCAACTTGTTAAAACAGTTCCTTTTAATGTGACTTTACTCAACACTGCACTGCACGTACCAGTACAGCATCTGGACTTGTAGCCCCAAGCCGCTCAGGGTCCCAAGAATAACTTCCCCCAGGAGAAAGCTTTTCTCCTTTCCGATGTAACTTCAGTCCCACTGTGTGTCGGTCCACTGTCTGTAGTATTTTCTGTGCCTCTTCATATCCCATTTCATCAAAGTAAATAGTTGCACTTACGATTTGGTCACCTAAAAAGGAAGGGGAAAAAGAGCTCATATTGATGTAGCGCCTTTCAGGTTCTTAGGACATTTGAAAGTGTCGAGACTTGAAATAACGATGGTAAAAGCCGAGCTCAGCCCATGAGTTAGACAAGAGCAGGCTGCACGAAACGAACAAGGGTGCTATGGACCAGAAACTGCCAAAGCTCACCTGGTGAGTGCACTGTCCAATGTGGAACTGAGACACACAGGAATGTCTTGGGTTTGGTCTCAGCTGATGCTATAATTGGCCTCGGTGCCCCAGTATTCGTGTGGCTGATATTCAGTGCTGGAAAGTGCATGTGTTTCTGGACATTCGTTGAGGACAAAATTGGGCTTGGCTGTGATGCCTCCCCCGTTCACAGACAAATAGCTTGCCAATGCTCATTGTCTTGAGTGCACACATGAAAAGTGGCCACCTGGGTACAGTTCTGGAGGCAGACTGGTGCCATTAAACCCTGTACTTGGAGCAAGAGTCAGTGTCTTCAGAAAAGAAAATTGGCCGTGGAAATTAAAAAGCAACTGTGTATCTGCTAATACATAATTATTTCTTACACTTTTGACAAAACAGCTTAGCTCCTTTTGTCCATTAGCAGAGGAAAATTAATAATTTAAACTTACTGATACAGGTGACTTAGAGGCCGATGTATAAAGCAACTTATAATGATGCGTACCTTTGAGCTGGAGCTTGAATCTGACTAACAGATTTCAAGCGCTAGGCCTGCGTGTGCTGGCTGCTCTTGTGTCATGGAATGTGCCATACAATGTAAATGGGCAGATTCCACAGCACCAGTAGCTCTGGACTATTCCTGACCCACTCTTTCTTGAAGCAGTTAACGCGCTATAAAAGGTGGCATCATCCTGTAATTCCAACTTGTTAAAAAAAAGTTCCTTTTAATGTGACTTTACTCAACACTGCACTGCACGTACCAGTACAGTGACAAAGCAGCAATTACACTCTGAGTGACCTCAGCCTGCATTTACTTAACAATAATTAAATAATGAGCTTTAAAGGGACATAGCTACCGTAGTAAAAAAAAACATTGTGTAATATATAGTGTAACAGTCCTGTTCTTACAAAGCACGGCCATGGGAGACCCATCAGTATATCTTAAATTCTGTAATGGTGACTATGGAACTGTACGAACCCAGAAGACTAGGTTTTAAATAAGCTGCTTATTTTTAAATTACTCACAGCAAATTCTCCAAGAGTGAAGGTAATTATGAATTTTTAATTTCTTTTAACAAATTGCACAATAAAATGTGGACTAGGAGGCTGCCTTTGTTTAAGAATCAGACCATCAGTTCAGAGTGTTCCATTCCAATCTTAACTACTAGGGTATGGTGTGGGAAAGGAAGACGACCAGTTGAAAAGCAGGGACCATACCTTCCTTCAGCACTCCACTCTTTCCTGCTGGGGAATTCTGCACCACGTCCTTGATGAAGATCCCATCCTCACTACCACTTATACTGAACCCGTGTGCAGCAGCTCCTGACCAGCTTGGGAGCAGCACGTCTAGATCGTCCTCCTTTTTAGCCATCTGTCGAAATCAGAAGGATCAAAGTGTTAGTCAGCCCTTTTTTCACTGCAGGAAAAATGCTGACTGGAAGATCACAGGTTTATTTATCACTGTCAGGGGTCTGTCGCCAGATTGGTGAAGCAGTCGTAACTCTTAACAATGGTATTACCCCTGCTGCATTGTTTATTAGAAGCTAAGTTTAACGCAGAGAAGTGTGAGGTGATACATTTTGGTATGAAGAATGAGGAGAGACAATACAAGCTAAATGGTACAATTTTAAAAGGGGTGCAAGAACAGAGACCTGGGGGTGCTTGTGCACAAATTTTTGAAGGTGGCAGGACAGTTTAACAAAGCAGTTAATAAAGCATATGGGATCCTGGGCTTTATAAATAGAGGCATAGAGTTCAAAAGCCAGGAAGTTATGCTAAACCTACATAAAACACTAGTTCGGCCCCAGCCCAATCCTGGACACCACACTTTAGCAAAGACATGAAGGCTTTGGAAGGGTACAGAAGAGATTTACTGCAATGGTTCCAAGGATGAGGGATTACAGTTATCTGGATAGACTAGAGAAGCTGGGGTTGTTCTCCTTAAAGCAGAGAAGGCTAAGTGGAGATTTGATAGAGGTGTTTAAAATCATGAAGGGTTTAGACAGAGTAGATAAGGAGAAACTGTTTCCAATGGCTGATAACCAGAGGACACAGATTTAAGGTGACTGGCAAAAGAACCAGAGGCAACATGAGGAATAACTTTTTATGCAGTGAGTGGTTAGGATTTGGAATGCACTGCCTGAAAGGACGGTGGAAACAGATTCAATAGTAGCCTTCAAAAAGGAATTGGATAAATACTTAAAGGAGAAAAATTTGAAGAGATTTGGGGAAAGAGCGGGGGAGTGAAACTAACTGGATTGCTCTTCGAAACAACTGCCGCAGACTCGATGGGCCGAATGGCCTCCTTCTGTGCTGTCCTATTTCTATCATTCTAATTTCAACTCCCTTTCCACCTCAGTGGCTGCCTGGTGTGGTACTAAGTCATATAGACCAGGACGGTCTCGGGTTCCAACCCTGTCTGAGCTAAATTAGCTTATCTTAATCAGGGTGACAGTAGTGGTCTTAAATTTGGCCTTAGTACTCTTGAACCAGGGGGAAGGTAGGTGGGGGGTCCCGCTCCTGATTACTATGGAATTGAGAGTGCACGTTTGTCGATATTGGGGAGAGCTACCAGTCTTGGGAGTGATGCCTCCACAGTTGAAAAGCCTGCCTGCTCAAACATGAAGAATGACCACTTGGACAAAGTGCCAACAGTTGTGTAACAGCACCCTAGCAACATTTGGCACCTTCAACAGAGGAAAGGACAAAGATAAATTGCAGCACGACATAGGCAGTTGCCATCATAAATGTGGACATAGGAATTTATAATGCAAAAAGTTGACACAAAAGTGTGACAATAGGAAGTAAGAATTTGTAGACAGGAATTGCGCATAGGTATTAGATTAACTTATTATTAGTCCAAGTATGGCCTTCAGGTAAAGTGGGATTAAAGGGCAGGGGATAATTGGACCAGGTTGCACGGACATAATTCAGTCACCATTTTAAAGGATACTTTCTATCCTTGTTTTGTATGATTTTATATTATTACTTATACAGTAGTTAATTAGCAAAGCTGAGAGAATTTTTGAAGTAGAGTTGGTTGAAGCAATGGAATTTCTCTCCAGTGTAGGCTGAGGAGGCAGGAGATGTAAAACTGAGGCAACACAGCGACACTACTGGCAGGAGGGTGTGATTACTGCATGACAAGTTAACATTGGCAGTTCCAATTAAAAACATATATATAGGAATGTAAAGTGGGAAAAGTTGACAGGAAGTGCATGCAGGCATAGATTTTTAATGTATTATAAATCTATCGGTCTCTCTCTAGTTTTGAGATATGTCTGTTACACTTCAGATGTTATTATTTGCATCACACATTTTAAAAACTTCCCCAGCAACAGAAAATATTCTCCAATTAACTTCAGGATGTTCCTAAGAGCAATTAGCCTCTAACTGTCCTGGGGATAAGCAATTTACAGCAATTGGACTTTGGGATCTTAAAGGGACAGATCAGATACACACAAATGCTCGTTAGCAGCAGAATAATACAATGTACATCACATGGTACAACGCTCCTGTTCTTATAAGGCTGTGCATCATCTGACTTACTGTAAGCAATGCCATGGGAGAACTGCTGGTATTTATGAAATATGCAACTACTTTAACAATGATGTGTTCACAAGCTCTTCTCTGCGCCACTGCACCTACAGGGTTGAGGGGAGACAACCAGAAAGGACATACCTTTGTGTAGTTTCCCCGTCTCTGAAAGTATGAAACTAAATCGCTGCCGCTTCTTCGGCTGGTGCTTTACTTGTGCTTGCTTCAGGCTCACAGCACTGGAAGAGAGAAGGAACAGCAGTCAGACTCCGCAAACGTCAGAAGTCTGTATCTTGCTTTCTGTCAGATTAATGATGATGACTGAAGCTCCACACCCTCCCCAGTGGCTCCGTGATCAAATGAGCCAAACAGACCCAGCTACAAACTCCAGGAAATACTGAGTTAACAGATTACGGTAGTTAGGCCTCTGCATTTGGTCTTGGTGCACCCAGCCAAGGGAAGGCTAAATCAACTAAGGATCATTTTCCTACTTGTTATACTTCTGGAATGTGAACATCAGGTGAGGACAGGATCAGACTCAGCTATAATGGCCACCGCGGTTTATTGCCCTGCTGATAGTCACTTCCATAGGTCCCTCATAAAGAAAGGCCGCTCAAAGAAAGACTTGCATTTATATAGTGCCTTTCATGATCACCGGACGTCCCAAAGCGCTTTACAGCCAATGAAGTACTTTTTTGAAGTGTGGTCACTGTTGTAATGTAGGAAACGCGGCAGCCAATTTGCGCACAGCAAGCTCCCACAAACAGCAATGTGATAATGACCAGATCATCTCTTGTAGTGATGTTGATTGAGGGATAAATATTGGCCACCGGAGAGAACTCACCTGCTCGGTTTAACGTCTTATCTGAAAGAGGGCACTTTCTCAGTACTGCACCAGAGTGTCAGCCTAGATTTTGTGTTCAAGTCTCTGGAGTGACTCAGAGGCGAGGGTGCTACCAACTGAGCCACAGCTGACAAAGTGAGGCATGATAGCCAGAATAACATCCAAGGAATTGTTCACCAGCAGGAATCAGTACCTTCAAGAGACGGAAATGCTTGATGTTGACATTGGGAGTTGGGGGGGGGGGGGGGGGGGCTAAAATTCCATGCGAGTTTCACTGGACTCCTGCAGTAACTCTGGTGGGAGATTTGCGAAACCCTTGCAGAATTTCAGCATCTGGGTGCCTGAAATGGCAAGTGTTGTTTTCCTTAGTTTGAACACTTTGATGAGCACTGAAGCTTCAAAAAGACTCTAGACCAGAACAATCTGCTTTGGAAACAGAATTATTTTTTGCACCAGTTATATTCTAAGACATAAAAGGCTTGTGTTTTGACAGCTGTGAGGGAAGTGCAGTTTTAGGGTGAAATCCACTTCTATCCAGTGATTATCCAGCGAGCTTCCCTGATAAACAGCATGCTGGGCCAGTCTCATATTACTGCCACCATTAAGTCAACAACTGCTCTTATAATGTGACAAAACTTTGCTTTAATTTGATTATAACCTTTTTCTGACTATCACAAAAAGAAAAAGAACAATCTTTCAACAACTTGTAAGTTTGCAACCTCCCAGCCAAAGTCGGTGGTTTGAGATCTAGGGCTGCCTCACTCATTCCGTTTAGTTTTGTCAATTCCTGCCTCTGACTCCAATCTGCCAGCCTCACCCAGTGAGTTTTGTCACCCGTTTGAAAAACCCTCCACTGCAGGGGAGATCCACCTTCCCTGGAGAAGGAACCCACATGCTCAGTGGCAAAACATGTCTTGCTCATTCAGTTCACTCCACCAGGATCTGCAGTAGTAAGCGTGCGTCCATTGTCTGCTCCCTCAACGTGTCAATGCACTGCCTAGGTGTGAAATTGGGCCATATAGACCAGGATGGTCCCAGGATCGATTAGCTGAGTTAGCTGACTTCTGCCGGAACAGCAGTAGGGGCGTGGGGGGCGTGCTGTGTGGATATCAGGGGAGGACAGGATCAGGTTTGGATCAGATACCTCCCTGCAGTCAAACAACTTGCCAACACTCACTATCTAGGCCCATATATGTGGAACTGGTTGAGATATCGAAGGGCTCCCTGTGGATCTGTACCTCGGCACGAGAGAGGAAGAAAAGGGCATTGCATAACGTGCCTTGAAATGTTTAAGAATTTTTTTTTTAAACTAAATCTTGGCTTGCATCAAAATAAATAAATAAAAATGGTTTTGTGGCTGGGCTATCAATAATCTTGTTCCCAATGATTTTGGGAATGGTACGAGATTGTTTTTTATCCGTTCCAAATGGGAGGGGTCACCTGAGTCAGTGTACCTTCCTGCCACTAGGTGGCAATTTGCTTTCTTGTCAGCCTTGGCTCAGTGGTAGCACTCTCACTGCTGAGTCACAGGATCATGGATTCAAACCCCATTCCAGAGACTTGAGCCCACAACCTAGGCTAACACTCCAGCACCCTACTGAAGGGAGTGTTGCATGGTCGGAGGTGCTGTCTTTCAGGTGAGACATTAAACCACCTGTTCAGGCGAAAGCAAAAGATTCTTTGAAGAGCAGGGAATTTCCACTGGTGTCTTGGCCAACATTCCTCCCTCAGCAAACAGCACCAAAATTAGATTAACTGGCCATTCATCTCAATTGCTGTTTGTGGAATCGGGTTGTGTATATTTGGCTGCCATGTTATCCCTGCAAAACAACACTTCTAAAGTAATTCATTGGTTGTGAAGCGCTTTGAGATGCCCCAAGAGTGTGATCAAATGCTTTATTATGCCATGTTTGCTTGTCCAGCCTTGTCAGGGTCCCACCTGCTATTGTAGGATTTCAGTCTGTCTGCCCTAGGACTACAAACCCACCCAAACTACATTCCTACAGGGTGACGGAAGCCTTAAAGAGCTTTAGTCATGCATCTGCAACAATGAATTATCTCAGTGGCACATTAAAGCATCAGCCACAGCTGTAAGGGGCTGGTTCCTTCCGCAACAAGCATGACCAAATGCCCCTCCCCCTTGACTGTGACATGTACAAGAGGACACAGCATGTCCCACAATCATACTCTGTACAGTATAACTGAGGGGTACGCGGGCACGGTGCTTAGTTGGTTAAAGCGCCTGTCCAGTAAACAGGAGACCCTGAGTTCGAATCTCAGCGGTGCCTTAATGTATGTTTTAGATTGTCAGCTGTGGCTCAGTGGGTAGCACCCTTGCCTCTGAGTCAGAAGGCTGTGGGTTCAAGTCCTATTCCAGAGACTTGAGCACAAAATCCAAGCCGACACGCCCAGGGGAGTGCTGAACTGTCAGAGGTGCCATCTTTTGGATGAGATGTTAAACTGAGGCCCTGTCTGCCCTCTCAGGTGGACGTAAAAGATCCCATGGCACTATTTCGAAAAAGAGCAGGGGAGTTCTCCCCGGTGTCCTGGGCTAATATTTATCCCTCAATAAGCATCACTAAAACAGATTATCTGGTCATTATCGCATTGCTTTTGCAAGTGGGAGCTTGCTGTGTGCAAATTAGCTGCCGCATTTCCTACATTTAAAAAGTACTTAATTGACTGTAAAGCGCTTTGGGATGTTCGGTGGTCGTGAAAGGCGCTATATAAATTCAAAGTCTTTCTATCTTACTGAACCACATAGAACAGGAAGGCCCTGGGTTTCATCCCCACCCCCGCCATCATCTGTGCTGAGGTAAGTGAATATTGGGAAGCAGGGGGGTGCTACAGTTTTCTTTGAGGCTAGGGACAGATGGGGGAAATCAGCCAGTGCCCCACTACTGATCACTGGTTCAGTGACCCCATGCAGAAAGTGGTTATGTGTGGAAGTTGGGCGATGACAAGATCAAGTAGACCTGTTATGCCCTATGAAGTCAAATATCCGGACATGAAGAACAAGAATGGCCACATAGGTGAGGGTGGGGAAACAAACAAAGTGGAAATGCAGCAAACAATGGGCTAAAGATTCAGCTCCTTTGCACCTGCCGTTAGCGCCTCCGGGGGGGGCAAAAAAAGTACCTCCCGAGAAATTTGGCGGGGCGTTGCTGAGGTGCTACCCGATGGTGCCGTGCCCCCGCTGGTAACACCCCAGGCCGCTGCGCCGCCAGCGATGGTGTCTTCGCAGTGCGCCGTGACTCCTTAGCGCCCCACCGTGGCCCCTTGCCGCCCTGCAGCAGAAATTTGGCTGCGCCTCACGAGGCTGCCACAGGCTGTGTCAGCACCAGCCTCACGGGTCGCAAACTGGGCCGACCTCTGCTTGCGAGGCGGTATTTAAAGGGGAAGTGCGGCCATGACCCGTGCCGACATTTTCCTTTTTTGGCCGACCTCCAGGTCGGCCCTCCGTGGTGTGGTCCTGGCCGCCATCGCGCAGCCTGGCACCGCGTCTCGGTGCTGGGCTGCAGCTGCGACACCACGCCGTCCTGGTGGCCTAGTGTGGGCCATCGGAGATGCAGCAGAGTGCGCAGCGGCCCTTCCCTTTAACTGAAGGGGAGGGGCGTTGAAATGCAGCAGCACTCCACACCCCGACTGTCTTGGTTACCATCCCACCAGGAAGTGGAGTGCCCGACATTGCATGGGGCGGGAAGCCGAATTTAGCGGCCGGGGTGATACTTCCGTGCCGGGCACTAAATGTCCGGCCTTAACTCGGTTAGGGCGGTAACCTAATTTCGCGTCCAATAACTCCTATCATGGATTTGTTGCCACTCACTGAGAAAAAAACGCATTGTTCCTGTAAGGTCGGTGTGCGCTCACAAAGGCACCACTGTACACACTGGGCCTTGCCACCTCCTGAAAACAAACAGGCCGCTACTGAGCGACGGCTCACTCAGGTAAAAATATCTTTCACTGATCAAATATAAACAGAACAAGAATTTGCAGATAGACCTGTGTCAACAGGAGGCACAAAGCAAAATAAATGGAACAGCAAGAACAAGTGAAATGGCGAACAATGGCGTGGTCTCCAGGATACTCTGGTGGAAAGTGAGCAGATCGAACCGCCCCTCCCCATGCGTAGCTATACTTCCCAGTGTGGATACTGAGCCATACAGACAAGAGGGGCCCCAGGTTCGAATTCCACCTCCCTGGTCATGTGCTACGTTGGGGGCGCTGCAACTGCTCCCGATGATTATCTGGTGATTCCTAGAAAATGCGTGGTTTATGAACATCGGGTCAGAGGGCTTGTTGTGGTCCCCACCCCCTTGGTTGAACTGCCTAGGCTAATACTGGGATGAGCTACTTCCGCTATTAAACAGTGTGTGAAATACATTCAGTGGCTTCGAAGCTGATCCAGAAAAATGGTTCACACTAGTGAAGGGTTCAATTCCCAGGTTACTTGAGTTTGAAAAGGAGGAAGTTAGGAGCAAGATGAGAGGTCAGGCCGAACATTTTCATCCAAAGAGTTGTGGAGTAAGTTGCCAAGGGACAATATATATACAGTAATATATTACATGTACATTTTTCCTATATAAATGTCTGTGTCCACATTTAAAAGGGAAACTGCTGATGAAAATCTTAGCAGACTGCAATTGCACCCTCCCCCAGTGGCAGCACTAATGTACCACTACTGCCAGGAGGGCACAATTACAACATGACACGCACATAGGCAGTTTTTCCACTATAAATGCATACATAGGAATTTATAATGGCATTGTAAAAATAAGGACAGAATTTGTGACTTTAAAATGGGGACTGAATTACATCTGCGCACACTGATCCAATTATCCTCCGCCTCTACCCCTGCTTCACCTGAAGATTACACTTGGTTTTGACTCCCCAGGACTGATTCTAACTTTCGACTGCAATGGAAAGAAAAATCAGGCGGGGGTGCATAACGGGCGGCCGATCCGCTATCGCCAGTTTTCTGCCACCGCTGAAAGTTAAAATCAGCCCTTCCTTGTGCAATGTCACAGGGGATTGACTGGTAATTTTAAATACACTTTCACTGAAGTGGGCAGAATTCATGTTTTTTTTAAATGATTTTTCGCTTAAAAATTTATTTTTTACTAACTCTCTCCCTTCCAATCCTGAAAGTGCCTGCTCTTGCTGGGGCATGGTTTTATGGACGCCTGCATTCTTCTGCCACCTTATCCAATGTCATCCTTCACGGGTGAGTCTAGGCAGGCTATTCGAACATGGCGGGGGAGCCCAATCTCCCGACATCCACTGAGACACTGAATAGCAATACGAAGTGGGAAGGGTGGGTGATTTTCCCCCTTCCTAACTTACTGAGGTCAGCTACAACAGGCCCTGATACCCTCCTCCCCCCGCAACCCCATGGTTTAATAGCAAGCACACATATAAGGAATGGCCATTTGGCTGAAGCCTGAGGGAGTGGTATTGCTGAAATCACCCAGCTCGGTACAGAGCGGGATTCAAACCTGGGTTCCCAACAAAAGTTCGAATGTTGTTATTTGTTTGAAAGGAGTGGATCCCAAATCCTCAACTGGCAAAGTGCAGGCCTGCCCTGGCCTGCGTAGCCAGTCTGAGACATGGATTGGTATGCAAGTCTAATCTTTCGGCGCTGTCACCTATATTCCAGCAAACCCGGCGCCTTACTCACACCTGCTGGAACTTCTGAGCTTCCCCTTTCAAATAGACTTCAAAGCAAGATTTCTTACTGAGACTGCAGCAGACAAGTTACTTGCATAATGATCTGGTGATATAAAATGGTGTTTAATCTGGCTAGGGCACAGTCTTATGGATGCCTACCACTCCCTCGGACTCCAGCCAAAAGGCCATTCCTTATATGTGTGCAAGCTATTAAACCATGGGGGGGGGGGTTGCGGTATCAGGGCCATGCCCAATCGAGCCCTCAGCTGTACATACACACTTGCTTTCCAGCAGGAGTCACTGAATAGCAATCAGGAACTCTGGTTGAATTGTCTCCTCCCTAGACCAGAGATTCTAAGACCAACGGTAGTGCCCACCCTGACTGGGATCAGCTAACTCAGCACCGACTGGCGGTCTCACCTAGTCTGTATGGCTCAGTACCACACTGGGGATGGCTTTACCCACTCAGATTATCAGGAGATTCCAACTATAAAACTGGGTCGATTGCATCAAGCTCTCATTGTATTGCTCTGAGTGGTTATCTTATATCTCTTAATTGTTTGATAACTGGCGGTATAGACCTTTAAAGAAGTTACTGCAAACAACTCAATGACTGCTTTATTGCACAATCGTGTTGGTGCAGATGAAAGTTAGAAGTGATTTAGACACACTAACCTTCACGGCATCAAAGCATATTACACTGAGTACTCATGGAAGACCATCACAGCTATAACTGTCAAACATAGAGCCACTTATTGTCTAAGTTATTATCCACTGCACCAGCTGTCTCAACATGCTCCAACACACACTTTCCAACAAATCACATCTACCTTAAGACTTGAACATTTGAGAGGCTCTTCAATACCCCTCTCGCATTTATCATCTGTCAGGTCATCCATCCTCCCCTCCCCTTGCACCCCCCAATGCACCTTTCTTGTCTGTCTACTGATGGTGCCGTAGTCAGTGCTCTTCTGCACTTTCCTCTCTCCCTCCTCCTAAACTCCAAACACACTATCGCCACACCCTTCCTCCGTCTTGCACTCACACTGTGTTAAAATTAAGACTCATTGTACTGCTTGCAACTCTAACACCTCATTTCCACGAACCTCAAAACTAGGAACTCCCAATTCCATCCGGCGAGCAGCTGAGCCACAGACAAAAAGGTCCCAGGGTCCATCCCCCATCAGTGCTGGCGGACGTTGCTGATCTCAGCGAGTGGGGTGGTAGGAGTGCTATAATTGGTTTCAGTGCCACTATTGTTGGGGAGGAAATTTGTCCGGAGTTCCAACTCCTGAATATTATTCAACTAAACTCTCCCCCACACCACACACACACAATTGGGTGTGTCCATGTGTGAAGATTGGGCTCAATTACAATGGTCCAATAACCTGCCGGCACTCCCTTTCCAGACTCACACATGAATAATGGCCACTTGGGCATGGTGATAAGGGGCAAGCAAGGCCACTAAAACTCTAACCCAGCAAGGAGTCAACGCCTTTGGAGCAAGGGTGAGAAAGTTGTTGAGCAAAATGTCTTCCCTTCCTCCCATAATATACAGGCCCTTAAACCAAAGCCTAGCGTCACCTAATCACTGCTTCTTGATTTATGTTGCCTTCTCTTTTGAACCATGGTGCTAACTTCCACCCCCCACCCCCTCGCCGTGGCCCTTGGCCTTTCACCTGGGTTTTTCCTTTCCTTTCCCACTCTTCCCTTTTCCTCTCCTGCAGACATTGATCCTTGCTGCCAACAGTCCCACCAGCCTCAGGTACACCAAGGTACATCCATCGTAGGTAACCCCTAGGCAAGTGAATGTTAGCTGGCTATTTGACCATTGCATTGAGAGCATCACAAATGAGCACGATCCTGTTCTCACCTGATGCCCACATGCACTTTCCAAGGATAGATTTGGGTGCTCTGGTCAGTACTGATATACCCCACACCCCTCACTGTAACACTCTTTGATATACCCCAAACCCCTCACTGTGACACTCTCTGATATACTGCACACCCTTCACTGTAACACTGAAATACCCCACCCCCTCACTGTAACACTCTCTGATATACCCCACACCCTTCACTGTAACACTCTCTGATATACCCCACACCCCTCATTGTAACACTCTGATATACCCCACACCCCTCACTGTAACACTCAATTCAATTCAATTCAATTCAAATCGCTTTATTGGCATGACAAGGTACATCTTATGTTGCCAAAGCATCGAAAAAACATTTATGGTTGAACACATAAACGCAGATCTATCCATACAGTGTATAAACAGATATATCCCTGAGTGTATAAATATACATTCATATAATTTGTATATATACTCTATTCTTAGATTTAATGGTTGTCCCTCTGTTTATGGCAAGCTGTAACATAGTGTGCCGCTAAGGTTACACAATTTCTCTGTTCCCTTAATAGGTATGGGAGTTTTTGGTCGTCATTCAAATTTTTGAATTCAGAGCATATTTTTGTGAATTTTGGGTAGAAATTCCCCCTTATGCCCTGATATTTTCCACAAGCTGTGAGGAAGTGCATCTCTGTCTCCACCACTCCCTGACTGCAGTGAGAGCATATCCTGTCCTCTCTTGTCAGCCAGGTCTGTCTGTGTCTGCCTTTTTCGATAGCCAGGCTATGCTCACTAAGTCTGTACATAGTCAAGGTTTTTCTCAATTTGCTATCTTTTACCGTGGTCAGGTATTCAGCCATGTTGCATTGTCTGTTTAGGGCCAAGTAGCAATTGAGTTTGTTTTGGGTTTTTGTTGTTTCTGCCCAATATGACAGATATTTTTCCTTTTGCTTAGTGACAATTGTGTTGGGTCGAATTCTCTGTGCTACGATGTCACTGTCCTGGGGCTGGTTATTGTTAGTAGTGTTAGTATTTACTTCACTGAGTCCCAGGACTAGTTGACTGAGGGTATTCTTCTTTATGGTCCTCTCTTGGCATTTCAGGGCTTCGTAATGATAGCAGTGGGGGTTGCTCATTTTTAGGTGTTTCCAAAATTTGGTGGCTCTTTTTTGGATAGTAATTAATAGTGGATATTGGCCTAGTTCTGCCCTGCATGCATTGTTTGCGGTTTTCCTTTGAGTCCGGAGGATACTTTTACAGAATTCTGCATGTAGGATCTCAATTGGATGTTTGTCCCATTTTGCAAATTCTTGTTGTGTTAGTGGTCTCCACACCTCACTGCCATAGAGTGCAATTGGTTCAATTACTGATTTAAAAATTTTGAGCCAAATGCCAATTGGGTTTTCTATTTGGATTGATTTTTTAATGGCATAGAAAGCCCTTCTTGCTTTCTCTTTCAGTTCATTCACAGCCAGATGAAAATTTCCCGTAGAACTGATTTTTAAGCCCAAGTATGTGTAGTTAGTGGTTTGTTCAATTTTAGTTGTTCCTAGTGTGAATTTTATTCTGGATCCCTGATGTCTGGATCTTTGCTGGAACACAAGAACTTTGGTTTTTTGGGGGTTGATTGTCAGGGCCCAGGTCTGACAGAACGACTCTAGCAGATCCAGGTTCTGCTGTAGACCCTCCTTAGTTGGTGACAGCAGAACCAGGTCATCTGCATAGAGGAGGAATTTAACCTTGGATTCATATAGGGTGAGGCCGGGTGCTGTAGATTGTTCAAGTAGTTTTGCCAATTCATTTATGTAAATATTAAAGAGTGTCGGTGAGATGGGCGAGCCCTGCGTCACACCACGCCCCTGTGGGAAGTATTTTGTTTGTTTGTCTCCAATTTTAACTGCACATTTGTTGTTTGTATACATTGATTCAATTACATCATATGTTTTCCCTCCTACCCCACTTTCGATAAGCTTCAGGAATAAACCGTCATGCCAGATGGAGTCGAAAGCCTTCTGGAAATCTACAAAGCATGCGTAGATTTTGCTTTTGTTATGGTGAACGTGTTTGTCAATTAGGGTCTGTAGGGTGAAGATATGATCGGATGTTCTATAGTTTGGCAGGAATCCAATTTGGCTTTTACTCAAGACATTGTGCTCCTCAAGGAAGTTTATAAGTCTTTTGTTTATGATGCTACAGAATACCTTCCCCAGGTTACTGTTTACACAGATGCCTCGATAGTTGTTTGGGTCGATTTTGTCCCCACTTTTGTATATGGGCGTTATGAGTCCTTTGTTCCAGATATCAGGGAAGTAACCGACACTCAGAACCAAGTTGAAGAGTTTTAGGATAGCCAATTTCATTTTATCGTCCGTGTGTTTAATCATTTCGCTTAGGATGCCATCTGCACCGCAAGCTTTTCCTGGTCGCAGGTCCTTGAGTTTTTCAAATAGCTCTTTTTCAGTTATTAGGAGGTCTAGCGGGTTTTGGTTATCTTTTATGGCCAATTCGAGCTTTTCCAGTTTATTGCATATTTGATATTGCTCTGGGCTTAGTGTGTTTTCCTGGTATAATTTTTCAAAATGGTTTTCCCATGTGTCTCCATTTTGAATGGCCAATTCGTCGTGTTGTTTTTTGTGTAATGTATTCCAGTTGTCCCAGAAACAATTAGAATCAATAGATTCCTCAATGGAGCTGAGTGTATTCTTAATATACAGGTAGACTATCCTTTATCCGAAAACCTCGGGACCAGCCGAGTTTCGGATAAAGGAGAATTTCGGATTTCGGAAGGTGGGTCGGCGGGGGGTTGTGCGCACGACTTACGCTGACGCTCAGCGTAAGTCAGTCCGGGTCGGCGGTTGTCGGGGCCGGCGAGGTCCGCGGGGGGGTCAGCGGTTGTCGGGGCTGGCGGGGTCGGCGGTTGTCGGGGCCGGCGGAGTCCGCGGGGGGGTCGGCGGTTGTCGGGGCCGGCGGGGTCCGCGGGGGGGTCAGCGGTTGTTGGGGCTGGCGGGGTCGGCGGTTGTCGGGGCCGGCGGAGTCCGCGGGGGGTCAGCGGTTGTCGGGGCTGGCGGGGTCGGCGGTTGTCGGGGCCGGCGGGGGGTCAGCGGTTGTCGGGGCTGGCGGTTGTCGGGGCCGGCGGAGTCCGCGGGGGGGTCAGCGGTTGTCGGGGCTGGCGGGGTCGGCGGTTGTCGGGGCCGGCGGATTCCGCGGGGGGGTCAGCGGTTGTCGGGGCTGGCGGGGTCAGCGGTTGTCGGGGCCGGGGGGGTCAGCGGTTGTCGGGGCTGGCGGGGTCGGCGGTTGTCGGGGCCGGCGGGGTCCGCGGGGGGGTCAGCGGTTGTTGGGGCTGGCGGGGTCGGCGGTTGTCGGGGCCGGCGGAGTCCGCGGGGGGTCAGCGGTTGTCGGGGCTGGCGGGGTCGGCGGTTGTCGGGGCCGGCGGGGGGTCAGCGGTTGTCGGGGCTGGCGGTTGTCGGGGCCGGCGGAGTCCGCGGGGGGGTCAGCGGTTGTCGGGGCTGGCGGGGTCGGCGGTTGTCGGGGCCGGCGGAGTCCGCGGGGGGGTCAGCGGTTGTCGGGGCTGGCGGGGTCAGCGGTTGTCGGGGCCGGGGGGGTCAGCGGTTGTCGGGGCTGGCGGGGTCGGCGGTTGTCGGGGCCGGCGGAGTCCGCGGGGGGGTCAGCGGTTGTCGGGGCCGGCGGGGTCCACGGGGGGGTCAGCGGTTGTCGGGGCTGGCGGTTGTCGGGGCCGGCGGAGTCCGCGGGGGGGTCAGCGGTTGTCGGGGCTGGCGGGGTCAGCGGTTGTCGGGGCCGGCGGGGTCCGCGGTTGGCGGGGTCGGCGGTTGTCGGGGCCAGCGGAGTCCGCGGGGGGTCGTGCGCACGACTTACCCTTTATCCGAACTTCCGAAACCGGAACCCTTTTTCGTTCGTACGCACGACTTACGCTGAACGAAAAAACCTTCGGTTTTTAGAGGGTTTCGGTTTTCGGAAGTCCGGATAAAGGGTAGTCTACCTGTACTACTCTTTCTTGGTTCTGAGTGTGTTTTTGTATTGTGTTAGTGCCTGACAATAAGTAAGGCGTAATTCCTCATTTTCTGGCTGTCTGTGTTTTTGGTTTGATATTTTTCTGAGTTTTTTCCTCATGTTATGGCAATCTGAGTCAAACCATTTTTCATAGTTTTTTGTTTTGGGTTTGTTCTTGCGAACTTTCAAGTTTGACATTGATGCCAAATTATCAAAAATATTATTTAGGTTATTCACCGACCGGTTTACGCCTTCTTTATTGTGAGTGTATGTGTTTTCCAGAAAGGTGTCCAAGAGAGCTTGAGTTGATTGATTGCTAATTGCTTTCTGGTATTTTTCCGTGCTGTTTTTGGCCCATCTCTATGATTTTTTAATGTTGTACAGCTTACTGGGTTGTGTTTCTGTGTTGGTTGTTTCTGTCCTTTTTAGATACACAGTAATTTGACTGTGGTCTGACAGTGTTGTCCTCTGATATACCCCACACCCCTCACTGTAACACTCTCTGATATACCCCACACCCCTCACTGTAACACTCTGATATACCCCACACCCCTCACTGTAACACTCTGATATACCCCACACCCCTCACTGTAACACTCTCTGATATACCCCACACCCCTCACTGTAACACTCTCTGATATACCCCACACCCCTCACTGTAACAATCTCTGATATACCCCACACCCCTCGCTGTAACACTCTGATATACCCCACACCACTCACTGTAACACTCTGATATACCCCACACCCCTCACTGTAACACTCTGATATACCCCACACCCCTCACTGTAACACTCTTTGATATACCCCAAACCCCTCACTGTAACACTCTCTGATATACCCCACACCCCTCACGGTAACACTCTTTGATATACCCCAAACCCCTCACTGTAACACTCTCTGATATACCCCACACCCCTCACTGTAACACTCTCTGATATACCCCACACCCCTCACTGTAACACTCTCTGATATACCCCACACCACTCACTGTAACACTCTGATATACCCCACACCCCTCACTGTAACACACTGATATACACCACACCCCTCACTGTAACAATCTCTGATATACCCCACACCCCTCGCTGTAGCACTCTGATATACCCCACACCACTCACTGTAACACTCTGATATACCCCACACCCCTCACTGTAACACTCTGATATACCCCACACCCCTCACTGTAACACTCTGATATACCCCACACCCCTCACTGTAACACTCTGATATACCCCACACCCCTCACTGTAACACTCTGATATACCCCACACCCCTCACTGTAACACTCTTTGATATACCCCAAACCCCTCACTGTAACACTCTTTGATATACCCCAAACCCCTCACTGTAACACTCTCTGATATACCCCACACCCCTCACTGTAACACTCTGATATACCCCACACCACTCACTGTAACACTCTGATATACCCCACACCCCTCACTGTAACACTCTGATATACCCCAGACCCCTCACTGTAACACTCTCTGATATACCCCACACCCCTCACTGTAACACTCTGATATACCCCACAGCACTCACTGTAACACTCTCTGATATACCCCACACCCCTCACTGTAACACTCTTTGATATACCCCACACCCCTCACTGTAACACTCTTTGATATACCCCACACCCCTCACTGTAACACTCTGATATACTCCACACCCCTCACTGTAACACTCTCTGATATACCGCACACCCCTCACTGTAACACTCTGATATACTCCACACCCCTCACTGTCACACTCTGATATACCCCACACCCCTCACTGTAACACTCTGATATACCCCACACCCCTCACTGTCACACTCTGATATACCTCACACCCCTCACTGTAACACTCTGATATACCCCACACCCCTCACTGTAACACTCTCTGATATACCCCACACCCCTCACTGTAACACTCTGATATACCCCACACCCCTCACTGTAACACTGATATAACCCACACCCCTCACTGTAACACTCTCTGATATACCCCACACCCCTCACTGTAACACTCTCTGATATACCCCACACCCCTCACTGTAACACTCTCTGATATACCCCACACCCCTCACTGTAACACTCTGATATACCCCACACCCCTCACTGTAACACTCTGATATACCCCACACCCCTCACTGTAACACTCTCTGATATACCCCACACCCCTCACTGTAACACTCTCTGATATACCCCACACCCCTCACTGTAACACTCTCTGATATACCCCACACCCCTCACTGTAACACTCTCTGATATACCCCACACCCTCACTGTAACACTCTGATATACCCCACACCCCTCACTGTAACACTCTGATATACCCCACACCCCTCACTGTAACACTCTCTGATATACCCCACACCCCTCACTGTAACACTCTGATACACCCCACACCCCTCACTGTAACACTCTCTGATATACCCCACACCCCTCACTGTAACACTGATATACCCCACACCCCTCACTGTAACACTGATATACCTCACACCCCTCACTGTAACACTCTGATATACCCCACACCCCTCACTGTAACACTGATATACCTCACACCCCCTCACTGTAACACTCTGATATACCCCACACCCCTCACTGTAACACTGATATACCCTACACCCCTGACTGTAACACTCTCTGATATACCCCACACCCCTCACTGTAACACTCTGATATACCCCACACCCCTCACTGTAACACTCTGATATACCCCACACCCCTCACTGTAACACTCTCTGATATACCCCACACCCCTCACTGTAACACTCTCTGATATACCCCACACCCCTCACTGTAACACTCTCTGATATACCTCACACCCCTCACTGTAACACTCTCTGATATACCCCACACCCCTCACTGTAACGCTCTCTGATATACCCCACACCCCTCACTGTAACATTCACTGATATACCCCACACCCCTCACTGTAACACTCTCTGATATACCCCACACCCCTCACTGTAACACTCTGATATACCCCACACCCCTCACTGTAACACTCTGATATACCCCACACCACTCACTGTAACACTCTCTGATATACCCCACACCCCTCACTGTAACACTCTCTGATATACCCCACACCCCTCACTGTAACACTCTGATATACCCCACACCCCTCACTGTAACACTCTGATATACCCCACACCCCTCACTGTAACACTCTCTGATATAGCCCACACCCCTCACTGTAACACTCTGATATGCCTCACGCCCCTCACTGTAACACTCTGATATACCCCACACCCCTCACTGTAACACTCTGATATACCCCACACCCCTCACTGTAACGCTCTCTGATATACCCCACACCCCTCACTGTAACACTCTCTGATATACCCCACACCCCTCACTGTAACACTCTCTGATATACCCCACACCCCTCACTGTAACACTCTCTGATATACCCCACACCCCTCACTGTAACACTCTCTGATATACCCCACACCCCTCACTGTAACACTCTCTGATATACCCCACACCCCTCACTGTAACACTCTCTGATATACCCCACACCCCTCACTGTAACACTCTCTGATATACCCCACACCCCTCACTGTAACACTCTCTGATATACCCCACACCCCTCACTGTAACACTCTCTGATATACCCCACACCCCTCACTGTAACACTCTGATATACCTCACACCCCTCACTGTAACTCTCTGATATACCCCACACCCCTCACTGTAACACTCTGATATACCCCAGACCCCTCACTGTAACACTGATATACCTCACACCCCCTCACTGTAACACTCTGATATACCCCACACCCCTCACTGTAACACTGATATACCCTACACCCCTGACTGTAACACTCTCTGATATACCCCACACCCCTCACTGTAACACTCTGATATACCCCACACCCCTCACTGTAACACTCTGATATACCCCACACCCCTCACTGTAACACTCTCTGATATACCCCACACCCCTCACTGTAACACTCTCTGATATACCCCACACCCCTCACTGTAACACTCTCTGATATACCTCACACCCCTCACTGTAACACTCTCTGATATACCCCACACCCCTCACTGTAACGCTCTCTGATATACCCCACACCCCTCACTGTAACATTCACTGATATACCCCACACCCCTCACTGTAACACTCTCTGATATACCCCACACCCCTCACTGTAACACTCTGATATACCCCACACCCCTCACTGTAACACTCTGATATACCCCACACCACTCACTGTAACACTCTCTGATATACCCCACACCCCTCACTGTAACACTCTCTGATATACCCCACACCCCTCACTGTAACACTCTGATATACCCCACACCCCTCACTGTAACACTCTGATATACCCCACACCCCTCACTGTAACACTCTCTGATATAGCCCACACCCCTCACTGTAACACTCTGATATGCCTCACGCCCCTCACTGTAACACTCTGATATACCCCACACCCCTCACTGTAACACTCTGATATACCCCACACCCCTCACTGTAACGCTCTCTGATATACCCCACACCCCTCACTGTAACACTCTCTGATATACCCCACACCCCTCACTGTAACACTCTCTGATATACCCCACACCCCTCACTGTAACACTCTCTGATATACCCCACACCCCTCACTGTAACACTCTCTGATATACCCCACACCCCTCACTGTAACACTCTCTGATATACCCCACACCCCTCACTGTAACACTCTCTGATATACCCCACACCCCTCACTGTAACACTCTCTGATATACCCCACACCCCTCACTGTAACACTCTCTGATATACCCCACACCCCTCACTGTAACACTCTCTGATATACCCCACACCCCTCACTGTAACACTCTGATATACCTCACACCCCTCACTGTAACTCTCTGATATACCCCACACCCCTCACTGTAACACTCTGATTTACCTCACACCCCTCACTGTAACACTCTGATGTACCCCACACCCCTCACTGTAACTCTCTGATATACCCCACACCCCTCACTGTAACACTCTCTGATATGCCTCACGCCCCTCACTGTAACACTCTGATATACCCCACACCCCTCACTGTAACACTCTCTGATATACCCCACACCCCTCACTGTAACACTCTCTGATATGCCTCACGCCCCTCACTGTAACACTCTGATATACCCCACACCCCTCACTGTAACACTGATATACCTCACACCCCCTCACTGTAACACTCTCTGATATACCCCACACCCCTCACTGTAACACTCTGATATACCCCACACCCCTCACTGTAACACTCTCTGATATACCCCACACCCCTCACTGTAACACTCTGATATACCCCACACCCCTCACTGTAACACTCTCTGATATACCCCACACCCCTCACTGTAACACTGATATACCCCACACCCCTCACTGTAACACTCTCTGATATACCCCACACCCCTCACTGTAACACTCTGATATACCCCACACCCCTCACTGTAACACTCTCTGATATACCCCACACCCCTCACTGTAACACTCTGATATACCCCACACCCCTCACTGTAACACTCTGATATACCCCACACCCCTCACTGTAACACTCTGATATACCCCACACCCCTCACTGTAACACTCTGATATACCCCACACCCCTCACTGTAACACTCTCTGATATACCCCACACCCCTCACTGTAACACTCTGATATACCCCACACCCCTCACTGTAACACTGATATACCTCACACCCCCTCACTGTAACACTCTCTGATATACCCCACACCCCTCACTGTAACACTCTGATATACCCCACACCCCTCACTGTAACACTCTCTGATATACCCCACACCCCTCACTGTAACACTCTGATATACCCCACACCCCTCACTGTAACACTCTGATATACCCCACACCCCTCACTGTAACACTCTGATATACCCCACACCCCTCACTGTAACACTCTGATATACCCCACACCCCTCACTGTAACACTCTCTGATATACCCCACACCCCTCACTGTAACTCTCTGATATACCCCACACCCCTCACTGTAACACTCTCTGATGTACCCCACACCCCTCACTGTAACACTCTGATATACCCCACACCCCTCACTGTAACACTCTGATATACCCCACACCCCTCACTGTAACACTCTCTGATATACCCCACACCCCTCACTGTAACTCTCTGATATACCCCACACCCCTCACTGTAACACTCTCTGATGTACCCCACACCCCTCACTGTAACACTCTGATATACCCCACACCCCTCACTGTAACACTCTCTGATGTACCCCACACCCCTCACTGTAACACTCTCTGATGTACCCCACACCCCTCACTGTAACACTCTCTGATGTACCCCACACCCCTCACTGTAACACTCTGATATACCCCACACCCCTCACTGTAACACTCTCTGATATACCCCACACCCCTCACTGTAACACTCTCTGATATACCCCACACCCCTCACTGTAACACTCTCTGATATGCCTCACACCCCTCACTGTAACACTCTGATATACCCCACACCCCTCACTGTAACACTCTCTGATATACCCCACACCCCTCACTGTAACTCTCTGATATACCCCACACCCCTCACTGTAACACTCTCTGATGTACCCCACACCCCTCACTGTAACACTCTGATATACCCCACACCCCTCACTGTAACACTCTGATATACCCCACACCCCTCACTGTAACACTCTCTGATATACCCCACACCCCTCACTGTAACTCTCTGATATACCCCACACCCCTCACTGTAACACTCTCTGATGTACCCCACACCCCTCACTGTAACACTCTGATATACCCCACACCCCTCACTGTAACACTCTCTGATATACCCCACACCCCTCACTGTAACTCTCTGATATACCCCACACCCCTCACTGTAACACTCTCTGATGTACCCCACACCCCTCACTGTAACACTCTGATATACCCCACACCCCTCACTGTAACACTCTCTGATATACCCCACACCCCTCACTGTAACACTCTGATATACCCCACACCCCTCACTGTAACACTCTCTGATATACCCCACACCCCTCACTGTAACTCTCTGATATACCCCACACCCCTCACTGTAACACTCTCTGATGTACCCCACACCCCTCACTGTAACACTCTGATATACCCCACACCCCTCACTGTAACACACTCTGATATACCCCACACCCCTCACTGTAACACACTCTGATATACCCCACACCCCTCACTGTAACACTCTCTGATGTACCCCACACCCCTCACTGTAACACTCTGATGTACCCCACACCCCTCACTGTAACACTCTCTGATGTACCCCACACCCCTCACTGTAACACTCTCTGATGTACCCCACACCCCTCACTGTAACACTCTGATATACCCCACACCCCTCACTGTAACACTCTCTGATATACCCCACACCCCTCACTGTAACACTCTCTGATATACCCCACACCCCTCACTGTAACACTCTGATATACCCCACACCCCTCACTGTAACACTCTCTGATATACCCCACACCCCTCACTGTAACACTCTCTGATATACCCCACACCCCTCACTGTAACACTCTCTGATATACCCCACACCCCTCACTGTAACACTCTGATATACCCCACACCCCTCACTGTAACACTCTCTGATATACCCCACACCCCTCACTGTAACTCTCTGATGTACCCCACACCCCTCACTGTAACACTCTCTGATATGCCTCACGCCCCTCACTGTAATACTCTGATTTACCCCATATCTTATACGCCCCTCTCTGTAACATTCTCTAAGTCACACCCCTATATGTCCCAAATAATAAACTGTTTTAAAATATCAAAACAAGTTCCTTCATTTATGGGTTAAAAGTAACTTTCAAACCAGTTTTTGGACCCTCGTGTTAGAGTCTGTTGGGTGTAATCGCAAAGCAGATGGTCTGTACTGTGTAACACAAGAGCATTGTGTATGTTTGAGAGGCTTATTAACCACATGACTCAAGGCACTGCCTGAGTGTTTAAAAGTAGGGATTGGGAACAAAACCTCCATATAGAGAGACAGGAAAAGAAAAAGTCACAGCAAGAGAGAGATAAGCAGACATAGAGTGAGAGAGAGAGAGAGAAATATAGAAACATAAGCACAGACTGAGAGAGAGATACAAGCAGATCATAGAGAAACTGAGGTACGTGGATAGAGAGAGAAAACAAGTAAAAATGCAATAGCTTGAGAAACAGTGAAAGAAATAGAGAAACAGGAAAATAGAGAGAGCAAGATAAACAGGCAGGGAAAACGAGTGAAAGAGTCTGACAGCAGAAAGTAAGATCATCAGGGGGCAAGGCAGGAATAAAACTGAGGCAGAAAAAAACAAGGACGGAAGAGGAGGGTAGGAAAGAAAGAATGCTGTAAGAGAGTGACTTGGTGAATGAGACTAGGAATGTTAAAGAAAGAAAGACTTGCATTTATATAGCGACTTTCACGACCAAAGCGCTTCACAGCCAATGACGTACTTTTTGAAGTGTAGTCGCTGTTGTAATGTAGGAAACACGGCAGCCAATTTGCGCACAGCAAGCTTCCATAAACAGCAATGTGATAATGACTAGATAATCTGTTTTAGTGATGTTGATTGAGGGATAAATATTGGTCCAGGACACCGGGGAGAACTCCCCTGCTCTTCTTCCAAATCGTGCCATGGGATCTTTTACTTCCACCTGAGAGGGCAGACAGGGCCTCGGTTTCACGTCTCATCCAAAAGACAGCACCTCCGACAGTGCAGCACTCCCTCAGTACTGCACTGGAGTGTCAGCCTAGATTTATGTGCTCAAATCTCTGGAGTGGGACTTGAACCCACAACCTTCTCACTCAGAGGCAAGGGTGCTACCAGCTGAGCCACGGCTGACAAGAGTGGGGGAGAGAGTAAGGGGGGGAGAGAGGGCAGGCGAGGGAGAGAGGAGATAGGCATGGTGGTTGAGAGGGGGCAGTTTGCTGACCTCAAAAGCACTACACCCACAAGAAGCCGAAACACAAGCTGTCCTTTGAAGAAGAACAGGTCTGATGGACCCCACGTGCTTCTCTGATGAATCATCGGAATTGGTTTCAGGGTCTTATTATTCCAATTAATCTCATTCCGTTTCACATGTCCCAGAAAAATGCCCACATTAGCTTCTCTTGGGGTAACACAGAGGCCAATCTGTCAAAACAGTTCCAGGCGTTTGCTCTGGAAAAGTCAGTAGGACAACAGCAGGCTTAACCAGATAGTATTCTCTTTTGTTATCAGTTAATTCGATGAATTTAATTTGTTTTTATTCTGTTCTGTACTTTTTTTTCAACAGGATATGTATCACCCACAGCTCTGAATTCAATAACATTTGGCACACAGCATTCTGTCACTTTTCTTTATTTTTCAGGTTTTTCTCCCCTTCTGCCCCCCGCCCCCAACACCTGGCAGTCACCCTCCAGTACCTCACCCAGAGTGGTCATTCTTCTCCTGCACTCCTAGACGATGAGTGTTGGCTGACTATTCAACTGTGGAGGACATCGCTGCTAAGCCAATCCTATCCTCGCTTGAGACTCACAGAGAACCATGGAATTTTACCCCATAGAAATAGGCCATTTAGTCCATCGGGCAATGCCAGCTGTTTGAAGAGCTATCCCCTTAGTCCATTTGCCTTGCCCTTTCCCCATACCCTTCAAATATTTATCCACTTCCCTTTTAAAATCTACTATCGATTCTGCATCCGCCACTGTTTCTGACCGGGCATTCCACGTCCTAACAACCCTCTGTCTAAAAATAATTTCTCCCAATCTCTCAATTCAATTCAATTCAAATCGCTTTATTGGCATGACAAGTTACATCTTATGTTGCCAAAGCATTTATGCCCTCTAGTTACTGACTTACAACCAGTGTAAATAGATTTTCCCTAGTTACTTCATCAAAACCTCCATAATTCTGAATACCTCTACCAGATCTCTTAACCTTCATTGTTCCAATGACAAGAACCCCAGTTTCTCTCTGCTCCCCTCTTAACTAAAGCCTCTCGTCGCTGGTATAATCTTAATGATTGGCTTCTGCTCCCTCTGCACATGCACTTTCCAACCAGGGGCCAGTGAATGGTGATTAGGAGCAAGAATCTTGGCCAATTATTCCCCCTATCTAGCCCGGGCACACTGAGTGCTATTACAACACCCCTTACTGCTGCCAGGGTTGCTGCTCCTGATCACTATCCAGTGACCTCTGTTGCAAAGTATGCACACGTGAGTGTCAACTGAGGACGCGATCGGTTTGATTCAAGGACTCAGTTGTGATGCCCCTTCCAGTCAAATAGCCTACTCACAGTCTAGGCTCGCACTTGAAGAATGGCCAGCAGATGAGGGACCAGTCTCAGGAGAGCTGCTGATGCCCACAGAACTCTACCCCAGCCCCATTTAGCACCTTCAGCAGAGGACACAGCAGTGAGGGGCTGAAATCAGCTCTGTTTAGACAATGCCCTGAAAATTGGTCCGCCGGCCTCAGAGTAGTACCGGTGAGCTGCAGGCATCAGTTGCGGCCCCAGAGGCAGCTTGCCGGGGGGATAGGGGAGTGAATTTGGCTTGCTAGGAAGCCAGCCGCGAGTCTCAGGTGAGTCCGGGAGGAGAACTCCTGATCCTCCCCGCTCCACATTCAGGTAAGTATTTATTTTTAAATGTACCATCTTGGTAATGTCCCTTTAAGGACCGCTGGTTAGGTTGCTTGTGGACCAGGGTAATCCTGAACGCAGCTGGCCTGTTACCTAATGCGTTCAGGGTAAACCAATTTCCGGTTTGATCCTAAAACCAATTTCCAGATTGATCCTAAAATAGGCGTTAGTCCTCGGATTGGCATATTTTAGTCGACCGCCAGGAACGCCTCTACCCCCCGAATCAGCATGACGTCGGATTTGTTTCCGACGTTGTTCCAGAGCGGGAGGTTGGCCCCCTTTAATGGGACCTCTTTGCACCCGTTTTCCACGACGTCCAATTTCACCCCCAGTGAGTTTCTAGTTGAGAATTTAGCAGGGAGCTGAATGTAGCCAAGGGTTTGATTAAGACTCAGGATGTGCTTTTCCTTTCTACTCTCTGCTCTTGTGTAAGCAGCAAGGGCAATCAGTGGCTTCAGAGGAAATCAGCAGATCTGGACCCTGCACTGGTAACATTCTCTGCTGCATGCCACCGATTCTTGGGTCTGTCTGAAGGATGCCTCGGGCAGATGGGGGTCTCTGCCTTGCACACTGTGCAGCTGCACAGATAAACAGAATCCCATCAACTCAAAGACTTTCTTGTCTTCTCAGTCCCTGAATTGGACAGTCCCACTGATCTTGATTGGCTCTCGCTCCCCTAACGCCACAAATTTAAAATGTTCTTTCTCGTGTCTAAATCCCTCCATGACCTCACCCCTCCCTAGCTCTGGAACCTCCTCCAGCTCTACAAACCTCCCCCCCCAGAACTGTCTGTTCCTCTGATTCTTGTCCCCTATCCACTCCCTTCTCTTTGCCCCATCATCTAGACTCCACACTCTGGAATTCCCTCCGAACTTCCTCTCTTCGTTTTAGATCCTCCTTAAAACCCGGCTCTTTTACCAAGCTTTCGATCACCCCTCCCAATGCCTCCTTTCGTTGGATCGACCTCCATTTATTTCTTAACGCCTCTGTGAAGTGGCTTGGGACCTCTTTCTACATTAAAGACACTTATAGAAATGCAAGTTGTTGTTTTGGGAACACACAGAACCGATAGTGGTTTTTGGTATTTGGGAAGGTTGTCAAGCAGAGAGCTAATGAGTTGATTCAGAGCAAGACCAGTTCCAAGGAGAACTCCCACCTTCATCATGGAAATACACAGACGCCTGCCTGCCAAGCCTCATGATGGTACTATCTGGAACCGCAAGACCTCATTGGATTCAGCCAGCTTGGAGGGAGATTAAAACTGCAGGCTTCACCCCAACTGGTCACAATCCTCAAACACATAACTGTACCGATCCCAAAACAATGAATTTCTACCAAAGGAAAACAAATGTTGTCCCCACGCTCACTGATAATCTCCGTACGTTAGGGAGTGGTTTTAGAACCAGCCCAACTTTAGGCCTAGGCTGGCTCCAGGCTTAGACCAATTCAGTCCAAGACACCAGAATTCTCAGACCATGCTCACCCTACTGTAGACCTCATGCCATAGATGTGATGCAGGGCATTCTTACAATGGCCTTATGTGCTATCTCCCATTGCCAGAAGAGAGAAATATAGCAAGCTGCGGTAAGACCACAGGGGCCAATGGGGTGAATCTTCAACCCAAAGCCAAACCTTTGGGGTCAATTTTCAAACCAGTAAAAAAAGCCTCATACTGCGCAGTCGCTTTTACACGGAGTCACTCCTGGATTCAGTCTGGTGTGAGCAGAAGTCACTCCCAGATCCATTCTGAATTCACTCCAGACACTCTCTAACTTGGCTCACACATTATAAATGGTCAGCTGGGTAAGTACCAGAACTGCACCACAGCAAGAGCCTGGCCTTTCAGGAAGACAAAATTGGAGGTGGGGGGGGGGGCGTGGAGGGTAGGGGAAGAAATTATTTTTCCTTCACTTTTTTTCGTCCCTGATTGGAAAATGTCTGCGTCAGCCATGTCGCGCGGAGCAGGAATCTTCTGGCTCTGCGCGCAAGAAAAAAAAAGGTGAATAGAATTCAACGACGGCTCGTTAATAAAAAATTCCAGAGAAAAAAACAACTTTCTTCTCTGCTTCCTCAGAATTACGAGCTCCTTCTCTGCAAGTTTCCTAAGCTCCGCCTGAAGGGAGAGCAAACTGCACTCCTCCAGCTAACATCAACAGGGCTTTGAGAGACGAAGCCAAGAAAAATAACATAGCTCCTTTCAGTTTAGCCGAGCCACAGACTCCCTTGACCTACATACAATTTGTGGCAGGGCAGTTACTTGTTTACTGCGTTTTAGGATGAATCCAGATTGAGAGCTGAGCTGAGCAATTAGCCAAATTCTGTTAAGAAAAGGCAAATCTGGCTGCTTTTGCCATGTGAAGGCACCCGTTCTTGTGAAGTTTTGGTTCTGCCAGCTATCTCCCAGTACCTCACCACAGACGATTTGGTCATTACCACAGTGTGCTGTTTGTGGGAGCTTGCTGTGCGCAAATTGGCTGTCGCGTTTCCTACGTGACTACACTTCAAAAAGCACTTCATTGGCTGTAAAGCGTTTGGGACATTCTGAGGTTGCGATAGCGCTATCTAAATGCAAGTCCTTTCTTTCTTCTTTCTTTACTTTTATCCAGGTGTTTTCATGTTGGCCAGGTTGCTCAGATTCAGGGTGAGCCAACTCCCAGCCTCCCGTAATCCTATCTCGCCAATATATATATGCATATATATTAAAGAAATGGTTTAAGCTCATCTCGGCTTGGTCAGTGCTAAGGGCACCAGAATTTGCCCCAACACTACGTAGGCAAAACAGCCCGGCTTTCCTGCTCCTGAAAATTATGACAGCTGGAAGGTGAAAGGGTGAGGACTTTGGGTGAGGAAGGGAATCAGGCTTGGCCATGTGCCCATTAATCCCCCCACCCTTCCCCCCATTCACATTCTAGCCTCACACATGAAGAATGGGCACTTGTATGTGGTACAGAAGGGTGGCCAGAGCCCCTAGAATCCAAACCTCAGCGAAAGACAGCACCTTCAGGCATAAATTGAGAGAGAAAAACACACCATCAACGCACTGAAAGCCAGTCTGAGACAGACATGGAAAGTTGCAATAAAAAAGCACTGAAAATACATTACTCGTGCAAATATTTGTAAGCAAATATTCAGACGGTTTACATCTTAGCAAGTTATCCTCTTATTCTGCCTCAGCACTAAAGCCCAGAGACTCTGCCAACACCCAAAGCAGCAATAGCCAAATGGTGCATTGTGTTCCCACACAACTTTTCAAAGGCTCTTAACGAGACCCCACAGGAAAGTATCTGATTCCAACCAGAGATGAGGGGGATGGAAATAAGCCAGTGTTCCTACTTCTGATTTCTCTCCAGTGAACCTCTGGCTAGAAAGTACGTGTGGATTTCAGGGGAGGATTAGGATCGAGCTATCGCCCTCCCATGTTGGTTGAATAGACAGCAGCACTTATTGTCAAAGTTCATACATGAGAAATAACCCCTTGCGAGAGGTACTGGAGGGTGCCAGACACCAAGGAAAGAGTCAGTGCCTTCAGAAGAGAAAAAAATAATGGACAAAAATGACATGGGCAGGAATGTCACTGGAACACCATCACCTCCATGTTTCCCTCCAAGGCACACACCACCCTGACTTGGGTATATAATCGCTGTTCCTTCATTGTGGCTTGGGTCAATATCCTGGATTTCCCTACCTAAAACCATGCTGAGAGCACGATCACCACAAGGAGGGCAGCAGTTGGAGGAGAAGACCCACCATCACCTAAGAACAACGCGGATGGCCAATACATGCGGTCTTACCACATCCCGAGAACAAATCATTTAAAAAACCCAAATGGATTTTATGTAACCTGTTCAGGTGGATGCTCAGTATTCGAGCCATATGCCCCATCCCAACCAAGCAGGGAACATGCAGGCAATGGTCCCCAGGACAATCTCAAACACCAGCCAGTGAATTTGAAGGGCCGGACTTCAGGAACAGGTCACCCAATGACTCAGAAAACTCGCAGAACGAATGGGTTAAAAAAAATGCCTCCCCTTTATGGCTTAACAGCTTCATCCAGCTGAGCCGGCCAGACCAATAAGGTCCCAGCTGTGTGAAGTTCCCCGGGGGCAGCAACCACTGGCCGCAGTGCTCAGCGAGCTGGGAGGAGAACAAATTCAGCTGGGGAGCTGCTCCCAATCACTATACAGTGACCCCCTGCTCCAAAGTGCACATGTGCAGGCATTGGGTGAGGACAGGATTGCAATGCTCCACAGAGTAGAGTACCCTGCTGTATGGCTCTGATTCCACCTCCTCACCACCCCCCCCCCCTTTTTGGGGCAATACATTTATCACTGAAAAATGCTAGTGAAGGTGGGACCCTCCAAATTCCCACTATGGTGACTCTCGGCTACATCACGATACTGCCCTTTGATCTCCCCAAAACACTTTGTGCTTGCAAGTAATTTCAGGACACAGCCCCAAGCCTGTACAGGCAAGCAATCCTGAATTGTCGGTGAGTTAACAGGACTCCAGTAATAGCATTAGCCGATGGACTCTCTGTTACTGGGACAATGGCTGCAGCAGCTGTTCTTTGAAGTGTTTCTTGGTCTTTCTTGTAGCGTATAGATATGTTGTTCGAATTTCACCCCTCCTCTCCTGAAGGTTTTGACTCCTGCTCAGGCGCAAGTCCTTGGATCCCGGCTGTACCTAGTGGGCCATTTTTCATGCTTCGGCAGAGTACACAACCATGGTGGGGGGGGGGGGGCATCGCAGCTGAGGTGAATCATGTTTTCATCCCACATCCACACACATACATCTTCCAGCACACAGTGATCAGGAGCAAGGACTATCCCTGATTTGTTTCCCCCCTCATTAGCCAGGTGGCTCTATAATCTATGCTGACACCCAGCTGCAATGACACTAAACAGATACCAGGAATTGAACCTTGCATTAGTTTTTCTGTATGGCTATCGCATAGATTCTCAAACTGGGGCCTCTGGAGCTTAACAGAGTCTGCAATCGGATCGAATTGGGTGTAAATATTTGAACAGGATCCACAGGAAAGTGTCACTATTTACAGAGGGTCCCGGGAGTGTGTCGCTATTTGAAAGGGTTGCACTAAACAATGTCAGCATTTGCAGGGGGTCCCTTGGAGGGTATCAGTTTTTTCAGGAAGGGTCCTTCGGAGTGCATCAGTATTTGCAGGGGGTCCGCAGAAGGGCGTCATCGGGAGTGTGTCAGCATTTGCAGGGGATCCCCAGACAGAAAAGTTTGAAATCACTAGGCTATTGTGTAAAATATAAACTCTCTATCACTGTGCGTTATTAACAGTCTTGTAAAGGCTCCGAATTACATGTGCACTATGAGTGGACGTGTGGAGCATAAAAACCGGCATGGACCTGTTGGGCTGAATGGCCTGTTTCTGTGCTGTAAATACTGTGTAATACTAGTGCACACAAGTCTGCCAGTGCTTATACACAATTTGTCAGCATCCCAGTCCCAGATTGCTTAAATTATTTAATGAAAGATTATAAATTATACAAATGTTATTATTAATTAGAATTAATTATTTATAAAATTGTGTAATAACATACTCCTGTTATTATAGGGCTGTCAGGTTTACATTTAACAATACCTGCATCAAGCTTTTACACAACTTTACATAAGTTGCATGTATATAGCAGCTCATCTTGTCTCAGAGTGTCAGTGTTTAGCGTACGAGTTCCTTTTGAAGAGCAGTCGCTATTGGTATGCTGGCCAACCACGGCAGCCATTTTGTGAACAGCACAAATAATCATAAAATGAATGGCCAGTTCATCTGTTTTTGGTGGCGTCTGTTGAGAGAGGAATGTTGGCCGGATTACCAGGAGAACTCGCCTGCTGTTCTTCCAACAGCGCCGTGGGGCCTTTAACATCCACCTGATCAGGCAGATGAGGCCTTAGTTTAACGTCTTATCCGAAAGATGGCACTTCAGACAATGCAGCCCTGCACTGGAGTGCCAGCCTCGATTTATGGGCTCAAGTGTTTCGGAGAAACAGATATAAAGGTCCCCACTTCTCGGTAGTAAAGGAAATGACTCTAGCCAGCACCATGCTCATGGTGGGGACAGTATTTTGACATTCAAAGTAAAAGGCTAAAAATTTATCAAGCACAACAGCCTTTTAAGCACTTCTTTCTGACTATCTATTATTTTGATAGAATCTGCTTGACGCTCCCTTCCCCAACCACCTCATCCCCATTACCACAGGTGGGGGAGGAAATAGCCAGGAACTTCTGCTCCCGGTCACTATCTGGTGACCCCTGCCGGATAGGGCTTCGGAGGAAGTCAAGGCCAAGCTTGATCAGGACCCTCCCTCTCATCGGGCGAATAGCCTGCCAAAATTCACTGTCTAGGCTGCTACGGTAAAGAAGAGCAACCTGGCCTGCGGGCGACCGACATCTCAGTACCCCAGCTCGAGGAGAGTTGGAGAGAAAATGGGCCAAACAAAATGGTGCCCACATCTTGAAAGCGCCACCATTTTGTCATGTTGATAAGAAAGCTGTAACCATGGCAATGCTCTTAACCTATTCAAATCGGGCTTCCCTCACTTCAGATCTATTTATACCTCGTTTCCATTTTGTGCGAACTTACATGAGATTCAGGTCTGCTTCGCTTCACTCCTTAAAAAATGGAAATGTTATCACAGACTGAAAAGCTGCACAAAGTCTTGGGGATACAGGTTACTCTGAGCCTGGTTGTGGCTGTTTGCCGTTTCAAAAACAGTCGCTAACCCACTTTAAATGGGTTAAAATGGTGAACAGAAATTTTACATGAGCACGTAAACCCAGTGGTTGAAAGATAGTTGTATCTGAAGTTGTCCCCCCCCGCCCCCCAGAGTTTAACAAGCCCCAGGGGCAATGTTCTACAAAATTCTCTTCACCAGAAACTGGCAGTAAATATTTATGAATTGTTTCCCACAGTCAGTGCTCCAAAATATTCTCACGCAATTTCATTTATAAAATTATGATTTAAAAAAAAAATCAATTGCCATGCGTCACTAGTTGTTTTCTACATTCTCAGAGTTAACTTGACAAATTCTAAAAAGGACAGCAGGGAATCTGAGTTTTATATTTCAGTTTATTTTTTTTTAAACTCGCTTCTCTCCCCACGTCTGTACAAATGCTGTTAGGTTCCCAAATCTCCTTGTTACAATATCTTCTCTTTTGAACAGAGTACAATTTTTAAAGAAAGCCCTTGCATCTATACAGCGCCTTATTCCCGTATCTCAGAGATGTCTCAAAGTGCTTCACACACAATGAATTAACTTTTAACTGTTATTGTGTCGGTGAACACAACAGCTAGTTTTGCACACAGCACGATCAACAACAACAGCAACAACTTATCTTTAACGTAGGAAAATGTCCCAAGGCTTTTCACAGGAGCATAACCAAAAATTTACACAACACCAAAGAAGGAGATAGTAGATGGGGTGACTAAAAACTTCCAACAAGATAAATGGCCACTTATCCTGATTTTGGTTATGTTGGTTGAGGGATGAATATTGGCCCCTGCTCTTCTTCGAATAGTGCCATATGATCTTTAGCATCCATGTGAACAAGGGTCTTAGTTTAAAATATTGTTCAAAGGACAATACCCCCGACAACAAAGTACATGCATCTTTTTTGACAACTTCATTTAAACAATTCAGTTCACATTTTTTCCATACATTTTTCACAAGCAAGATGTCTGGAGTGTGTCCTCATTTGACCCTCCAGTTGAAAGATTCTTGTGCTGAAGTTGTTAGTAAAGGTGTTTCTCATGTTGATAAAACACAGAGTGCAGGCTTTTGTTTAAATTACACCTTTGGTCTACATGTTTACATGAAAATGATCATTAGCAAAACTATTCAGCCTCATTATTCCCGGCTTTCCCACTATGTTTAAAATTGGCACCATGTCGAATACATTTAGCTTCTCCCCGTGCATGTCTCACTGGTGTCTGTGCCTCAGTGTTTCTCCGTACCTATCACTGTCTTTGTCTCTTCAGTACCCATGTCTCTCAGTGTTTCTGTGTGTCTCAAGTGCCTGTGTTTCAGAGTTTCTGTGTCTCTCAATAACTGTTTCAGTATGACTCTCAATGTCTGTGTGTGCCTGTATCTCTTAGCTTTTGTGTGCATCTCAGTGTCTGTGTGTCTCTCAGTGCCTGTCTGTGTGTCAATGTATGTCTGTGTCCCTTAGTAACCGTGTGTCTCTCAGTGCCTCCTATGTGTCAGTGTCTGTGTGTCTCAGTAGGTCTCTCAGTGTCTGCGTTGCTCCATGTCTGCCTGTTCCTAATTAACTTTCATTGTGAGCCCTCACTGAAAAAGTAAGAATCTTACACCCTCAAGATTACTTTTTGGAGATGGGGAGGGAGGCTAAGATCCCACGGTACACTTAAAAGTTTCCTGGAACGGATCAGACTTGAGCCTGGGCACTGTGAATACCAAAAGCTCAGAGATATTAACACTGTAAAGCATGGCTGCTTTTTGGTGTGTGTGTGTTTAATCACACAAGTAAGAAATTCAGCAACTCACTGGCAAAAATGTAGAAGTGTGAATTGGCATGCCAAAGTTCTCAAAATATCTATATTCAAAATGTTACATCTACACATACTTCCTGTTAACTTTTTCCATTATAACTTCATATGACCGCTGGGAACTAGCTATGCAAACTCGTCAGGCTGTCATTACACCCACCGGCCAGTGGAGGCGCAGCAGCGCCATCACTGACCGGAGGGTGTAATTACAACGTGACAAGTTTACATGGCAGTTTCTATTATAAATGTGGAGGTAGGAATTTAAAATGATATAAAAAGAGGATTAAATGTACAACTTTTTTAAAATGGGGACTGAGTTACATCTGAGGTGCACCACCCGAAGACTACACTCCTCAACTCCCTGTATGCAATACCATGGCAGATTTACTGGTATATTTTAAAACTGGGATGGGGGAGGTTCAATAACCTACTGAATGATCATTGAAATTCACTATAATTCTGGACCAGGCCGCTGGTTTACAATATTCATGGAAAGTGGATGGAATGGCGGAGATCCAGTCATGACAGGGAGCAAAGACTGAATCTTTGAGTGTTGTGTAATTAACTCACGCGGTCCCTTGCCCGCCAGTGATATTTCACACAGGCGGGGACTGAAACCAGAATGCCATTCAACAGGACCTCTGCGCAGATTTGTCGTATACAAGTGTCTCCCTAACTAACCCCAACTGCGCAGAGAGCAACCCACATCGGCAAACATTAGCCCCAAGTGGCTCAGCCTCCAGTTAGAGAGCGACCTCCTCCCAGTAAAACGGTTGTGTCAAAAGAGGTGCCACTCACATTGCAGAAACATCACCACATGTCACTTGTGCCTGACATCGAGACGTGCAACTCTTCCTCTTCCCAAAATGATGACCATTCACTTCCCCCCGCTGCCCCACCCCACACACACACACCCCTCTTAGTTCACCACATCTATCGAGGACCAGCTTTCAGTGTGTGACATTCCTGGAGCAATTTTGGAATCTGATTATTTGCGGACACTTTTTTGCATTTCTCTTTTCAAACTCCCCACTCCCTTGTCATTGTTTTTTCTCTCCGCTCCTCTCCAGAAGGTGAGGGAGCTCCACGGGTAACTGCTGCCTTTCAGGTATCTTGTCCAAGAGGCCACTCTCCGCGCGGGAGTCTGGACAGTGTGCGGTCCTGCGGGCTATTTGGCTAAGAGAGGCATCACGGCCGAGTCTGATCCTGCCCTCACCTTACATCTCCGCACTAGCACGTGCCAGCAGAGGGGCCTGGATGATGACCAGGAGTGTCATTCCCCCCCACCCTACCTTCCTAACCCCAGTTGTAGATAAGCTAAATCATTACAGGTGGGGTGGGGTGGGGGGTTGAATCTGCGATCGTCTTGCTCTGTAGGGCTCATCACCACACCGAGGGAATACATTTACCCACCGGCCCATTGCAAATGCGCTTTTAAAAATATGAACCACACCCCTCTGAAAACACAATCAATTGGACATTTCCACAGCTCGGAATCCGGTTTAAAATAAGTGTTGGCGAGGTCAGAACTGCTAGAGTTGATTTTCTAAACGTTATCTGCAAATATATAAATGGGAACGTGCCGTGTTGCACTCAGAGCTTCAGTGCAAAGACCACTCCACCCCCAATCCCAATCAAGGATGGGAATGGTTAACAGATGCAAAATACAAAGGGTGCGTCCACTCTGCAAGTCACAGCGTCAACAGGCTGGTGTTACCCTCCGGAGTCTTGTAGGATTTCTACATACACGGCCCCACCCGAAGAACACTTCACCAAGAGCCTCGCTCCTCCTCGGACCCCTCCTTTGCAACTCACTCTCTTTTGCAGCGGAGCCTCTCTGACCACCTCGGGGCTCTAATCTTCATCGAAAACAGGATTCCGTCTCGACTCTCAAGAACTGACTGCGAAGGAGATCCAAGTCAATTCTATCAACTCCCCCCACCCCTCCAAAAAAAGATTACAAATCATGTATCTTTTTAATTACAAAAAAAGACAATTCGCTCTGAAAATTCTTTTGATTTTTCAAAAGGATTTCGTTTAGTTTTTTTTAAAAACCATATCCCGATCGGGTGGGATACACCCCTTTGCACAAAAACAGGCGGTTACACAATCCTTACACGGTTACACAACTGAACCCCTCGACGTGCACATGCAGAGTGACACACCCTTACACATAAGGGGACTTACTTTCCTCCTGCTTAACACGTCTGTGACAAAGTGTATTGTGCATTATTTTTAGCAATTGAGCTAAAACAGGGTACAGATTGATGATTTTTTTTTTAAACTGGTATGCATTAACCCATACTCTGCGGTGGGCATTAAGCCAAAGGTGAATGTGGAACGGGAATAAGTCAACCGGCTACAAAGGTGAACACTTCAGTGTCCGAAGCGTTTCAGGAAACGCAAACGAGACCCAATCGTGGTTCCAAAATCTCACATTCACCAGCATCGTTTCTTTTTGTACAGAAAAAAAATCGAATGCCACTCAAAGGAAATAACATTTATAAATTTTAAAACTCCTTTGAACTTTTTTTCAGTCTGACTGGGACAGGAAAAAAAATGTTTGCCTGCTATATTTTGAAGATGTATTCAGACAGGAGAGTGCTGCAAAAAAAAACCTCCCTCCCACAACCTTCAAATAATATTTGCAGCTGGGGGATTTGACAAAAAAAAAACCCTGCTTGATATCTCAGGGGCTCTATACTGGTTCAACTTGTTTAATCTTCAAACAACCTCACCACACCCATTCTAGGTCTCTTTTCACTCCTGCCTCTCGCTCAGATTTAAAGTCACTCTGCTCTCTGTCTCTCTCGCTCTCTGCGTCTCGTTCCTTCATATATACGGTTCTGGCAGTAGTTACTTTTTCTCTCTCTCTCTTCCCTTGTCCTCTTCTCTCAAAAGTCTGCTTTGAGTTACCCTGTCTTTCCAACCACAGCCACGAATTCCAAGGTTAGACCTTGGCTCGGTGCCCAGAGGCTGGGGAAGGGAAAGAGAAGCGTTTTTTCCCCCTTTTTCACACCCATGTCAAACACGATGCAGAAACTTTCTTTAAAAAAAAAGCTTAAAACTTGTCAACACCATCCCTTTTCCCTTTTTTTTGAACCGGATCTCCACGTCTACATTTTTCATTGGAATTACGAAAATAAACTTGTGTGCAACTTTTTGACATATATTTACAAATTTAAATATTCAGATTCCAGCAGGTTTGACATCCTCGCCTGCTCGATCGGCAAACTTTTTGAGTGTTCAGTTGATTTTTTTGTCTATGCAGAAGGCAGGCATAGCGAGCCCGAAGGTACATTAAAAGATCCACGCCCACGTTATAGCTCTCGTCTGTCCAATGCAGCCGCTAACAGCTGGAAACGACCTATTTGTCGCTTGCAAAACTCGGCAAATAAACTTTATGAGAAGTTTGCAACTAGAGAACCAATCACTGACTCAAGTTAGCAACTTTTTATTTGCAAATCAAAACTTTTAAGCAAAATATTTCTGCAGTAAATTTCCACTATTTAAATAAATATCTTATAGATTGCTATTCGATTTACCTGGTGGCAGCGATTTATGGGCTAAAGCCCCCGCCGTCTCATGGTGCCGGGGCACCCAGTGCTTAGTGTGGAATAGCCCGTTATTGAATGCAGCACTCAAGTGTAGCTCCAGCCTCCAGATACTCGATAATAAAGCTCTTCTGTTACAGGGCTGGGCTCTTGTACACGGCCGGGTGTGTCCTTTAGGGGTGGAGACTTACTTCGTGTTGAGAGAGAAAAAAAGTAAAAGCTTACATCAGGGATGTGCCAGAGCAGTCATGCGCCCTGGCAAGCCCACTTCTCCCAACACTGCTGCAGAAAAACCAACAGGCAGCACCATACCAGGGTCCTGTCATGTTTACTAGATCTGAGGGGCACAGTACAGTCTTCTTCTTTTTCATCTTCTTGGGTTCACGTGCGCTCCTTGCGCTGCCTGCGCTTGACTTCCGCTTGCTCCCGGCCGAAGAGACTCGAGGTGTTCGGCGCCTTCCCGGATGCTTCTCCTCCACTTTGTGCGGTCTTGGGCCAGGGATTCCCAGGTGTCGGTGGGGATGTTGCACTTTTTCAAGGAGGCTTTGAGGGTGTCCTTGAAGTGTTTCCTCTGCCTACCTGGGGCTCTCTTGCCGTGTCGGAGCCCCGAGTAGAGCGCTTGTTTTGGGAGTCTCGTATCGGGCATGCGGACAATGTGACCCGTCCATCGGAGCTGATCGAGCGTGGTCAAAGCTTCAATGCTGGGGATGTTGGCCTGAGCGAGAACACTGACGTTGGTGCGCCTATCCTGTCATGTTTACCAAAACAGAAGAGTACAGCCTGGGTCCAGCCATGTCTACCAGATCTGAGGGGCACAGTACAGAGTAGTCCAGCCATGTCTACCAGATCTGAGGGACGCAGTACAGAGTAGTCCAGCCACGTTTACCAGATCTGAGGGGCACAGTACAGTCTAGTCCAGCCACGTTTACCAGATCTGAGGGGCACAGTACAGTCTAGTCCAGCCACGTCTATCAAATCTGAGGGGCACAGTACAGTCTAGTCCAGCCATGTCTACCAGATCTGAGGGGCACAGTACAGTCTAGTCCAGCCACGTTTACCAGATCTGAGGGGCACAGTACAGTCTAGTCCAGCCACGTCTACCAGATCTGAGGGGCACAGTACAGTCTAGTCCAGCCACGTCTACCAGATCTGAGGGGCACAGTACAGTCTAGTCCAGCCATGTCTACCAGATCTGAGGAGCACAGTACAGTCTAGTCCAGCCACGTCTACCAGATCTGAGGAGCACAGTACAGTCTAGTCCAGCCACGTCTACCAGATTTGAGGAGCACAGTACAGTCTAGTCCAGCCACGTCTACCAGATCTGAGGGACACAGTACAGTCTAGTCCAGCCACGTCTACCAGATCTGAGGGGCACCGTACAGTCTGGGTCCATCCACGCTTATCAGAGCTGCAAAGTGCTTTGGGACATCCTGAGGTCGTGAAAGGCACTATATAAATGCAAGTTCTTTCTTTTCTTTGATGTTAGGGGGCAGCCTGTGGGGCAAAACACTAGTTAGAGTAAAGTATCTTAAGGAGGGAGAAAATCAGGAGAAGTTGAGAAGAGTTACTTTAAATGGGACAAGTAATAAATTTGCAAGGAATGTGAGTCACACAAAAGTCAGCACAGGATAAACAAAGTGAGCATTAGAGCGGGTAAGATACCAGCAAGAAAGGTGAAAAGGGCTTGTTTTAACTGGATAGAGGACTCCCTGTACTCTGCAATTCTGCACCACAGGACTCTAAGGGCCCTGGCTATATACAAAGTGTTGAAGGGCTGTTAGGTCCATTAAGAGATAAGTTCAGGAGGGGGATGGGGAGCAATCAGGCAAATTCCAGTTCCAATCAACCTTGTCTTGTTGATATCTTCAAGAGCTCTACACATACAGAGGCTATAATCAGGACTGGAGAGTGGATTACTTCATTTTGATAGCCAAGAAAAGCACTGGGACTTAATCAGAAATTATACAGAAGGTTAATTTTGGCCCTCGGATGAGATGTTTATCCGAGGCCCCATCTGCACGTTTAAGTGGACATTAATGACTGCATTGCACCATTCAAAGAAGAGCAGGGAGTTCTCCAGATGTCCTGGCCAACATACCTCATTCAGCTAACATCACGAAGAAAAACCCAACAGATAAACTGATAAAAAGAAAGACTTGCATTTCTACAGCGCCTTTCACAACCACCGGATGTCCCAAAGCGCTTTTCAGCCAATGAAGTACTGTTGAGGTGCAATCACTGTTGTAATGTAGGAAACGCAGCAGCCAATTTACGCACAGCAAGCTCCCACAAACAGCCTTCTTCTTCTTAGGCAGTCCCTCGGAACCGAGGATGACTTGCTTCCACACTAAAAATGAGTTCGCAGGAGGTGACTGATGAGTCCAATGCGGGACCTACAGTCTCTGTCACAGGTGGGGCAGACGGTGGTTGAAGGGGCGGGTGGGCGGGGTGCTTGGGTTGATGTGCGCTCCTTGCGCTGTTTGCGCTTGGCTTCCGCTTGCTCCCGGCGAAGAGACTCGAGGTGTTCGGCGCCTTCCTGGATCCTTCTCCTCCACTTTGTATGGTCTTGGGCCAGGGATTCCCAGGTGTCGGTGGGCCAGGGATTCCCAGGTGTCGGTGGGGATGTTACACTTTTTCAAGGAGGCTTTGAGGGTGTCCTTGAAGCGTTTCCTCTGCCCACCTGGGGCTCTCTTGCCGTGCCGGAGCTCTGAGTAGAGTGCTTGTTTTGGGAGTCTCATATCGGGCATGCGGACAATATGACCTGTCCATCGGAGCTGATTGAGTGTGGTCAAAGCTTCGATGCTGGGGATGTTGGCCTGAGCAAGAACACTGACGTTGGTGTGCCTATTCTGCCAATGGATTTGCAGGATCTTGCAAACAGCAGTGTGACAATGACATGATAATCGGTTTTTAGTAATGTTGATCGAGGGATAAATATTGGCCCAGGACACCGGAGAGAACTCCCCTGCTCTGCTCCGAAATGGTGGCCGTGGGATCTTTTACGTCCACCCAAGAGAGCAGATGGGGCCACGGTTTAACGTCTCATCTGAAAGACGGCACATCCGACAGTGCAGCGCTCCCTCAGTACTGCCCCTCCGGCAGTACGGCGCTCCCTCAGTACTGCACTGGGAGTGTCAGCCTAGATTTTTGTGCTCAAGTATCTGGAGTGGGACTTGAACCCACAGAGGCGAGGGTACTACCAACTGAACCACGGTTGACATTCCTCACGGTTGTTTGTGGGATGTTGCAGTGCACAAAATGGCTGCCGTACATAACAACAATCACTATGTCCTGAAGTAATTCAGAGGAGAGATCCCTTGAATGGAATCAGTACTGTCTCATTACAGGCAACTGTTTACATACAAGACTTCCATTCCAGATGTTTACATAAGCAGTTTCAATGTTAAATGTTGACATAAAAGTGTGACCAAAAATTGTGACAACAGGAAGTTGGACAGGAAGTGCGCACTGAATTTATACATCTCAAATATAATGATTTACTTTGAAATGCAGTGATTGTTGCTTTGTGGGAAAATGCATAGGAAGATTTCACGAATGGTAATGAGATGAACGACCAGTTAATTTTTTTTTTCAGTGAAGTTAGTTGAAAGAAGAATTCTGATTAGGGACGTCAGGAGAACTTCCTGCTCTTGGAAGATACCATGGGATCTTTAGCTTCCATCAGAACAGAAAGACAGGGCCTCGATTGAACATCTCATCCGAAAGACGGCACCCTCAACAGTACAGCACTCCCTCAGTATTGCACTCGAGTTTCAGCCTAGATGATGTGATTAAGTCCTGAAGCGTGGCTCGAACCCACGACCTGCTGATTGAGAGGTGAGAGTGATGCTAACTGAGCCAAGTAGAAGAAGCAACCCACAAATGCTGAACTGTCGGCAGAGGCTTCGCATTCAGATAGAGCGTAAAGGTGCAGCTGCAACAGCTCTTATGTTCCTACTGTAACTTTTGTGCTGCTGCCCCTGTCATAAATCTACCGATGATTGACAGCCCAGGCACATCTCTTTAACGGTGGAGGAGTTGGACTTTGGCATGTAACAGGTCATTGGATTGCATGCATGGCTTTGGGCTGTACCGAGCCCGGGAGCGACAGATGGAGTTTCTCTGTCGCCTGGCTAATAAGGCTGCAACAGTCCATCACCAAACGGTGGATGACGGCTCTGCCGATAACAGAGATTGCCAAGACTGACAAGTAAGGCTGAGTATTGTTGAGGATTCCTGCTCTCCATTTCCCCGTGCAGCTTGACTGTTCGTCTGCCCCGAGATCAGATGTGACTAGTAAGCCAAGGAGCTGAATGATTATAGCGGGAGTGTAGAGGTGGGTGGGTAACAGGACAGTCAATCTTTCTCAACAGCTGTTGATTTCATCCTTGCACTGTTAAAAACCACACATCATTTGGCCATGCAGTGTCCAATCTTGTCAACAACAGCCTTGGTGGATGTGGCCTGTCAGTTTACCTGAGTTTTCAGAATGCATTTGATAAGGTCCACACGTGAGGCTTTTTGAGAAGATAGAGTTCGAGGGAACTGAGGGCATATTAACCGGGTTGCAAATTGGCTTGGCAATGGGAGATGATAAATGGCCTGTATCAGCTAGGGAGCAACTAACTCAGCATAGACTGGAGGTTGAGCCTGATGAGACCCTCAGTCTGTATGGCTCAGTTTCACACTGCGCAATGCACTTACCAACTGAGCCATCAACATAAGAACATAAGAATTGGGAGCAGGAGTCGGCCATACGACCCCTCGAGCCTGCTCCGCCATTCAATAAGATCATGGCTGATCTTCTACCTCAACTCCACTTTCCCGCCCGATCTCCATATCCCTTGATCCCCCTAAAGTCCAAAAACCTATCGATCTCAGCCTTGAATATACTGAACGACTGAGAATCCACAGCCCTCTGGGGCAGAGAATTCCAAAGATGCACAACCCTCTGAGTGAAGAAATCCCTCCTCATCTCAATTTTAAATGGCCGACCCCTTATCCTGAGACTGTGCCCCCTGGTTCTAGACTCCCCAGCCAGGGGAAACAACCTCTCAGCATCTACCCTGTCAATCCCCCTCAGAATCTTATATGTTTCAAGAAGCTCCCTTTATTGTCGTTCAGGTGGCTTAACAATAGGGTGAAGCCAGACACAACCATAACCTCAACCTGGTGCTTCCTGAAGCTGTAGGAATAATACTATGACTAGTACAACTCCGCACAGATCTGTTTCAGGTCCTTTGTCATTTACACTTCCATAGATGATAGGGGGGAAGGCTGCTTCTGGTAACGGCACAAGTTATAGTGATGACACCTGTTGTGTCCGTGTGTTAATGGAGACACGGAATGCAGGAGTTGGTTTCACAGGTGTTTACTGAACAAAGTCTGGAGGTGAACTAACAGATACAAGACACTATACAGGCTTATATAGCCCGAGTGGCCATTACCGGCATTACAGTACACAGGGGCTCTTAAAGGCACATACACCACAATTCCTCCCCTTTTAGACAACCAGTACATAACATTTTAAGTAATCATTAATTAACATGTTACAAGAACAATAATCTACACATTTGCTGCAGTTAATCAATTATAAGTCAGTCTCTCTGGAGGCTTCCTGACTTGGTCCGGATAACCCCTCGGTGGTGTAGTAGTTTTTGGTGGTGTAGTAGGTTCTTTTGGCAAGGTCGATTCGGCTTGAATGCCAGTGTCGGGTTCATCTGGTTCCAGTATCACCGGATCGGAGGTAGATACTATGGGTATCTCTGCTTCATCATTAGGCGTACAGAGTTCACAGAATCACAGAAACCCCACAGTGCAGATAGAGGCCATTTCGGCCCATCGAGCCTGCACCGACACATATCCCACCCGATCCCCTACATCAACACATATCCCACCCTATCCCCGTAACCCCACGTATTTAATCCCCCTAACACTAAGGGTCAATTTATCATAGCCAATCAACCTAACCCGCACATCTTTGGACTGTGGGAGGAAACCGGAGCACCCGGAGAAAACCCACGCAAACACGGGGAGAATGTGCAAACTCCACAGTTGTGGTGTAGGTTCTCCCTTTTCGGATGACTCTATGATCTGGTCAGCATGGCGCCTTATTATGCTTTCTCCAATGTCCACGGTATACATCAGCGGTCCTAGTCGTGTGCAAATAGTTCCAGGCTGCCATTTCTCGGTACGGTAGTCCCGGGCCAAAACTTGTTGACCTATCTGGAAGGTTCTAGTTGGCCTTTCATTCATGCCTTGAAATTGCCGGTTCTCCACGTCCCTTCTGATGTTTGGCTTGATCAAATCCAGCCGGCATCTTAGGCTTCTATTGAAGAACATCATGGCGGGAGTTTGGTTTGTAACCACATGTGTTGCATTCCTGTATGCAAACAAGAAGTTATCTACCTTATGCTGTAGATTTATGTCTTCATTACCCATGGCCTTTATGGCCTTCTTGAAGGTCTGGACAAACCTTTCAGCCAATCCATTGGTGGCGGGATGGTATGGGGCGGACGTGTAGTGCTTTACCCCATTGTTTTTTAAGAACTTCCTGAATTCTTCGGACACAAATTGCGGTCCATTATCAGAACAGATCTGTTCAGGCAGCCCATTCCTGGCAAATATGGTCCTTAATACTGTGATGGTTTTTTCCGTGGTGGTGGAGGACATCTTTATTACCTCCGGCCACTTGGAGTGTGCATCAACCGCGATTAAGAACATTGAGTCCATAAATGGACCAGCAAAGTCGATGTGTACCCTTTGCCATGGAGATGAGGGCCACTCCCATGGATGTAGAGGGGCTTGTGGTGGGGCGTTTTGGACCTTCTGGCATCCTAGGCAGCTCTTGGTCATTTCTTCGATGTCTCCATCGATACCTGGCCACCACACAAACGCTCTGGCTAGGTTCTTCATTTTCACTCCACCCAGATGCCCCTCGTGAAGCTCCTTTAGCACTTTATCCTAGAGTTTGGGTGGAATCACCACTTTGGATCCACACATCAAGGTTCCTCGGCACACTGACAGCTGTTCTCTTCTTTGCGAGAATGCTGGCAACAGTGGTTCGCCATGTGCTGGCCATCCCTTCACCGTTAAATCGTAGACTCGTGAGAGAGTCGGGTCATTTCTCGTTTCCTTTTCAATGGCAGAATTTGTTACTGGTAGACATTCCACTATGGTTGAGTGGAACATCTCCACTGGGTCCATTGTAGGTGCCTCTTCTACCGTTGGCAACGGTAGGCGCGATAAACCGTCAGCATTCCCATGCTGTTTTGATCCTTTGCATTCTATGTCATATTGGTGTGCCCCTAGGAAAAGGGACCACCTCTGTAGCCTTTGCGCTGTCATAATGGGAACACCCTTTTTAGGGTTGAATATGGAGACGAGGGGTTGATGGTCAGTCAACAAGGTAAATTTTTGTCCGTGTAGGTAATAGTTGAATTTCTTCACTCCCCACACCAGGCTGAGTGCTTCCCTGTCGATCTGGGCATAGTTACGCTCAGCTGAGTTCAATGAGCGTGACGCAAAAGCTAACGGCCGCTCCGAGCCATCAGGGAATCTATGCGATAATACCGCTCCTACGCCGTAAGGGGATGCATCGCACGCCAGCCTGATTGGCAGTGATGGGTTGTAATGAGCCAAAACTTCCTTGGACGTGATCAAGCCTTTGCATTTATGGAAGGCACGTTTACAGTCTTCGCTCCATTTCCAAATTACTCCCGTTTGTAGCAGTTCGTTAAGAGGGTGCAGAACAGTTGACAAGTTCGGTAAAAATTTATGATAGTAATTTATCAATCCCAGGAACGACCTTAATTGTGAGACATTTTCAGGTGCTGGGGCTTTTATGACCGCTTCAATTTTTTCAGGTGACTTACGCAACCCTTCCTCGTTAATTATGTGGCCACAATATGATATTTGTTTCTGGAAAAATTCGCACTTGGGGCGATTTGCTCGTAGGCCCCGTTCTTTCAGCCTAGTGAGCACCTGCTCCAAATTGGCAAGGTGCTCGTTGTCATTTTCTCCTGTTACAAGGATGTTGTCTAGGTAGCATTGAGTCCCCGGAATCCCTTGGAGGACTTGCTCCATAGCTCTTTGCCAGATAGCTGGAGCTGATGCTACTCCGAAAACCAGTCGGTTGTACTGGTACAGGCCTTTGTGTGTATTTATCGTGAGATACTTTTTAGAGGCCTCTTCAACCTCCATCTGTAGATATGCTTGTGCCAAGTCAATTTTGGTGAAACGTTTCCCTCCGGATAGTGAGGCGAAAATATCTTCTATCCTCGGAAGAGGATACTGTACCGTGTGAAGGACCAGGTTTACAGTCACCTTGAAGTCCCCACAGATGCGAATTTTTCTCTGTTCTTCAGATTTATCATTATTCAACGTTTTCTTCATGACCGGGACGATGGGTGTTGCCCACTCGCTCCAATCTATCTTGGATAATACGCCTGCCTTTTCCAAATTCTCCAGCTCTGCCTCGACTGCTGGACGAATTGCGTATGGCACCGGCCTTGCCTTAAAAAACTTGGGAATTGCCGCATCTTCCACTTTTATTGAGGCAGTGACGCCTTTCAAGGTTCCTAGTTCCTGTTGAAACACTTCCTTGGCATTGGCCAAGATGTCTTTTAATCGTTCAGGTATGACGTCATCATCATTTTTTTTCTTACTGGTCACCGTCAGTGCCTGAATGGAGTGCCAGTCTAAACGTATCTTCCTGATCCATTCACGTCCCAACAGCGGTGGACCACCATCTTGCAGAACGTATAAATACAACTTCTGTATTTCCTTGCCGTTGTATACAACAGGCACCCTTATTTTCCCTTTGGGGTATACTTTCTGCCCCGTATATGTTTTCAAGATAATGGATTTGTCTTTTAAAGATATATGCGGAAATAGCCGCTCGTAATCCCGTCGACTTATGACGGTCAGAGCTGATCCTGTATCTAGCTCCATTTTAACTGGGGACCCTGCTATCGTGAAGGTAACCCAAATGGTCTGGTAATCTTCTTTGGCAATTACATTATGTAATTTGAGACAGCTTAGTCTCTTGTTTCCGGAGTCGCTATCGCTCTTCTGGTCTTCGGAGCTACTGTCCGTCATCATTTGTACCTTTCTGTACTTTTCCTTATTGATTTTTTTCCTGTCCGTGGATTTTTTGTTTCCAGATCGGCATACACGTGCAATGTGTCCAATCTTTCCGCATTGCCTGCATGCTTTGTCCTTGAACCAGCAGTCCCTCTGGTCATGGGTGGATCTGCCGCAGCGATAACATCTCTCGAAACCCTGTGTTATTTCATGGGTGCCGAAGTCCTGTGGCTTTTGCTGTATCTCTGCAGCTCCTCTTGCGGCTGCTTCGTATGATACAGCCATACTGAAAGCCTTGTCCAGTGTCAAATCTTTCTCAGAAAGTAGCCTTTTCTGTGTTCCTTCACTTAGGAGACCGCAGACGAATTTGTCTCGAAGAGAATCTGCCAGTCCTGCCCCGAATTGGCAGTGCTTTGACAGCTTCCTTAATTCGGTGAGGTAATCAGCGTTACTTTCATTCTTGTGCTGATTCCTCCTGAAGAATTTGAATCGTTCCGCTATCAGCAGCGGTGTTGGGTTTAAGTGCTCCTGTAGGGTATCAACAATCTCCTTAAAATTCTTGACCTTCGGTTTGGCTGGAGTGATTAAGTTTCGTAACAGCCCGTATGTCCTTGCGCCCATTAGATTTAGAAGTACTGATGCCTTTTTATCATCCTCTATTTCATTTGCTGTGCAATATACCTCCACTCTTTCCACATATGTGGTCCAATCCTCTATATCGCTATCAAAATCAGTAATATTGCCAGTCTTAGGCATCCTGAAAAAAAAATGGCGCCTCCCGCGCTTTCCTTTCTTCCCCGCAGAAAAAAATGGCGCCTCCCGCGCTTTCCCGCTGCTGCTGCTTCTGACAACGCTGTTCTCCACGGTTTTTATTTACATAGGTATTTTTAATAGGTGGAGACTCGTTCCTGCCGGACTCTCTGGGACTTTTCCCTCCCTCTGCTAGGTCCGAACGCCGACCTGCTTTGCAGCGCCGGCCGTCTCCCGAGTGCTCCACCCTCTGTCTCCGTTTGCCTCCACCTTCGCTGCTCGGCCCCGCTGCAGAGCCAGCCGATGGAGCCCCAGCCCGCCGCCCAGGAAGGATTATTGCAGTACCTGCCACCAGCTCGGCTAGCTGGTGAAACCACAGTTTTTTAAATTTTTTCTTTCTTGTTTTTCTTCAACTTTCGTCTGAGGAATCGATCTCCTTGAGGTGCTGCCGAATTGCAGGTAAGTCCATTTCCAATTCGTCGCCACTGTTGTGTCCGTGTGTTAATGGAGACACGGAATGCAGGAGTTGGTTTCACAGGTGTTTACTGAACAAAGTCTGGAGGTGAACTAACAGATACAAGACACTATACAGGCTTATATAGCCCGAGTGGGCATTACAGTACACAGGGGCTCTTAAAGGCACATACACCACAACACCAAGCTATGTGCCCAGGTGATGAGTAAAAATGACGGGTAAGCGTTACAAGGATCTGGACCAATTCAATAGGCTAAGGAATGGATAAGCGGGACCTAAGGTAACCCTTACTGATGGCGCAGGAACTAGGGAATCTTGGTGTGAAAATGGGTGTGTCCAATGGCAAAAGTGTAGGGTTGAGAACCTGAGCAAGGGGACAGAGGAAAGGGAAACAAGGATAAAAGCAAAAGAAAGGAAGGAGAAAAACAAAAGTGGCAGTCAGAGAAATCAACGGTTTAAATCAAACATGGCCACAGTAAATAATAATTCTAATAGGTCTAAGAGCGTTAAAAAAATAAGCCTGAAGGCTTTGTGTCTTAATGCGAGGAGCATTCGTAATAAGGTGGATGAATTGGCTGCGCAAATAGAGGTAAACGAATTTGATTTGGTTGGGATTACGGAAACGTGGCTCAAGGATGGCCAAGGCTGGGAACTCAACATCCTGGGAGTATTTGATATTCAGGAAAGATAGGCAAAAAGGAAAGGGAGGTGGGGTAGCATTACTGGTTAAAGAAGGGATTAACACAATTGTAAGGAAGGATATTAGCTCTGATGATGTGGAATCTGTATGGGTAGAATTGAGAAATACCAAGGGGCAGAAAACGTTAGTGGGAGTGGTATATAGACCTCCAAACAGTAAGGCGGAGGTTGGGGATGGCATTAAAAGGGAAATTAAAGAAGCGTGCAATAAGGGCACAACAGTCATCATGGGTGACTTTAATCTACATATAGATTGGGCTAACCAAATTAGTAACAATACTGTGGAGGAGGAATTCCTGGAGTGTTTACGGGATGGTTTCCTGGACCAATATGTCGAGGAACCAACCAGAGATCAGGCCATCTTAGACTGGGTATTATGTAACAAGAAAGGATTAATTAGCAATCTTGTTGTACGAGGCCCCTTGGGTCGGAGCGATCATAATATGATCGAATTCTTCATTAAGATGGAGAATGAAGTAGTTGACTCAGAGACTAGGGTCCTGAATTTAAATAAAGGAAAGTACGATGGTCTGAGGCGCGAGTTGGGTAGGATTGATTGGGGAATGTCACTCAAAGGGTTGACGGTGGATAGGCAATGGCAAACATTCAAAGACCGCTTGGATGAACTACAGAATTTGTTCATCCCAGTTTGGCATAAAAATAAAACAAAAAAAGGTGACTCAACCGTGGCTAACAAGGGAAATTAGGGATAGCATAAGATCCAAGGAGAGGACATATAAATTGGCCAGAAAAAGCAATAATCCTGAGGATTGGGAGCAATTTAGGATTCAACAAAGGAGGACAAAGGGATTAATTAAGAAGGGGAAAATAGAATATGAGAGTAAGCTTTCAGGGAACATAAAAACTGACTGTAAAAGCTTCTTTAGATATGTGAAGAGAAAAAGATTGGTGAAGTCAAGCGTAGGTCCCTTGCAGTCAGAATCAGGGGAATTTATAATGGGGAACAAAGAAATGGCAGACCAACTAAATACATATTTTGGTTCTGTCTTCACAAAGGAGGACATAAATAACCTCCCAGAGATGCCGGGGAACATAGGGTCTGATGAAAGGGAGGAACTGAAATAAATCAGTATTTGTAGGGAAATGGTGTTAGGGAAATTGATGGGATTGAAGGCCGATAAATCCCCAGGGCCTGATAATCTACATCCTAGGGTACTTAAGGAAGTGGCCCTAGAAATAGTAGATGCATTGCTGATCACCTTCCAACATTCGATGGAATCTGGAACAGTGCCCATGGATTGGAGGGTAGCTAATGTTGCCCCACTATTCAAAAAAGGTGGTAGAGAGAAAACGGGGAATTACAGACCGGTAAGCCTGACATCGGTAGTGGGGAAAATGCTAGAGCCCATTATAAAAGATGTAATAGCAGAGCACTTGGAAAACAGTGACAGGATCGGACAAAGTCAACATGGATTCACAAAAGGTAAATCGTGCTTGACTAATCTACTGGAATTTTTTGAGGATGTAACTGGTAAAGTAGATAAGGGAGAACCAGTGGATGTGGTGTATCTGGACTTTCAAAAGGCCTTCGATAAGGTCCCGCATAAGAGATTAATGTGTAAAGTTAAGGCACATGGGATTGGGGGCAAGGTATTGACTTGGATAGAGAACTGGTTGGCAGACAGAAAGCAAAGAGTTGGAATAAACGGGTCTTTTTCCGAGTGGCAGGCAGTGACTAGTGGGGTGCCGCAGGGATCGGTCCTTGGACCCCAGCTATTCACAATATATATTAATGATCTAGACAAGGGAACTAGATGTAACATCTCCAAATTTGCAGACGACACAAAGCTGGGTGGGCGTGTGTGCTGTGAGGAGGATGTCGAGAAACTCCAGGATGATTTGGACATGCTGGGTGATTGGGCAGAAACATGGCAGATGCAGTATAACGTGGATAAATGTGAGGTTGTCCACTTTGGTGGCAAAAACAGGAAGGCAGATTATTATCTAAATGGCAATATATTGGGAGAAGGGGAAGTGCAACGAGACCTGGGTGTCCTTGTGCACAAGTCGCTGAAGGTAAGCATGCAGGTGCAGCAGGCGGTTAAGAAGGCAAATGGTATGTTGGCCTTCGTTGCGAGAGGGTTTGAGTACAGGAACAAGGATGTCTTGCTGCAGTTGTACAGGGCCTTGGTGAGACCACATCTTGAGTATTGTGTGCAGTTTTGGTCGCCTGATCTGAGGAAGGATGTTCTTGCCATGGAAAGAGTTCAGCGAAGATTCACCAGACTGATACCTGGGATGGCAGGAATGACGTATGAGGAGAGATTGAGTCGATTGGGCTTGTACTCGCTGGAATTTAGAAGAATGAGAGGTGATCTCATTGAACTTATAAAATTCTGACAGGACTGGACAGACTAGAAGGATGTTCCCGATGGTCGGGGAGTCCAGAACCAGGGGTCACAGTCTAAGGATAAGGGGTAGGCCATTTAGGACAGAGATGAGGAGGAATTTCTTCACCCAGAGAGTGGTGAACCTGTGGAATTCTCTACCACAGAAGGCAGTGGAGGCCAATTCATTAAATATATTCAAGAAGGAGTTGGATATATTTCTTAAGGCTAAAGGGATCAAGGGATATGGGGAGAAAGCAGGGACCGGGTACTGAATTTGGATGATCAGCCATGATCGCATTGAATGGCGGAGCAGGCTCGAGGGGCCGAATGGCCTACTCCTGCTCCTATCTTCTGTTTCTATGTTTCTATGTAAGAAAAGAAGTGAGCTGCAATTATTTCCATTCAGTGACAGGTCCAGGAAGGTCCCAGGTTCAGTTCCTACTCTTTGCTGCGTTAGCTGCTCTCAGATGGATAGGAGCTAGGAGGAGCTACAAGTGGACAATGACCCTGGGCTAGGGAGAGAAAAAAAGCCGGCCAGCTTCCTGTTCCTGATTAGTGACTTTAGCTGAAAATTGCATATGTGGAGTGGATCAAGCTCAAGTGTGATGCCCATCTCCCCACCCATGGTGGAATAACTTGCCAGCACTCACTGTCTGGATTTCCACATGGCTATTTGGGCGAGCTACCAGTTTCCATGGAATATGGACCCTCTGATTGATTTATACCCTCCCTAATCCAGAGGCCTTATCATGCCCCTACTGGCACTCCAGCTGGGATCAGGTAATGGAAAGGATTTGCACTTGTATGGCGCCTTTCACAACCTCAGGAAGTCCTGAAACGCTTTACGTCCAATTAAGTACTTTTGAAGTTATTCACTATTGTAATATAGGGAAACACAGCTGTCAATTTAGGCACAGCAAGTTCCCACAAACGTTTGTTGGGGGATAAAAATTGGCCAGACACCGGGAGACCTCCCTCGCTCTTCTTTCAATGGTGAGGGCAGATGGGGCCTTGGTTTAACGTCTCATCCGAAAGGCGGCACCTCCAACAGTGCGGCACTCCCTCAGTACTCCACTGGGAGTGTTGGCCTGGATCACGTGCTCGAGGTAACACGAAATGTGGAATCAAACCTTGGTTCTTCCTGGTCTTTATGACTCAGTACCACACTGGCGAGTGCACGTACCAACTGAGCCATCAGGGGAATGCGTTAACGGTGTGCCAAAGGATACCATTAAAAAGAAGCTGGACAGCTATCTGGTTATGAACGGGGACAAAAGGTCATGGGGCAATGCAGGCAGAAGTGATAAACACTCTATGCAACACTGACCAATAAGAATGTAATCTGTGGAATGCAATGGGTCAGGATTGAAAAATGTTACACTGGTATCCCAGAGATTGCCAACGTGATTGCCTTCAAGGTGAGGGAGGTTCATGTAGGTTTTACCTGGGTTGTTTTCCACTTTCGTAAAAAAAAATGACCGACTCCATCACACAAATGGTAGTGGAAATCTGAAACTCTCCCATAAAAGCTTTTGAGGCTGGGGGTCAATTGAAAATTTCAAAACTGAGATTGATAGATTTTTGTTAGGCACGGGTATAAAGGGATATGGAACCAAGGCGGGTAGGTGGAGTTAGGATACAGATCAGCCACAGTCTAAATGAATGGCGAAGCAGGCTCGAGGGGCTGAATGGCCTCCTCCTGTTCCTGTGTTTCCATGTTCCTTTGTTCATGCTGGTGGCTGGTTGCTGCACAGGAGAAGGTGAGAATTGTGACGTCCACATGATTAGTCGTGGGAAACCTGGCCGCTTCCCACTTCCCCCCCAGGGGTGTTGCGGCCAACCTGCAACATTCCTCCACAACCGAGATCAGTGAGCTCAGCACAGCCCCAAGGAATTGAAATCAAAGACCTCCCTGGTCTGTACAGCTCTATACCAAACCAGGCAGTGGAACTACCAAACTAGCCACAGAGGGAACCTGCACCGACTTGTAACCATATGCCCTCGAGATGCTCCCAGCAATTAATTAAAACTAGTATGTCCTAGACAGTGGAAGCTCAATATCTTGCCTGACAGATTCACTAAGAGAAGGGAAACTCTTGAGTTCAAACCTTTGGGCGGCAGGCTCACATGGTGACAGAAAGAAAGAGGAAAGAACTTGCATTTATACAGTGCCTTTCACGACCTCAAGACGTCCCAAAGCACTCTATAGCCAATTAAGTACTTTTGAAGTGTTGCCACTGTTGTCTTTTTCTTCTTAGGCAGTCCCTCGGAACCGAGGATGACTTGCTTCCACGCTAAAAATGAGTTCTCAGGTGACTGATGAGTCCAATGCGGGACCTACATAAGAACATAAGAACATAAGAAATAGGAGCAGGAGTAGGCCAATCGGCCCCTCGAGCCTGCTCCGCCATTCAATAAGATCATGGCTGATCTGATCCTAACCGCCAATCCACTATCACAGAACCATCTCCTGAATCTAACAGAATTAGACACACGAAATAGGAGCAGGATCAGGCTACACGGCCCCTGGGCCCGCTCCGCTACCCACAGGGCCATGACCGATCCGAACCTAGACTCATGTCCAAATTCCTGCCCGTAACCCTTAATTCCCTTCTAGGAAACTGTCTATTTCTGTTTTAAATTTATGTAATGATGTAGCTTCTACAGCTTTTTGGGGCAGCATATTCCATGGACCTACCATCCTCTGAGTGAAGTAGTTCCTCCTCATCTCAGTTTTGAAAGAACAGCCCCTTATTCTAAGACTATGCCCCCTAGTTCTAGTTTCACCCATCATCGGGAACATCCGCCCCGCATCCACCCGATCCAACCCCTTCACAATCTTATATGTTTCAATAAGATCGCCTCTCATTCTTCTGAACTCCAATGAGTAGAGTCCCAATCTACTCAACCTCTCCTCATATGTCCATCCCCTCATCCCCGGGATTAACCGAGTGAACCTTCTTTGTACGGACCTACAGTCTCTGTCACAGGTGGGGCAGATGGTGGTTGAAGGGGCAGGTGGGTGGGGTGCTTGGGTTGACGTGCGCTGCTTGCACTTGGCTTCCGTTTGCTCCCGGCGAAGAGACTCAAGGTGTTCGGCGCCTTCCCGGATGCTTCTCCTCCACTTTGTGTGGTCTTGGGCCAGGGATTCCCAGGTGTCGGTGGGGATGTTGCACTTTTTCAAGGAGGCTTTGAGGGTGTCCTTGAAGCGTTTCCTCTGCCCACCTGGGGCTCTCTTGCCGTGTTGGAGCTCCGAGTAGAGCGCTTGTTTTGGGAGTCTCGTATCGGGCATGTGGACGATGTGGCCTGTCCATTGGAGCTGATCGAGCGTGAGCCACTGTTGTAATGTAGGAAGAAATAACGAATGCCCCAAGAACAACCTGAAAGGGTCATCAGCACCCAATACTTTAAGAACCCAGCGTGCTTTCATTGACCTGTAAACCCTTCAGGCCTCCTATTCCGACCTCCCTCTGCTCCATTACTGGGGGCAAAGCCTTCAGCCATCTCACTTCTACTCTCTGGAACTTCCTCCCTCAACCTTTCTGCTCAGCTGCTTCTCCCTCCACCTTTAAAGGCCTCCTCAGAACCTAGACTGGAGAAGCTGGGATTGTTCCCCTTGGAGCAGAGAAGGCTAAGGGGAGATTTAATAGAGGTGTTCAAAATTATGAAGGGTTTCGATTGTGTAAATATGGAGAAACTGTTTCCCATGGCAGGAGGGTCGGTAACCAGAGGACACAGATTTAATGTTAATTGGCAAAAGAACCAGAGGGAGAGATGAGGAGAATTTTTTTCACGCAGCGAGTTGTTGTGATCTGGAACGCGCTGCCTGAAAGGGCGGTGGAAGCAGATTCAATAGTAACTTTCAAAAGAGAATTGGAGATATACTTGAAAAGGAAAAATTTGTAGGGCTATGGGGAAGGAGCAGGAGAAGCGGGACTAATTGGAGAGCTCTTTCACAGGCATGATGGACAGAATGGTCTCTTTGTCTGATGTCAGATTCTATGATTCTCCCTCTTCAACCATGCTTTCAGTTACCTCCCAAACTGTTCCATTACCGCTCGGTGCCTGGGACTGCATCTGGGATGTGGCTTGGGAACTTTACTATGTTGAAGACGCTGTATAGATGTGAGTCATGTTCACCATTAAGGTTAGAGACAGCACACAAAGAGAGGAAGAGAGAGAAAGAGACACAGTAGCATAAACGCAAGGTTATCCTGAAAACGTGGACCCATCCCGGTGGCTCAGGGCACCTCTGAGCCAAAACTCTGCTGCCCCCATACCCTAACTCGCACCAAGTCCTGTTCACCCATCACCCCTGTACTCACTGACCTACATTGGCTCCCAGTCCGGCAACGTCTCCATTTTAAAATTCTCATCCTTGTGTTCAAATCACTCCATGGCCCTCGCCCCTCCCTATCTCTGTAACCTCCTCCAGCCCCTACAACCCCCCGAGATCTCTGCGCTCCTCCAATTCTGGCCTCTTGCGCATCTCCGATTTCCATCGCTCCACCATTGGCGGCCGTGCCTTCAGCTGCCTGGGCCCTAAGCTCTGGAATTCCCTCCCTAAACCTCTCCACCTCTCTCTCCTCCTTTAAGTTGCTCCTTAAAACCGACCTCTTTGACCAGGCCTTTGGTCATCTGTCCTAATGTCTCCATCTTTGGCTCAGTGTCAGTTTTTGTCTGATAACACTTCTATGCAGCGCCTTGGGACATTTTCCTACATTAATGTTGCTATTTATACCCCTCATGGTCTGTATTGCTCAGTTCTATACATAACAAATGGGTGCTTGCACGAGGTAAATGAGGGAGCCTGGTGCCTGTGACACAGTACTGCCTTCAGAAGAGGGGAGAAGGCAAAAAAAGGAACATGACACAGAGAGGGAAATAGGCTTTTATCATTTGGATGCGTCGGAATTTTATGTTGGGATCAGCCCTGCATTTATTTGCAGCAGTCTATAATCAGAATGAAACTGCCTCCCCTTCATTTCTTCACATATTTGCCAAACCAGGAAAACCGCCCACCACAAACTGAATGACTTCCTGACATAATTTATTGCAAGCCCGGAGAGAGACAGTTGCAGTCCTCCCTTAGATATCCTCTCCTGTCATTGCGCCTTATGCTGACTTTGAAGCACACCGCCTCAGCTGCTCCCGTGGCTAAACGCACCGCCCCGGTGTGACACCGAGCCACGCACGGGCCAGACAAGCCGCATATCCGACCCCACCACCCAGCCTGTGCTGAGTCAGTTGATTTCAGCCAGGATGGTGATCAGCTCTCGTGAATCCTCCTGAGTCAAGGAGAGCAAAGAATCGACCCTGCTCCTTATCGCCGACTCCATGCTGGATCAAGAGGAAGAACTTGTGTTTACATAGCGCCTTTCGCGTCCTCAGGATATCCTGAGGGCAACCAGTGAATTACTTTTGAAATGCAGTCGCTGTTGTCGTGTGGACAAAGGCAGCAGCCAGTTAGTGCACAGCAAGATCCCACAAACAGCAAATGAGATAAATGATAATGGATAGATAATCCATTTTGGTGTCGTTCGTTGAGGGAGGAATGTCGGTCAGGACACAGGAAGAATTCCCTGCTCACCTTGGAATAGTGCCATGGCATCTGCAACATCCACCTGAACAATGCTCCAACGCCTCATTCGAAAGCCGGCACCTTCGACAATGCGGGACTCTCTGAGTACCGCACTGGACTGTCAGCCTGGATTATGTGCTGAAACCCTGGAGTGGGGCTCAAACCCTGACTCAAGAGACAAGAGTGCTACCGACTGAGCCGAGCTAGTGCAAGTTGGAATGTGCCTATGAGTGGACGCAGGGCGGGGAGAGGATCAGGCTCTCTGTGATGCCCTCTTTAGCCGACTAGCCTGCTGACAGGAAGTGTAGCCACTTGGGCAAGGTATTTTAGGAACTCAACATCTTCACAGGAGAGCAGCAACTGGCATTTATATAACATTTTCCATGCTTCCCTCCCCCTCTGCTATTCTCCTGTAACCATTCACACCTCCTCTGGATCCATCTTTTGTTTTTTGACTTGTTTCTTTGGATGGTAATGGGCCTTGCACCATCATCCCTTTTGTCATTTAATCATTCCTGCCCTCCACCTTATCACAGATCTTCCCTTTTATTCTTACCTTGCCTCCCCCTCCCCCCTTTTACCTGGTTTACACTTGCTTAAAAACTGTTAATCTCTAACATCTTCCAGTTCTGATGAAAGATCATTGACCTGAAACGTTAACTCTGTTTCTCTCTCCACAAATGCTCCCTGACCTGCTGGGTGTTTCCAGCATTTTCTGTTTTTATTTAAGATGTCCAGCATCCGCAGTATTTTGCTTTTTTTAATTCATTCACAGGATGTGGGCGTCGCTGGCAAGGCCGGCATTTATTGCCCCTCCCTATTTCCCCTTCAGAAAGTGGAATGTTGGCCTTTATTGCAAGGTTGGAGTATAAAAGCAGGGAAGTCCTGCTACAACTGTACAGGGTATTGGTGAGGCCACACCTGGAGTACTGCGTACAGTTTTGGTCTCCTTATTTAAGGAAGGATATACTTGCATTGGAGGCAGTTCAGAGACGATTCACTCGGTTAATTCCAGAGATGAGGGGGTTGACTTATGAAGAGAGGTTGAGCAGGTTGGGCCGATACTCATTGGAGTTTAGAAGAATGAGAGGTGATCTTATTGAAACATATAAGATACTGAGGGGGCTCGACAAGGTAGATGCAGAGAGGATGTTTCCCCTCGGGGGGCAATCTAGAACTCGGGGGGCATAGTTTCAGAATAAAGGGTCGCCCTTTTAGAACTGAGATGAGGAGGAATTTCTTCTCACAGAGGGTCGTAAATCTGTGGAATTCTCTGCCCCAGAGAGCTGTGGAGGCTGGGTCATTGAATACATTTAAGGTGGAGATAGACAGATTTTTGCAAGATAAGGGAGTGAAGGGTTATGGGGAGCGGGCAGGGAAGTGGCTTTATTGAATGGCGGAGCAGGCTCGAGGGGCCAAGTGGCCTATTCCTGCTCCTATTTCTTATGTTCTTATTTTCTTATTAGGACAGGTTGGTCAGAGAGGTAGGCTTTAAGGAGCGTCTTAAAGGAAGAGAGAGAGGCGGAGAGGTTTCAGGAGGGAATTCCAGAGCTTAGGGCTCAGATAGCTGACGGCACGGCCGCCAATGATGGGGTGAAGGAAATCGGGGATGCACAAGCGGCCAGAATTGGAGGAGCGCAGAGATCTTGGAGGGTTGCAGGCAACGTTCCGTTTAAGCCGCATGGCCGCACGGGGCTCTTGAGTCCCGGGCAGCTGGTGAGCCAACTTTTAAATTGGCGCGGCCCCCCAAAAAAAATTACAGGGAACATTGGTTGCAGGGCTGGAGGAGGTTACAGAGATAGGGAGGGGTGAGGCCATGGAGGGATTTGAACGTGATGAGAATTTAAAATTAGAAGGGAAACAAATCCAGTGCAAGGACTAAAGCAATGAAGCAAGCCATGCCTCGACTCATGATGTGACTTTGTTTCTCTCTGGGTAATACATTACATCGCTGTGTTGCCAGGTTACAAACCAGTTGGGGTGGAGGCGAGTAGGGATTTGCATGTGCAAATTAAATCTGCCATAGATAGCTTTCTATCATAGGGATGAGAGATGCTCTGGATATGGATGGGTCCAGATGGTGTCAATTAGGTGGGATTTTCCCTCTCCCTTTAGCCAGCTAAGCTATTCATTCAATGGGGAGCACCACAGCCAGACCCAATCCAATTCCTCACCTAATATCTACACACGCATGTCCCAGCAGAGACCACTGTATAGTGGTCAGGAATGGGGAACCCTGGCTGATTTTTCTCCTCCTAACCCAAAGGTGTTTGGACCTCCGCCGTGGCTCAGTGGGCTGCACTCTCATCTTTAAGTCAGAAGGCTGAGGGTTCAAGCCCCACTCCAGAGACTTGAGCACAAAAATCTAGGTTGATACTCCCAGTGCTGCACTGAGGGAGGTGCCATCCTTCAGATGAGACGTTAAACCGAGGCTCCGTCTGCCCTCTCAGGTGGACGTATAAGGTCCCATGGCACTATTTCGAAGAAGAGCTGGGGAGTTTTCCTTGGTGTACTGCCAATAGTTATCTTTCAACCAAGACCTAAAGACAAATTATCTGGTCATTACCGCATTGTTGCTGTGTGCAAATTGGCTGCTGCGTTTCCTACGTTACAACAGTGACTACACTTCAAAAGTACTTAATTGGCTGTGAAGCGCTTTGGAACATCCTGAAGCCGTGAAAGACGCTGAATAAATGCAAATCTTTCTTTAAAGGTGCTGAATGCCAAATGTAGCACCCGCAACTACAACCCTGGCCGAGATCAGCACACAACAGGGGGGCTTGAGCTTGGGAGCTTCCTGGTCAGTTCTACACGGGACGGTGTATTCCCCGACTCAGCTGTTGGCCCTCGTGCCTGGGGAACTACCAGAGAGTGCCGAACATAAAACAAAAGACACTGCAGGTGCTGGAAATCTGAAACAAAAACAAAAAACGTTGGAAACACTCAGCAGGTCAGGCAGCACCTGTTGGGAGAACGTAAATCATAGGAACATAGAAACAGGAGGAGGCCATTCAGCGCCTCGAGTCTGTTCCGCCATTCAGTTAGATCACGGCTGCTCTGTATCTTAACCCTATCTACCCGCCTTGGTTCTGTAACCCTTAATACCTGTACTTAACAAAATATCAATCTTTATTTTGAAATTTTCAATTGATCCCCAGCCTCAACCACTTTTTGGGGGAGAGGGTTCCAGATTTTCACTACCCTTTGCGTGACTTCACCCCTGAACGGCCTATCTCTAATTTTACAACAACAATGCATTTATATAGAAAAAACAAAAAGAAAATACTGCAGATGCTGGAAATCTGAAATAAAAACAGAAAATGCTGGAGACACTCAGCAGGTCAGGCAGCATCTGTGGAGAGAGAAACAGAGTCAACGTTTCAGGTCGATGACCTTTCATCAGAACTGGAAAAAAGTGGGAAATGGAACAGATTTTTAAGCAAGTGTAGGGGCTGGGAAAGTGGGGAGGGGGTGAAAGAACAAAAGGGAAGGTCTGTGATAGGATAGAAGGCAGGAGAGGTTAAGAGATATTAAGAGATATTCAAGGCAAAAGGAGGTGGTAATGGGACAGGTTAAGAAACAAAGGATGGCTCGAGATGAAGTGTGAATTGCGCTGGCAGAATGAAAGACAGCTGCCCTGTGGGAGAGAAGAAAAAAAGACACAGACAAAAAGTGTGGATAAAAAATTTATATAGCGCCTTTAACGTAGTAGAATGTCCCAAGGTGCTTCACAGGAGTGTTCTAAGACAAAATTTGACACCAAGCCACAAAAGGATAAATTAGGGCAGATGACCAAAAGCTGGTCAAAGACGTAGGTTTTAAGGAGCGTCTTAAAGGAGGAAAGAGAGGTAGAGAGGCGGAGAGGTTTAGGGAGGGAATTCCAGAGCTCAGGGCCCAGGCAGCTGAAGGCATGGCCGCCAATGGTGGAGCGATTAAAATGAGGGATTTTCAAGAGGCCAGAATTAGAGGAGTGCAGATATCTCAGAGGGTTGTGGAGCTGGAGGAGATTACAGAGATAGGGAGGGGTGAGGCCATGGAGAGATTTTAAAACAAGGATGAGAAACAAGGATAAGGTTACGCCCCCTTGTTCTGGATTCCCCCCCACCAGAGGAAATTATTTCTCTCTATCTACTCCTTTAATTCCTTTAATCATGTTAAACACCTCAATTAGACCGCCCCTTAATCTTCTATACTCGAGGGAATGTAAGCCTAGTCTGTGCACCCTGTCCTTGTAATTTAACCCTTTCAGCCCTGGTATCAATCTGGTGAATCTCCGCTGCACCCCTCCAAGGCCAATAGATCCTTCCTGGGGTGAGTCAACAGGTTCGGGTATCGAACCCTTCCTCAGATGGGAAAGCAAATTGTGCGGAGGACGCAAAGAATCTCCATAGGGATATAGATAGGCTAAGTGCGTGGGCAAAAAACTGGCAGATGGGAGTTTAATGTGGGAAAATGGTAGGAAAAATAAAAAAGCAAATTATTATTTAAATGGGGAGAGATTACAAAATGCTGAGGTACAGAGGGATCTGGGGGTCCTTGTACATGTATCACAAAAAGTTATCGTGCAGGTACAGCAATTAATTAGAAAGGCAAATGGAGTGTTGGCGTTCATTGCAAAGGGAATTGAGTATAATAAAAGTAGGGAAGTCCTGTTACAATACAGGGTATTGGTGAGACCACACCTGGAGTACTGCGTACAGTTTTGGTCTCCTTATTTAAGGAGGGATATACTTGCATTGGAGGCAGTTCAGAGGAGGTTCACGAGGTTGATTCCTGAGATGAAGGGGTTGTCTTATGAAGAAAGGTTAAGCAGGTTGGGCCTATACTCATTGGAGTTTAGAAGAATGAGAGGGGATCTTATTGAAACATATAAAATTCTGAAGGGGCTTGACAGGGTAGATGCTGAGAGGATGTTTCCCCTCGTGGGGGAATCTAGAACTAGGGGGCATAGTTTCTGAATAAGGGGGCACCCTTTTAAATCGGAAATGAGGAGGAATTTCTTCTCTCAGAGAGTCGTGAATCTTTGGAATTCTCTTCCCCAGAGAGCTGTGGAGGCTGGGTCATTGAATATATTTAAGGTGGAGATAGACAGATTTTTGAACGATAAAGGAGTCAAGGGTTATGGGGAGCGGGCAGGGAAGTGGAGTTGAGGCCAAGATCAGACCAGCCATGATCTTATTGAATGGCGGAGCAGGCTCGAGGGGCTGAATGACCGACCCCTGCTCCTACGTCTTATGTTCTTATGTAACACCAGAGAGTGCTTGTGCTGAAATGCGTGATGGTGCGCACGGGTTTAATTGCCTGTGTCTGCATAACTTTGTGTCCATGCTATTTTAATATAGTTGTGAAAACTGTTAAAACAGTGAATTTGCCATCTGTTGATACTGTACCTAAGACAAGGTTATTTCACTTGCATTTTAAAAGAAAGATTGTATTTCTAGAGCGCCTTTCACAACCACCGGACGTCCCAAAGCGCTTTACAGCCAATGAAGTACTTTTTGAATTGTAATCACTGTTGTATTGTAGGAAACATGGCATCCAATTTGTGCACAGCAAGATCCCGCAAACAGCAATGTAATAATGAACAGATAATCTGTTTTTGAGTTCTGACGAAAGGTCATCGACCTGAAACGTTAACTCTGTTTCTCTCTCCACAGATGCGGCCCGACCTGCTGAGTATTCATAGCATTTTCTGTTTTTCTTTTTCTTTTCTTGTGATGTTGGTTGAGGGATAAACATTGGCCCAGGACACCCCCTGCTTTTCGTCAAAATAGTGCCACCCGAGAGGGCGGACGGAGCCTCCGGTTGAACATCTCACCTGAAAGACGGCACCTCCGACAGTGCAGCACTCCCTCAGCCCTGGCACCGAGAGTGTCGGCCTGGATCACGCCTTAGCTGCTCAAATCTGTGGAGTGGGACTCGAACCCACAACTTTCCGACCCAGAGGCGCGAGCACTAGCCACTGACAAATCAGCGTCAGCTGCCACTCTCTGTCACCCTTGCCGGGCTCCAATAGCGAGCAGCCGCTAGTGCGCTGCGTCCCCTTCTTGCACTTGCTTTCAGGTGCCAGTCATCCAGGGCCTGCTGGGCTCATGGAGACCCTCTCGCTAGAGAATGCAAACAAGTGGGCCCGGTTTGCCGCGTTTACTGGAGGCCTTTACCTGACAGTGTATTTGCCCACCTCCGCATGTTCTCGTGGGTCTGCGACACTTTCAGTTACCCGTGACTATAGCGGGGCGGGGGGGTGGGGTGCATGCTGTGCAGTCTACGCCACATAAGAAGCACCTGAAGAGAGGTGAAGTAATTCAGGAAATAGCGATTGGCTGGGTTTTAAATGTTGGGAAGATAGTCTGTGGTTAATCCAGCCACACCCAGCAGAACAAACAGTTCCAGTTGCAGCTTCAGGGTCCGCAGGTGCTGCTTCACAAAGGTGCTTGTGTCTGAGGTGCCGCCAAGTCAAACTAGCAGTGCTAGCCCAAGCCTGGTACCTCCTCTTGTCGTTTTCTCTCTTGTTTCAGTGTTCGGCTCAGCAAACCGATCAAGGAGCTCTGGGTCACACGCCGCGATTTGCATTCCTTCCCCGTTTTCTCCACTTTAAGAAAGAAAGGACTTGCATTTGACATAGCCAGAAAATGCTGGGAACACTCAGCAGGTTAGGCAGCATCTCTCTCCACGGACGCTGCCTGACCTGCTGAGTATTTCCAGCATTTTCTGTTTATATTTCAGATTTCCCGCACCCGCAGTATTTTGCCTTTGTATTTGCATTTCTCCAGCGCCTTTCACCACCTCAGGACGTCCCAAAGCGCTTTACAGCCAATGAAGTACTTTTTGAAGGGTAGTCACTGTTGTAATGTGGGAAACGCAGCAGCCAATTTGCGCACAGCAAGCTCCCACAAACAGCAATGTGATAATGGCCAGATCATCTGTTTTCAGTGATGTTGGTTGAGGGATAAATATTGGCCCCAGGACACCGGGGAGAACTCCCCCTGCTCTTCTTCCAATAGTGGGCGTGAGTTCTTTTAACATCCACCTGAGAGAGCAGATGGGACCTCGGTTTAACGTCCCATCCGAAAGACGGCACCTCTTGACAGTGCAGCGCTCCCTCAGTGCTGCACTGGGGTAGGGTGGCTTACGCTGGGGTAGGGTGCCACACACGCTGGATGCCCATCAGCACCTTGCCCAGCTAGCCCTTACTCACGTATTCGACCCATCGTGTTGGGCTCATCACAACCGAGCCTGATCCTGCCCTCACCCCTAGTCCTGTGCCGATTGCCTAAATTAGTATGTCTCCTCCCACCTCGCTATTGTTTTGAAGACCTGGGTCATATCCCCGCCCTTCCTTCCCCCCCAGGGCTGGATTTTCCCTGCGGAGGCGGGATGGCGGTGGGAGAGTCGGATGGCGGGTTCCGGTCCCGCTCCCGTCTGCAGCTGCTCCCTCAAAAAAGATTTTCCGTAGATTGGCCTTGTTAAGCTTGCCCTGCGGGGTTCCTGGCCAATTAACAGGAAGCGGGTCTGATGACGTCATTTGATGTCGCGTCATCAGCCGGTTTCCTTAAAGCGACCACGGCCACATTGATTTTGACAGTTGTGCGATCAGTGTTCTGCAGCATTGAGGTGCTGCAAACACTGACAAGCACTGCACAAAGGTGCACGGCTGCACCCAGGCTCACGCATGACTCCCTCCATATGCTTATGGAGGGAGTCACAGCACGCAGGGAGATTCTCTTCCCTTCCCATGGGCGGAAGTGACATCCCCTGGTTGCACATTGCACAGCAGGACACAAGCAGGGATGTCACCAGGAGTACCTGACTGCAGTGGCGCCAACCTTTCAATGATCTCAGTAAATCACAAAACGTTCCTGCAATGCCACACTCAAACTACTGCGCCACTCATCGCATCCCCATCACTCCGCCTTCCCTACCCTACTCAGGCACATCCTTACTCACACCAACTTACCTTGCACCAACCCTCTCTGTCTACATTATCACTTCCCCATCTCACTAGCCACCCCTCACACTCACCCTCATTCTACTGCAAGCATACCAACTAACAACACACAAGGAAAGGCAATTGAGAGGTTTAGCCAATGTTCATGTGATGTTTCTGGTAATGTGTTGTCATACAGTGAAATCTATATTTTCAACACTTCACCTTATTGGACAGATCTGTGCGCACTTTGAGAAGTGTCTTACTGAGTTCCAGTGAATGTTGAGACAGAACTTCCCCCCCACCCCCCACCCCGCTATAGTGATGAGTGTGCATGGAATGGCTTGGACATTAAAGGGATGCTTCACGGTGCTGGGGTGGGATGGTGTCAACCTGGCGCATCATGTGGCAGCCAGGGTTTACAGCGTCAAGTGAAGTAAATCTGGTCATGGTGATGCCATCGCTGGCCTCCCGGGCAGCAATGTTGTCAGGGGCTGATGCCCTGTGTCCTGTGCAGCATCAGGTGATGGCAGAGAAGGTTGGTGATGTTGGTGTGCCTGGTGATGTTGGTGTTGGGGCTGACCGTGTGAGGATTCAGAGGACCAAGGTGTGATTTTTCCAGGGGCAACGATGTTGCTGCAATAGATGGCAGCTGCAGGTGAGATGACAGAAGCGATCTTTCAATGGTGAGAGAGGTTGTTCCAATGAGGTGGCACTAATTATACAATTGACTCTAAACACTTGCAAACTAATTAAATCTCTATTGGGGGAAAAATTGGGTTGCTTTGCGCCTCCTGTTAGCGCCCCAAGGGGGTGCTAACGGGGCGCAAAGCCCCTAGCACCAGGGTACGCCACCGCTAACACCTCCTGCAAAATTCCGCGGGAGGTTAGCGGTAGCTGGTAGTGCCCTGCAGCGCTGCGCCTCTGGCAATGACATCATCGCTGTGCACAGCACCCCGCTCGCGCCCCGGCCGCAAACTTGGCTCGCGCCCCCTGACCTACCGACGGACGCTGTGTCCGACAGGGTCAGGGTGCCGTGTTTGCGGTGGTAATTAAAGGGCAGGTCTCGGGCGGCCATTTTTTTTTGGCCTGCCTGCTAGCACCTGCCCCCTCTGGCCTCCTCCAGCAGGGTGCTGGCCACGATCGGTCAGCCCGGCACTCCTCTTGAGTGCCGGGCTCTTTTGCTGTCACCCCGCTCCCCGGTGGTCCAGCGGGGCCCCGGTGAGTGCTTGGCCCCTCCCCGTTAATCAGGGGCAGGAGGCCTGTAGTACTGCGGCGCTACGTGCGTGGCGCTGCTGCACATAGCGCTGCGATATTGAATGGGAGCGCCCCAAGAGGGAGGGGGAGCGCTTCCAGTAGTGCCCCACCTCCTGCTGGGGGCGTTTCCATTCAATTTCCGGCACGGGGGCGCTAACTTTTTCGGAGCGCTAAAAGTTAGCACCCCATAGGGGGCGTGATCCTATTTTTCCCCCTATATGTCTTACAAATGCAGTAACCAGCAGTTTCTGAGCTCTGAAACTGAACAGCTGCAACATGGCATCCTTTATACCACTTCTGTAGCTGTCAGCTTATCAGATACATCAAAGCAGACTCAACTCACGACAGGGTGAGCTGGCGTGTTCCCCGAGCAGCGGGTAACCCATGGGGGAGCACGTAAAATTGCAAGGTAGCCTCAAAATAGCATTAAATTGGCTGTTAACAAGCCATTTAATTATCTAACTTGTCTCCCCTGCCGCTTGGTGTCGGTCAGTTCTGCGTAGACAGACTCGACTGTCTTAATGGGTTAATCATAATCATAATCATAATCAACTTTATTGTCATTGTTAGTGCACAAGTGCAGTACAACGAAATGTAGGCTTGTGGCTCCCGAGAGTGTACATTTAGATTAAGACATTTAAACATTCAACATACATTTGGCTTGTAATACATTAACATAAACATAACCATAATAAAGTGCATTGGCAGATGTGCAGGCTTTAGAGTTTATTTGTGGAGTTCAGTAGGATGACAGCCCTGGGAAAGAAGCTGTTCCTAAATCTGGTCGTACGGGTGCGAATGCATCTGTAGCGTCTCCCAGATGGCAGGAGGGCGAACAGACTGTGGCTGGGGTGGGTAGGGTCTTGATGATGGACCGTGACCTCCGTAAACAGCGTTTCTGGTATATGTGCTCTATGGTCGGTAGCCGGGTGCCGGTAATGCGTTGGGCAGTTTTGACTACCCACTGCAGGGCTTTCCGGTCATAGTAGCTACAGCTGCCATACCATACTGTGATACAGTTCGTCAGGATGCTCTCTATTGTGCAGCGGTAAAAGTTAGAGAGGATCAGGGGTGACAGGTTACATCCCTTCAGCCTCCTTAGGAAATATAGGCGCTGCTGGGCCTTCTTCACCAGAGAGGAGGTATTGAGCGACCAGGAGAGGTCTTCCGTGATGTGGACTCCGAGGAACTTAAAGCTGTCCACCCTTTCCACCACAGCCCCATTGATGTGGATGGGGGTGTGACTTCCGCCTTTAGACTTCCTGAAGTCCACAATGATTTCTTTGGTTTTCTTGATGTTAAGGGCCAGGTTGTTATCGGCGCACCACTTCACGAGATGCTGGACCTCCTCCCTGTAGGCTGACTCATCGTTGTTGGTGATCTGGCCTACTACCGTGGTATCATCCGCAAACTTGATGATGGTGTTGGAACCATGAACAGCCACACAGTCGTGGGTGAAGAGGGAGTAGAGGAGGGGGCTCAGCACACATCCTTGTGGGGCCCCCGTGTTCAGGGTCAGGGGGGGGAGGTGTGGTTACCTAATTTGACAGACTGGGGTCTGTTTGTTAGGAAGTCCAGGGTCCAGTTGCAGAGGGAAGTGTTAGGGACAGCAAGCACAGATTTGTTAAAGGCAAATCGTGTCTGACGAACCTGATTGATGAAGTAAGAGAGGATTGATGAAGGTTGTGCTGTAGATGTGTATATATATATGGACTTTCAAACGGTATTTGATGAAGTACCACATAACAGACTTATTTGGAAAATAGAAGCACATGGGATTTATGGGACAGTTGCAACTTGGGTACTTAATTGGCTAAGGGATAGGAGGCAGAGACTAGTGGTGAATGGATGTTTTTTGGACTGGAGAAAAGCATGCAGTGGGATCCCCCAGGGGTAGGTATTGGTAACATGTGTCAGCTGTGGCTCAGTGGGTAGCACACTTGCCTCTGAGTCAGAAGGTTGTGGGTTCAAGCCCCACTCCAGGGACTTGAGTACATAAAGCTAGGCTGACACTTCAGTGCAGTGCTGAGGGAGCGCTGCACTGTCAGAGGTGCTGTCTTTTGGATGAGACGTTAAAACGAGGCCTCGTCTGCTCTCTCAGGTAGATGTAAAAGTCCCCATGGCAATTTTGAAGAAGAGCAGGGGAGTTATCCCCAGTATCCCTCAACCAACACAACAAAAACAGATGATCTGGTCATTATTACATTGCTGTTTGTGAGACCTTGCTGTGCGCAAATTGGCTGCTGCATTTCCCACATTACAACAGTGACCACACTTCAAAAGTACTTAATTGGCTGTAAAGTGGTTTGAGATGTCTGGTGGTCATGAAAGGCGCTATATAAATGCAATTCTTTCTTTCTCGCTGACACGCAGTACCTTCAGAGAATGATCACTCCCAAATCCACTACCTGTAGGAACCCTTTGTGTTGTACAAATATTCACTGTTGCCTGATCCTATATGCATGACCTATTTATCCACATTAAATATCATCTGCCACATCTCAGCTCACAAACATCATTAGTCAAGCCTCTCTGAAGATAGCCAATTGTTCTACTTGTCACCTGCCCATGCAGTTTTGTGTCATCAGTAAATCTACCGACACCCCATCCCATATCATTCACAAAATCGTAGGGGGTGACGTAAGAAAACTACTGAGCCCTTGGTTTGAGTATGAAACAAGGCTTTAATCAACTGTTTCACAACCATGAGCTCTAGTTACATCACTAGTTCCTGGTTACAAAAACATCCTGAGCAAGCTGAGCCCACGCCCGAGTAGTTATACTTTCCTTGGACGGCGCCACCAGCTGGCCGCCCAGTGTTATCTCATGAGTCATTTCTACATGAATGGTAAGATTCATGACATTCTTCCTGCCCGAAAGATTTGGAAGTCCGACGACTTCCTTCTAGCAGATATAACGGACCACGAAGAGCCGCAGTCGTTTTGATTTCTGTTTGTGGCCGGAAGGCACGTCTCCTCGGACCGTATCTTGGTCCCTGGGTCGCTTGGTTCGTACAGGTAGGTTGACAGGGCCCGTGTCACCTTGATCAATCTGAGGAGGACTAGGGAGATCGTGACTCCGGGTGCGAGTCCCCACAGGCGCAGAGCTGGCTTCATCTTGCTTGGTAGCTGGTGATTGTCCGGCGTCCTGGCTTCGGGTGGCCATCCCATGGGGAGCGCTCTGCTGCCCGAGTTGATTCGGCGGAGTAGCCGGCAGATCCCTTGATGTCCCGGGTAGGGCGTCATCCTCAAAGGAGCGCAGAGTATCGGCATCATTAATATGGATCCCTCTATCGGTGGGGTCCGTGGGACCGGTTGGACAGGGAGCCAGATCTCGGAGTGAAACGGTGGACTCCCGGCCATCAGGGTACCGCACGTGCGCGTATGTGGGATTAACGTCTGTTAGCTCCACCTCGTCGACGAGGGGATCATTCTTGGAAGATCGAACGAATCTGCGGAGCAGCACGGGGCCGGGAGCTGCCAACCATGATGGTAGGGACATCCCATGAGTGGAGCAACGCTGGAACCCAAAGAATCGTTCGTGAGCAGTAACGTTGGTGGAAGTAGAAAGAAGAGACCTGATGGAATGCAACAACACATCAGGGCGCACAGTTCCTGGTCTGGTAGGTTGCGTGACCTCAGTGCAAGACGAACAGCATTCCAAATGATAGCATTGTATCTCTCAACCTGTCCGTTACCGATGGGATGATACGGTGTCGTTTTACTTGTGGCGATTCCTCGTTGGGAAAGATAACTTTTGAGTTCGCTTGACATGAAGGAGGGATCCCGATCAGAGTGGATGAAATTGGCCGTACCGCAAAGGAAAAAGACCTGATCGAGGCATTTGATCACTGTGGAAGTAAGCATATTGGGACAGGGGAAAGCAAAGGGAAAGCGTGAATATTCGTACACCATAGTAAGCAAGTAGGTGCTTCGCGTTGAGGAAGGCAATGGCCCTTTAAAGTCAATGCTGAGTCGCTGCATAGGCTGTATAGCGTGTATGAGCGAGCCATCCGACGGACGGAAGAATTGCGGTTTTAATTCCGCGCAAATTCTACAAGTGGAACATGTTCATTTCACGCCTTCTGTAGAAAATGGGAGATTTTTAGATCGCACAAAGTGCAACATACGGGTAACGCCAGGATGGCATAAATCAGTATGAAGATCCGCAAAAGTTGAAGTTGACATAGAAGAGCAGAATGAACGCGTGAGGGTATCCGGGGCCACATTCTCTTTGCCGGGTCGATAATGTATGGTGTAGCCAAAGGTGGACAATTCCATCCTCCAGAGCTGTATTTTGTTATTCTTGATCTTAGTGCGTCTCAGGTTATCCAGCATAAAGACCACGGAGCGCTGATCGGTTATAAGCGTGAAATGGTGACGAGCGAGAAAATGACACCATTTACGTACTGCTTCGATGCTAGCCATAGCCTCTTTCTCGACAGGAGGATAATGGAGCTCGCTACCCTGCAAAGTTCTGGACAGAAATGCAACGGGTTGACCACCTTGATTCAAGGTAGCCGAGATCGCCACCTCCGATGCATCGCACTCGACCACGAAAGGGAGATTTTCATCGATGGAGCGAAGTGTGGCTTTTTCCAGTTGTCGCTTGAGGTGGTTGAAAGCTGAAATATATGTTGCCTCCAATGGAAATGACTTTGCGTGAAGCAGGGGCTGGACCTTGTCAGAGAAGTGGGGTATCCACTTCGCATAATAGGCGAACATGCCGAGTGCCCGACGAAGAGAACCGAGATTCGTAGGGGGAGGGAGCTCCTGAAGCGGACAAAGTTGCTCCGGATCCGGTTTGATGACACCATTGCCCACCCAGTAGCCAAGGATGTTGACTGATGGTACTGATTTCACAGATTTGGACTCATTTAAGGTTAAGTTGCGACGACGGAGAACGTCAAAAAAATTTCTGGAGGTTGGCATCATGCTCCTTCTGGTCATGACCAGCAATGGTGATATTATCCAGATATGGAAAAGTGTCCGTTAAGTTCTCCTGTTTGACTAGGCTATTCTTGCCCGTTGAAAGACAGCCACCCCATTGGTGACCCCAAATGGAAGGTGACAAAACTGGTAAAGCCGACCATTGGCCTCAAAGGCCGTATACTTTTTGTCAGAGTCTTTTAACGGTACTTGATGGTACGCGCTCTTTAAATCAAAAGTTGAAAATACCATGTCATTGATGCGTGGTAGTGGGTAGGCATTCAGGTCGGTATACTGGTTAATAGTTTGCGAGTAATCGATGCAAAGACATTTCTCGTGTTGCTTCAGAGGATTTTTAACAACGACGACTTGAGCCCGTCAGGGAGATGAACATGGCTCAATGATACCGTCAGCTAGAAGGCGAGAGATCTCTGCCTCGATAAAGGATAGATCATCTTGGCTGAGACGTCGTGATTTAGTGACTATGGGCTTACGTCAGAGGGAAAGATTGGCAAACAAGGAGGGCTCGTCGAGCGAAGCCGCCGAAAGCGCACAAAACAGTACTTTGGAAATAGTAAGCTCTGGTTTTGACCCTCCAAACTCGAAAGTGAGTCTTTTGTGTTGTTTCTGGAAATCCTGTCCCAGGAGCACATCACTGCATACGTTTTTGAGCACCACGAGCCGGGTGGAGAAATAAATGCGGCCATTGAGAATAAGGTCAACAAGACAAAAACCGGAAGAGTTGGTGGTCAGTGTCGTCAGAGCCATTGCAATTTCCCTGTCCGAGGGGTAAATACGCAGTTTTAACTTCCTGACAGCCCGCTCACTAATGAAGCTGTCAGAGCTGCATGAGTCGATTAGTGCACTCAGAATGTGTCCATTTACCGAAACCTTCGTGGCTGCATGGGACAGACTTTGGGGAAAAACAGCTGTGATGGGAGGAGGAGCAGTTTTACCCTTGACAGCTGTAACCTTAGTAGTGGTTCTTGGGGGAGGAGTAGTTTTATAGATAGCAGCTGTAACCTTAGTAGTGGCTCTTGGGGGAGGAGCAGTTTTATAGATAGTAGCTGCAAAACTAACAGGGGCTTTTGACCGGTATACCTTAGAAAAGTGGCCTTTCTTACTAACAGAGGCTCTTGACTGGCATACCTTAGAAAAGTGACCTTTCTTACTGCAATGATTGCAGGTTGCGTTACGAGCAGGACAAAATTTCCTATAGTGGAATGCACCTCCACAGAAGAAACACTTCCTTCCAGATTGCCAAGATGCCACTAGGGCAGGGTCATCATCAGTGAAGGCTTCTAGGGTAGGGTTGTCATCAGCTAGGTTAGAGTCATCATCAGTGAGGGCTTCCGCCTGAGGCCTATCGAAGGAGTCACTAAAAGTGATAGCAGCAGCCCGTGTACGTGGTAAAAGATAGGTATCTGCATTCCTCTTTGCTAAGTCCAGAGAACATGCCTGGTCATAGGCACCCTGTAACTCGAGGGTTTTATTCTCCAACAGACGCTGGCGTATGAAGGGAGACGCAATCCCATTAATAAAGGAATCACAAATTAACTCCTCCTGGTACTGCTCAGCTGTGACAGCTTTAAGATTACAATCCTTGCTGAGCCTGCGAAGCTTTTGAAGGAATTCGTCAAGTGATTCCTCGGGTTGTTGTCGAGTTGTGGCCAGTAGATGCCGAGCAAACATTTCATTTGGGGCCTTAACATATAGTCGCTGTAATATTAGGATAGCGGCATCATACTCTACACAGTCTTCGATATAGTCAAAACACATGAGGAGATACATAATTGGCAAGTATCTCTAATTTATCAGGAACATTTTCACCACACACCCTGAGGAAGTTGCTGAAGGTACGATACCAGTGTTTCCATACCTTAGCAGTTGTAGGTGAATTCGGGTCCAGGTCAAGACGGGCGGGTCTGAGTGGTTTGTCCATGATGGATTGATTTCTACGTCGGAGTTCCCTTCTACAGTTGAAGTTGTAGCTGGCTGTTCCCGAAATCACTCAGAGCGTGGAGCCGATACACAGTTGATTAAATTGATGTAAGAAAACTACTAAGCACTTGGTTTGAGTATAAAACAAGGCTTTAATCAACTGTTTCACAACCATGCGCTCTAGTTACATCACTAGTTCCTGGTTACAAAAACGTCCTGAGCAAGCTGGGCCAACGCCCGAGTATTTATACTTTCCTTGGACGGCGCCACCAGCTGGCCGCCCAGTGTTATCTCATGAGTCATTTCTACATGAATGGTAAGATTCATGACAGGGGGTCCCACAACAAATCCTCGTGGAACGCCACTGGTTACTTTCCCCTTCGGGCAGAGCATCTTCCGTTTATCACTGCTTTCTGTCGCTAGCCCAGTTCTCAACCCATCAAGATAACTTGCCAACGATTCCATGAGCCAAACTTCCTCATCAACCTCACGTGAGGAACTTTATCAGATGCTTTTTGAAAATTCAAGTAAACTATATCCTGTCCGCTAGTTAACCCCTCAAAAGATTCAGATAGGATTGGCAAGGCATGAGCTGTTACTTCAGAAACCAAGCTGATCGATCCCTCTGATACCAATTCTCTTTAAATGCTCATATATGGCATTCTGTAGATTGCCTCCAAGCATTTTTCCCACTATGCATGTTAAACTAACCAGCCCATAATTCCCAGGTCTGTGCCTTACTCTTTTTTTTGCCTCATGGGACTACATTTGCCACTCTTAAGATAGCCACTAATAAATCCAACAGGGAATTCAGGAGAAACGTCTTTACCCCAGAGAGTGGTGAGAATTCGCTACCATAGGGAGTGGTTGAAGCGAATAGTAGAGATGCATTTAAGGCAAAGCTAGATAAACACACAAGGAATAGCAGGATATGCTGATAGGGTGAGATGAAGAGGGGTGGGAGGAGGCTCGTGTGGAGCATAAACACCAGCTGTTGGGCTGAATGGCCTGTTTCTGTGCTGTACATTCTATGCCATTCTCCAGGCACTACTGTATTTATGGAGCTCTGAAAAATGTCAACTAAAGCTTTACTAACTTCCTCCTTTAATTCCTTGATGATTTTAGGATTATCCCATCTGGCCCTGGAGCCTGGAGCATGTTCTCCACTGACTTCTATGAGTACTATGGACTGTTTAGCCCCATTTACTATGACTGGAATTTGTCAACAGTCCTCCATCCCTCTGAGCCAGAAGGTCGAGAATTCGAGCCCTACTCGAGACACTTCAGTGCCTTACTGAGGGCATGCTGCACTGTCGGAAGTGCTGGCTTTCAGATGAGTTAAACTGAGGCTCTTTGTGCCTGTGCAGGTGGATGTTAAAGACCCCACAGCACTATGTGTCAGCTGTGGCTCAGTGGTAGCACCCTCGTTTCTGAGTCAGCAGGTTGTGGGTACTAAGTCCCAGTCCAGAGACTTGCGCACAAAATCTAGCCTTCTTTCAATGCAACATTAGACCGATTCCCGTCTCCCCTCTCAGGTGGACATAAAGGATCCCACGGCACTATTTGAAGAAGAGTTCTCCCTGGTGTCCGGGCCAATATTTATCCCTCAACCATAGAAACATAGAAGATAGGAGCAGGAGTAGGCCATTCGGCCCCTCGAGCCTACTCCGCCATTCAATGCGATCATGGCTGATCATCCAAATTCAGTACCCGGTCCCTGCCTTCTCCCCATATCCCTTGATCCCTTTAGCCTTGAAATATATCCAACTCCTTCTTGAATATATTTAATGAATTGGCCTCTACTGCCTTCTGCGGTAGAGAATTCCACAAGTTCACCACTCTCTGGGTGAAGAAATTCCTCCTCATTTCTGTCCTAAATGGCCTACCCCTTATCCTTAGACTGTGACCCCTGGTTCTGGACTCCCCGACCATCGGGAACATCCTTCCTGCATCTAGTCTGTCCAGGCCTGACAGAATTTTATAAGTTTCAATGAGATCCCCTCTCATTCTTCTAAGCTCCAGCGAGTATAAGCCCAATCGACACAATCTCTCCTCATACCTCATTTCTGCCATCCCAGGTATCAGTCTGGTGAATCTTCGCTGAACTCCTTCCATGGCAAGAACATCCTTCCTCAGATAAGGCGGCCAAAACTGCACACAATACTCAACCAACGCCACTAAAGCAGATGATGTGGTCATTATCACATTGCTATTTGTGGGATCTTTCTGTGCGCAAATTGGCTGTCACGTTTCCTACATTACAACAGTGACCATACTTCATTGGCTGTGACGCGTCAAGGGGTGTTGTGTGGTCGTGAAAGGCGCTATAGAAATGCAAGTTCATTCTTTTCTTTAGAAAGCATGGGGGGGGGGGGGGAATTGGGTATCGTCCATTTTGGGCCCGGCGCTAATTATTGCCTCCGACTGCAAAATTCGGCTCTTATCATCCCTGGAGGTGATTGGAGCGCTAAATCAGGCGCTACACACCTCTCTTAAGGCGCTAACGTCGGGGAGCGAGGCGCTACCTCAGAACGCTACCGAAGCTCAGGTGATGTCTGTTACCATGGAAGCCAGACAGACTGGTGCCGTCCAGTTCTTAAAGGGGAGGGGCTATCTTGCTGGCCAGCCACACCCTGCTGATTGCAGCCTTGAATCTCGGCCTGGAGAGACCTCAAAAGCAATTGTGTTGGAAGCACTAATGGATAGGCTCAGGGAAAGAGCTCGGCGCTTAGGAACCTCAAAAGTGGTGCTGAGGGACAAAACTCCTTAGGACAGCGTTAAACCTTTCCAGACGGCTCTCGCCCTCTCAACCTGCGTGTACCAAAAATTTTGCCGACAAGAAAAGGCAGGAAGTGCCCGCCTTTAAATAGCACTCCCCAACTTGAAAATGTGGTGTGGAGATGCCGGTGTTGGACTGGGGTGGACAAATGTAAGAAATCACACAACACCAGGTTATAGTCCAACAGCTTTATTTGAAATCACAAGCTTTCGGAGCGCTGCTCCTTCGTCAGGTGAAGTGGAGAGATGCATAAAAACACAGCTTATATAGTCAGAGAATAATGTCAGATGTTTACAGGTAATCTTTCTAACTGCCATTTATCACACCTCGGCAGAGAGATAATCACAGCAATCAAAGGTGTAAATGGTGTCCAAACAGGTCAGTCAGGAAAACATTACATCAAAGAACAATGAGGTGGGGTCACAAGGGGTCAAATGTTGCAGATGCTGGGGTCTGTATGAAAAACAAAAAAAGACAAAAAACATTTGAGGTGCCTGCTGTACATGGTCCATGTCTCTGAGGCATACAGGAGGGTGGGTATCACTACTGCTCTGTAGACCATGAGCTTGGTGCCGGGTTTGAGGTCCTGGTCTTCAAACACTCTGTTCCTCAGGCGACCGAAGGCTGCACTGGCACACTGAAGGCGGTGTTGGACTTCGTCATTCGCCCCACCTGTGACAGTCACCTGAGAACTCATTTTTAATGTGGAAGCAAGTCATCCTCGGTTCCAAGGGACTGCCTAAGAAGAAGAGCCAGAGGACACAGATTTAAAATAATTGGCAAAAGAACTAGAGAATACAAACCAGGGATGATGAGGGACTTCAATTATGTGGAGAGATGAGCGAAGCTGGGGTTGTTCGCCTTACAGCAGAGAAGGTTAAGGGAAGATTTAGTAGAGGCGTTCAAAATCATGAAGGGTTTTGAAAGAGTGAATAAGGAGAAACTGTTTCCACTGGCAGAAAGTCGATAACCAGAGGACACAGATTTAAGATAATTGGCAAAAGAACCAGAGGGGAGATGAGGAGAATTTTTCTACGCAGCAAGTTGTTGTGATTTGGAATGCGCTGCCTGAAAGGGCGGTGGAAGCAGGTTCAATAGTAACTTTCAAATGGGATACTTGAAAAGAAAAAAACAGCCGAGCTATGGGGCAAGAGCAGAGGAGTGGGACTAATTGGATAGTCCTTTCAAAGAGCCGGCACAGGCACGATGGGCCGAATGGCCTCTTACTGTGCTGTAGGATTTTATAACCGGATTGGGAATGATGCGGCTCCGTCACAGGTTCCCTCCACATTCCTTAGCACGGCTGTGCTTTGATGCGGCTGCTTTGAGTCTTTTTCTTTTTCTACTGGTGCTTTTGATCTGTTTGAGGCAGAAATAGAGAGTTTTGCGAAATTAAAAGTAAGTGGCATTATCGTCATCAAAGTGACCACATCAACTGGGCCAAGTTTTAAAGGGACATGACCGGCCCGAACAATTTGCCCTTCAGTACTAAGTCTGTTTGATCCTATGGAAGCACAGCACCTCTCAATCTCCCGGGCAGTATACAAGAGAAACCTTGGCACCCCTTCCCTCAACGCTACCCTACCACCTCTCCATCCATCACCACCTTTCTTGTCTCTCTATTTTATCGATCTGACCAATGCTCCCCAATCCCTGCTCTATTGTTCCTCGGAATCTCCAAATCTCCTTGTCCTACACCCTCTTCCTCCTCCCTGCATCGTTACTGCGTTGAGATCAAGGCTCATCACACCGTCTCCTACTCCCAACTATGCCCCTCAAAAAGCTGTTGAAGCTGGGGGTCAATTGAAAATTGCAAAACTGTGATTGATATAATTTGGTTAGGCAAGCTGAGGTTGTTCTCATTGGAGCAGAGAAGGCGAAGAGGAGATTAGATAGAGGTGTTCAAAATCATGAAGGGTTTAGGTAGAGTAAATAAAGAGTAACTGTTTCCAATGGCTGATGGGTCGATGACCAGAGGGCACAGATTTAAGGTGATTGGCAAAAGAACCAGAGGCGACATGAGGAAAATCTTTTTTACGCAGCGAGTGGTTAGGATTTGGAATGCGCTGCCTGATCGGGCGGTGGAGGCAGATTCAATAGTAGACTTCAAAAGGGAATTGGACAAATACTGGAAGGAGAATAAATTGCAGAGCTATTGGGAGAGCGGGACTAACGGGATCGTTCTTCAAAAGAGCCGGCGCAGACTCGATGGGCTGAATGGCCCCTTCTGTGCTGTACTATTCCATGATTCAAGGGTATTAAGGGATATGGATCCAAGGCGGGTAGATGGAGTTAAGATGCAGATCGGCCATGATATAATTGAATGGCGGAACAGGCTCGAGGGGCTGAATGGCCTCTTCCTGTTCCTATGTCCCAGGACCTCAAAACTGGGCAGCGCCTCTCCTCCCCTTCTCACGATTGTAAGGCTTTAAAAACCCAAGCTTGGCGTCACTTAACCACTGCTTCCTGATTGGCCTCACCTTCTCTCCTGTTGTTTTCAACCCTGGCGGTATCCTGCACCTTGAACCTTGAACCTTCCCTTGTGTTTCACATAAGAAAGACAGCACGTGCCAATCTAGAAAGCCTCTGGCTTTCGTGGGTGGAATCCTCAGAGCTTTTATTCCCTTTCATCCTATTAAACGTTGCAGCGTTCGGTTTCCTGTCCTTTCTTTGGCTCCGGCTCAAATATGCAAGAAAATAAATAACTCTCCCCTCTCACAGTGACGAGCTCCGCAGGAGCCAAACCTTTAAAACTCAGCGATGGGCTGCCCGGAATCAGAATTGCACCATAACATGAAGAAATTGACCTGCAGACCACTCCTTGAGTATCACGTTCAGCCCTGGCCACCGAGACACAAGGGAGGCAGTTTAACCCTGGCGGCAGTACAGAGAAATACTGCAAGGCCGATCCCTAGTGTCACAGGACTGAGTTAGGACAAACCTTGGTGTTAGCCGTTGATCTCTTGACACTCTGAGTCAGAAGGTTGTGGGTTTGAGTCCCACTCCAGAGACTTGAGCACATAATCCAAGCTGACACTCCCAGTGCCAGTGCTGAGGGAGTGCTGCACTGTTGGAGGCGCCGTCTTTCAGATGAGATGTTAAACCGAGGCCCCATCTGCCTTCTCAGGTGGATGTTAAAAGATCCCGTGGCCACTATTGGATGAAGAGCAGGAGAGTTCTGGCCAAAATGTATCCCTCAATCAACATCACTAAAACAGATGATCTGGTCATTATCTCATTGCTGTTTGTGGGAGCTTGCTGTGCACAAATTGGCTGCTGCGTTTCCTACATTACAACAGTGACCACACTTCATTGGCTGTAAAGCACTTTAGTACGTCCTGAGGTCGTGAAGGGTGCTTTCTTTATGAGGGATGGATGTTGAACGCCTGAAGACCCCAATCCTATACATCCCTTGCTTCCTTCCCCACTGTTGAGCGTGGGTGTGTTTAACGCTGGGTGCATGAATGCTCCTTTGTAGAGCGGTGAAGTTCTCTGCGAGCAGACCGGGCCGCCTGCTGTCCCCATTCCACACCATGTGGTTTCACTTGTGGTTTTATTATTCTGGGGAGGCCGGGCTTTATCGCAGCTGAAAAGAGTGGGTGGAAGCCAATCACCGAGCAGCAGCAGCATCGCAAGGGATGTGGAAAATACGGCAACGCGGCGGTGACGGCATTGCCCTGGAGGGGTGACGTTACGTGCTGGCTGTTCCTGCTCTGTCACCTACAGCCGTTGACACAGAGCCATAGGATGGTTCGGTTCCAGAATCAGTTGTGGCTCAGTAAGTAATACCTCTTGCCTCTGAGTCAGAAGATCATGGGTTCAAGGCCCACTCCAAAGACTTGAGCACAAAATCCAGGCTGACACTAGTGCTAGTACTGTCGGAGGTGGTGTCTTTCAGTTGAGACATTAAACTGAAATTGAATAGCAGGGCTATTGGGGAAGGAGTGGGATTAAAAGTCTGTCCTCTCAGGTCCACTTAAAAGATCCCATGCTACTATTTCGAAGAAGAACTGGGGAGTTCTCCCTGGTCTCCTCTATTTATCACTAAAACAGATGATCTGGTCATTATCTCATTGCTGTTTGTGGGAGCTTGCTGTGCACAAATTAGCTGCTGCATTTTCTACATTACAGCAGTATGTCATTGGCTGTAAAGTGCTTTGGGACATCCTGAGGTCGTGGAAGATCTGATATAAATGTAAGTTATTTTCCACATCCTCCATCTCCGTAGTGCTGTATTGGCATGGTGTCAGTTTGGACCACGGGAGGCCACTGCCCAGGAGCCAGCTGTTGGCATTCACAGCGCCGCCTCCGCTCCCTTAACCCAGCGACAGAACGAATAGCTCTGCATTCCATTCACTGACAGGAATCCATCCAGTTCCTTTTTGAAACCCATGGTTTTCTGTTCCAGGGTTCCATCACCCTCTTACTAAAAAAAAATTGCCTACATTTCCAGTCTTCCTTTGTCGCCCTTAACTTTAAACTGTGCCCCCCAGTCTTCGGATCCAGCAGAAGAATTTTCCTAGATCTAAGTTCTGCATAGCTGTGAAAATCCGAAAAACCTATATTGAGTTCCCCCTCCTCTGCAGAGAGTATAGTCCCAGGTTAAACATTCTCTACTCATAGCCCAGCTCTCTGACTATCTCCAATAATACTATATCCCTTCGTAATCTGCTTGCTGACCTTCATTGGCTCCCGGGCCGGCAACGCCTCAATTTTAAAATAAAGCTCTTTACAGCCAATGAACTATTTTGAAGTGTAGTCACTGTTGTAGGAAATGTGGCAACCAATTTGCGCACAGCAAGGTCCCACAAACAGCAGTGAGATAAGTGACCAAATCATTTGTTTTTTGGTGATGCTGGTTGAGGGAGAACTCCCCCTGCTCTTCTTCGAAAAAGTGCCACGGGATCTTTTATGCCCACCTGAGTGGGGAGATGGAGCCCCATTTCATGGAGTAGTCTATTCAGCCTACGAGCCTGTTCTGCCATTCAATCAGATCATGGCTGATCTGTACGTCAATTCCATTTATCCACCTTTTCTCCATATCCCTTGATACGCTTACTCAACAAAAATCTTATCGATTTCAGTCTTGAAAATTTCAATTGACCTCCAGCATCCACAGCCTTTTGGGGGTGCGAGCTCCAGATTTTCACTACCCTTTGTGTGAAAAAGTGGTTCCTAATTTCACCCCTAAATGGCCAAGCTCTAACTTTAAGATAACAAAAGAAAATGCTGCAAATACTCAGCAGGCCAGGCAGCATCCATGGAGAGAGAAACAGAGTTAACGTTTCAGGTCTGGGACCCTTCATCAGAACTGGAAAAGGCTAGAGATGTAACAGATTTTAAGCAGGTGCAGAGGCAGGGAGAGGAGGGAGGGGAGGAAGGAACGTTCTGTGCTACGGTAGGAGGCAGGAGAGATTAAATATTGCAAGTGGGGATGGCAAAATCATAAACAGTCTGAAAAATGGGGGCAGGGGTTATAGTCTGAAATTGTTGAATTCAATGTTGAGTCCAGAAGGCTGTAAAGTGCCTAATCGAAAGATGAGGTGCTGTTCCTCGAGCTTACGTTGAGTTTCATTGGAACAGTGTAAGAGGCCGAGGACAGAGAGATCAGAGTGGGAGGGAAGCGGAGAATTAAAGTGACAGGTGACCGGAAGCTCAGGGTCACCCTTACGGACTGAACAGAGGTGTTCCGCAAAGCGGTCGCCCAATCTGCGTTTGGTCTCTCCAATGTAGAGGAGACTGCATCATGAGCAGCGAATACAGTATACTAAATTGCAAGAAGTAGAAGTAAATCGCTGTTTCACCTGGAAGGGGTGTTTGGGGCCCTGGACAGTGGGAAGGGAGGAGGTAAGAAGGCAGGTGTTGCATCTCCTGCACTTACACGGGAAGGTGCCGGGCGAAGGGGAAGGGCTAACTTTAAGATGTTGCTCCTTGTTCTTGATTCATTCACCAGTGGAAATAGTTTCTCTGTATCTAACCTATCGATTCCCTTTATCATTTTAAAGGCCTCGATTAGATCACCCATTAACCTTCTAAACTCGAGGGAATTCAAACCAAGTTTATACAACCTGGCCTAGAAATTCAGTAAGGCCCCGCCAGGTCTTTAGCGCCCGAAATTTAGCGCTCGCCCGGATTCCCGTAGCGCCCGCCTGAAATTCAGTTGCGACGGGCCAAGACGGAGGCAGGCGCTATTGCAGGGTTTGGCCGCCTCGCTTGGGGCGATGAAAGTCTATTTCAGGCGTCCAGCTGCCGCTGCGCCACCCGATGCGGTGCGGCAGGCTGGGGTACTGCAGGCCTCCTCCTTCTCTTAAGGAGGAGCTGCCTGCAGCCGTGAGGTCGCCGCTGGATTCCCCCGGCAAATGAGCCCGGCACCACGGAGAAGTGCCGGGCTTGCGGGAGTCAGACAGCAATGCCGTGGGGGGGTGGTGCAGGAGTCCGGGGAGGGAGGTGCGGCCATGCGGCCGCCGGGAAAGCGGCCGGCCGCCCCTCCACCTTTATGCGCCGGCCTCTCGGAGCTGCAAGGCCCCGTTTTTCAAACGTTGTTTGCGGCCGCTGCGGGCGAGGCGGCCGCAACTGAATTTGGCCTTCGGCACGGAATCACGTTGGAACCGGGGCGCTGCGCACACCGATGACGTCATCGGTGCCGGCGCAGCGCTACCGGCTAACGCCGCTGTTAGGGACCAACTTAATTTCGGGCACTAAAAAACTTCCGGCGCAACCCACTCTTTCGCCCCTAAGTGGGCGCAAACGCGACTGAATTTCTAGGCCCCTGTCCTCATAAGTTAACCCTTTAAGCCCTGTTATAATTCCAGTGCATCTGCTCAGTACCTCCTCCAAGGCCAGCTTCCTTCCTGAGGTGCGGTGCCCAGAACTGAACGCAGTACTCCAGATGGGATCTGACCAAGTCACAAGTACAAGTACAACTGAAGCACAACATCCTCCTCTTTGTATCCCAACTCCCTTGAGAAAATCAACATTCCATTAGCCCTTCTGATTATTTTTCATATCCGTGCACTAACTTTTAGAGATCTGTGTCCCTCATCTGAAGGCCAGCACCTCCAATAGTGCAGCACTCCCTCAGTATTAGCACTGGCGTGTCAGCCTAGATTATACTCAGGTCTCTGGAGCAAGGTTTGAACCCACAACCTTTTTACATCAGAGGCAAGAGTGCTACCACTGAGCTAAGGCTGAAATATTGAGGGTGGAAGGATTCGATCCCCCTCATGGCCAAATGGCCGTCTGACCCTCACTGTCGAAACAAATGAAGAATGGCCTCTTGGGAAAAGTGCTCAGGGGCAGACCGGGGCCAAGGGCGATTAATGCCTTCAGGAGAGGCGGGGAACCACAGTGGGAACAACAGTGGGACTCTGCGTGGAGTCCCTTGGACTTCCCGCCAACTAGCTGCATGCAGTGAGTACAAACAGTGTGTCGCATTATCTCTTTCACCCAAAACAAGGGCAGCTTCCTGAAAAAAACATAGTTTTCCAGCTCATAAATCTGCCGTCAGCAGAGGCCGGATTGCAACAGGTTCACCCCAGAGGGGAGACAGGAGAGGAGCCTCGGAGGCTGGTCGCTGGACACACTGGACTGAGCCACGAGGGAAAGGCTGGAGAAATGTTCAGGGGTTAAGCCTCGAGCGGAGGTGGTGGAGACGGGACCTCACAGAGGGACACTGGGTATAAAAGGAATAAGAAATGACACAACTTCAAACAAATCCGTGACAGTAAAGGGGACATAGGGTCAAACTGGGGAAAGGGGAATTAAGGACTGATAAAAGTTCACACATAGACAAATTAACACATTGAATTGATTTTGACTGGTGTAGTGCAGGCAAAAATACCTGGAATCATTTAAGAGATTGGATTCTGCGAGCAAGGTGTGTCTGATGGGAAAGCTCGGATGAGTCGAAGAGTTACCTGTGTCTGTCTTGTCACCCGTCTAGGCTCTAAGCTCCAGAATTCCCTCCCTAAACCTCTCCATCTCTCTCTCTCCTCCATAAAGACACTCCTTAAAACCTACCTCTTTGACTAAACTGTTGGTCACCTGTCCTAATAACTCCTTATGTGGCTCGGTGTCAGATTTTTCCTTAAGGGCGCTATATATATGCTTGTTGTTATCTGAAGAAGCTGGCATCCTGTAACTATTTAGATCCCAGTGCCCAGCCCACACGGGCTGGAGTCAAGGTGCAATGCTTTGCTGCTGGAGTATCGAGGCATGTTAAAAATATATTTCTTCTCAGGCACAAAGGCCACATTAGTTGCCCTGAGATCGTTATTTGTCAACTATGTTCTCTTCTTCTTCTTAGGCAGTCCCTCGGAACCGAGGATGACTTGCTTCCACACTAAAAATGAGTTCTCAGGTGACTGATGAGTCCAATGCGGGACCTACAGTCTCTGTCACAGGTGGGGCAGACGGTGGTTGAAGGGGCGGGTGGGTGGTGTGGTGTATGTGCCTTTAAGAGCCCCCTGTGTACTGTAATGCCGGTAATGGCCACTCGGGCTATATAAGCCTGTATAGTGTCTTGTATCTGTTAGTTCACCTCCAGACTTTGTTCAGTAAACACCTGTGAAACCAACTCCTGCATTCCGTGTCTCCATTAACACACGGATACAACAGTGGCGACGAATTGGAAACGGACTTACCTGCAATTCAGCAGCACCTCAAGGAGATTGATTCCTCAGACGAAAGTCGAAGAAAAAAACAAGAAAGAAAAAAAAAAAACTGTGGTTTCACCAGCTAGCCGAGCTGGTGGCAGGTACTGCAATAATCCTTCCTGGGCGGCGGGCTGGGGCTCCATCGGCTGGCTCTGCAGCGGTGCCGAGCAGCGAAGGCGGAGACAAACAGAGACAGAGGGTGGAGTGCTCGGGAGACGGCCAGCGCTGCAAAGCAGGTCGGCGTTCGGACCAAGCAGAGGGAGGGAAAAGTCCCAGAGAGTCCGGCGGGAACGAGTCTCCACCTATTAAAAATACCTGTGTAAATAAAAACCGCGGAGAACAGCGTTGTCAGCAGCGGCAGCGGCGGGAAAGCGTGGGAGGCACCATTATTTTCTGCGGGGAAGAAAGGAAAGCGCGGGAGGCGCCATTTTTTTTTCAGGATGCCTAAGACTGGCAATATTACTGTTTTCGATAGCGATATAGAGGATTGGACCACATATGTGGAAAGAGTGGAGGTATATTGCACAGCAAATGAAATAGAGGATGATAAAAAGGCATCAGTACTTCTAAATCTAATGGGCGCAAGGACATACGGGCTGTTACGAAACTTAATCACTCCAGCCAAACCGAGGGACAAGAATTTTAAGGAGATTGTTGATACCCTACAGGAGCACTTAAACCCAACACCGCTGTTGATAGCGGAACGATTCAAATTCTTCAGGAGGAATCAGCACAAGAATGAAAGTAACGCTGATTACCTCACCGAATTAAGGAAGCTGTCAAAGCACTGCCAATTCGGGGCAGGACTGGCAGATTCTCTTCGAGACAAATTCGTCTGCGGTCTCCTAAGTGAAGGAACACAGAAAAGGCTACTTTCTGAGAAAGATTTGACACTGGACAAGGCTTTCAGTGTGGCTGTATCATACGAAGCAGCCGCAAGAGGAGCTGCAGAGATACAGCAAAGGCCACAGGACTTCGGCACCCATGAAATGACACAGGGTTTCGAGAGATGTTATCGCTGCGGCAGATCCACCAGAGGGACTGCTGGTTCAAGGACAAAGCATGCAGGCAATGCGGAAAGATTGGACACATTGCACGTGTATGCCGATCTGGAAACAAAAAATCCACGGACAGGAAAAAAATCAATAAGGAAAAGTACAGAAAGGTACAAATGATGACGGACAGTAGCTCCGAAGACCAGAAGGGCGATAGCGACTCCGGAAACAAGAGACTAAGCTGTCTCAAATTACATAATGTAATTGCCAAAGAAGATTACCAGGCCATTTGGGTTACCCTCACGATAGCGGGGTCCCCAGTTAAAATGGAGCTAGATACAGGATCAGCTCTGACCGTCATAAGTCGACGGGATTACGAGCGGCTATTTCCGCATATACCTTTAAAAGACACATCCATTATCTTGAAAACATATACGGGGCAGAAAGTATACCCCAAAGGGAAAATAAGGGTGCCTGTTGTATACAACGGCAAGGAAATACAGAAGTTGTATTTATACGTTCTGCAAGATGGTGGTCCACCGCTGTTGGGACGTGAATGGATCAGGAAGATACGTTTAGACTGGCGCTCCATTCAGGCACTGACAGTGACCAGTAAGAAAAAAAATGATGATGACGTCATACCTGAACGATTAAAAGACATCTTGGCCAATGCCAAGGAAGTGTTTCAACAGGAACTAGGAACCTTGAAAGGCGTCACTGCCTCAATAAAAGTGGAAGATGCGGCAATTCCCAAGTTTTTTAAGGCAAGGCCGGTGCCATACGCAATTCGTCCAGCAGTCGAGGCAGAGCTGGAGAATTTGGAAAAGGCAGGCGTATTATCCAAGACAGATTGGAGCGAGTGGGCAACACCCATCGTCCCGGTCATGAAGAAAACATTGAATAATGATAAATCTGAAGAACAGAGAAAAATTCGCATCTGTGGGGACTTCAAGGTGACTGTAAACCCGGTCCTTCACACGGTACAGAAGATATTTTCGCCTCACTATCCGGAGGGAAACGTTTCACCAAAATTGACTTGGCACAAGCATATCTACAGATGGAGGTTGAAGAGGCCTCTAAAAAGTATCTCACGATAAATACACACAAAGGCCTGTACCAGTACAATCGACTGGTTTTCGGAGTAGCATCAGCTCCAGCTATCTGGCAAAGAGCTATGGAGCAAGTCCTCCAAGGGATTCCGGGGACTCAATGCTACCTAGACGACATCCTTGTAACAGGAGAAAACGACAACGAGCACCTTGCCAATTTGGAGCAGGTGCTCACTAGGCTGAAAGAACGGGGCCTACGAGCAAATCGCCCCAAGTGCGAATTTTTCCAGAAACAAATATCATATTGTGGCCACATAATTAACGAGGAAGGGTTGCGTAAGTCACCTGAAAAAATTGAAGCGGTCATAAAAGCCCCAGCACCTGAAAATGTCTCACAATTAAGGTCGTTCCTGGGATTGATAAATTACTATCATAAATTTTTACCGAACTTGTCAACTGTTCTGCACCCTCTTAACGAACTGCTACAAACAGGAGTAATTTGGAAATGGAGCGAAGACTGTAAACGTGCCTTCCATAAATGCAAAGGCTTGATCACGTCCAAGGAAGTTTTGGCTCATTACAACCCATCACTGCCAATCAGACTGGCGTGCGATGCATCCCCTTACGGCGTAGGAGCGGTATTATCGCATAGATTCCCTGATGGCTCGGAGCGGCCGATAGCTTTTGCGTCATGCTCATTGAACTCAGCTGAGCGTAACTATGCCCAGATCGACAGGGAAGCACTCAGCCTGGTATGGGGAGTGATGAAATTCAACCATTATCTACACGGACAAAAATTTACCTTGTTGACTGACCATCAACCCCTCGTCTCCATATTCAACCCTAAAAAGGGTGTTCCCATTATGACAGCGCAAAGGCTACAGAGGTGGTCCCTTTTCCTAGGGGCACACCAATATGACATAGAATACAAAGGATCAAAACAGCATGGGAATGCTGACGGTTTATCGCGCCTACCCTTGCCAACGGTAGAAGAGGCACCTACAGTGGACCCAGTGGAGATGTCCCACTCAACCATAGTGGAATGTCTACCAGTAACAAATTCTGCCATTGAAAAGGAAACGAGAAATGACCCGACTCTCTCACGAGTCTACGATTTAACGGTGAAGGGATGGCCAGCACATGGCGAACCACTGTTGCCAGCATTCTCGCAAAGAAGAGAACAGCTGTCAGTGTGCCGAGGAACCTTGATGTGTGGATCCAGAGTGGTGATTCCACCTAAACTCCAGGATAAAGTGCTAAAAGAGCTTCACGAGGGGCATCTGGGTGGAGTGAAAATGAAGAACCTAGCCAGAGCGTTTGTGTGGTGGCCAGGTATCAATGGAGACATCGAAGAAATGACCAAGAGCTGCCTCGGATGCCAGAAGGTCCAAAACGCCCCACCACAAGCCCCTCTACATCCATGGGAGTGGCCCTCCTCCATGGCAAAGGGCACACATCGATTTTGCTGGTCCATTTATTGACTCAATGTTCTTAATCGCGGTTGATGCACACTCCAAGTGGCCGGAGGTAATAAAGATGTCCTCCACCACCACGGAAAAAACCATCACAGTATTAAGGACCATATTTGCCAGGAATGGGCTGCCTGAACAGATCTGTTCTGATAATGGACCGCAATTTGTGTCCGAAGAATTCAGGAAGTTCTTAAAAAACAATGGGGTTAAGCACTACACGTCCGCCCCATACCATCCCGCCACCAATGGATTGGCTGAAAGGTTTGTCCAGACCTTCAAGAAGGCCATAAAGGCCATGGGTAATGAAGACATAAATCTACAGCATAAGGTAGATAACTTCTTGTTTGCATACAGGAATGCAACACATGTGGTTACAAACCAAACTCCCGCCATGATGTTCTTCAATAGAAGCCTAAGATGCCGGCTGGATTTGATCAAGCCAAACATCAGAAGGGACGTGGAGAACCGGCAATTTCAAGGCATGAATGAAAGGCCAACTGGAACCTTCCAGATAGGTCAACAAGTTTTGGCCCGGGACTACCGTACCGAGAAATGGCAGCCTGGAACTATTTGCACACAACTAGGACCGCTGATGTATACCGTGGACATTGGAGAAAGCATAATAAGGCGCCATGCTGACCAGATCATAGAGTCATTCGAAAAGGGACAACCTACACCACAACTCTATACGCCTAATGATGAAGCAGAGATACCCATAGTATCTACCTCCGATCCGGTGATACTGGAACCAGATGAACCCGACACTGGCATTCAAGCCGAATCGACCTTGCCAAAAGAACCTACTACACCACCAGAAACTACTACACCACCGAGGCGTTATCCGGACCGAGTCAGGAAGCCTCCAGAGAGACTGACTTATAATTGATTAACTGCAGCAAATCACAGAATCACAGAAATCACAGAAACCCCACAGTGCAGATAGAGGCCATTTCGGCCCATCGAGCCTGCACCGACACATATCCCACCCGATCCCCGTAACCCCTACACTAACACATATCCCACCCTATCCCTGTAACCCCACGCATTTAATCCCCCTAACACTAAGGGTCAATTTATCATAGCCAATCAACCTAACCCGCACATCTTTGGACAGTGGGAGGAAACCGGAGCACCCGGAGAAAACCCACGCAAACACGGGGAGAATGTGCAAACTCCACACAGACAGTCGCCCGAGGCCGGATTCGAACCCGGGTCCCTGGCGCTGTGAGGCAACAGTGCTAACCACTATGCCACCGTGCTGCCAATGTGTAGATTATTGTTCTTGTAACATGTTAATTAATGATTACTTAAAATGTTATGTACTGGTTGTCTAAAAGGGGAAGAATTGTGGTGTATGTGCCTTTAAGAGCCCCCTGTGTACTGTAATGCCGGTAATGGCCACTCGGGCTATATAAGCCTGTATAGTGTCTTGTATCTGTTAGTTCACCTCCAGACTTTGTTCAGTAAACACCTGTTAAACCAACTCCTGCATTCCGTGTCTCCATTAACACACGGATACAACAGGTGGGATGCTTGGGTTGATGTGCGCTCCTTGCGCTGCCTGCGCTTGGCTTCTGCTTGCTCCCGGCAAAGAGACTCGAGGTGTTCAACGCCTTCCCAGATGCTTCTCCTCCACTTTGTGCGGTCTTGGGCCGGGGATTCCCAGGTGCCGGTGGGGATGTTGCACTTTTTCAAGGAGGCTTTGAGGGTGTCCTTGAAGCGTTTCCTCTGCCCACCTGGGGCTCTCTTGCCGTGCCGGAGCTCCGAGTAGAGCGCTTGTTTTGGGAGCCTCGTATCGGGCATGCGGACAATGTGACCCGTCCATCGGAGCTGATCGAGTGTGGTCAAAGCTTCGATGCTGGGGATGTTGGCCTGAGCGAGAACACTGACGTTGGTGCGCCTATCCTGCCAATGGATTTGCAGGATCTTGCAGAGGCAGCGTTGGTGGTACCTCTCCAGTGCTTTGAGGCACCTGCTGTACACGGTCCATGTCTCTGAGGCATACAGCAGGGCGGGTATCACTGCTGCTCTGTAGACCATGAGCTTGGTGCCGGGTTTGAGATCCTGGTCTTCAAACACTCTCTTCCTCAGTCAACTATGTAGTCTGGGTCTAAAGCCCCATGTAGGCACAGACTAGGTAGGGGAGGCGGGTTCCCTTCCCTAAAGGACATTAATGAACCAGTCGGATTTTTACAACAATCCAACACCTTTCGTGGTCATTTTAACTGGTGCCAGCCCCCAAATTAGCTGATTTACTAAATGCAAATTCTCAATTTGCCCTGGTGGGATTTGAACTCACAACCTCTGCATTGCTAGTCCAGTACCAGAACCACTATACACTACAGTTAGGAGTTCAAGTTTTGGAAAAAGATGATTATGTGTAGGTTAAGGCGCTGCCCAGTGTGGTAATGAGCTATGCAGAGCATAAAGGTCCCAGGTTTGACACCCCCCTCACCACCTCCCAACAGCCCGTGTTAGTTAGCTGATCTCAGCTGGGGTGCAATGGTTGGCCTCAGTACCCCTGGGCGGGGTAGAGGGAGAGCAATCAGCTGTGGCTCCTGCCCTTCACCAACACCCAGCAACCCCACTCTGCTGGAAAATGCTCCTGTGTGCGCATTGAGCGAGTGCAATATGGTGGATCGGCGGTGACGCCCCCCAAGGCTGAATATCCAGCCGGCACTCAGCGTCTGGGCTGGAACGCATGGCCGCTTGGAGAAGGTAGCGTGTGGCGAGAAGGACCTGTGCAAATGTACCTCAGCGAGGAGTCAGCACTTTCAGGAGAGGAGGGAGGAACGGTTTCTAACTATACTGTAGTGTGGGAAGGGGGGGGAGGAATGATTGCATTCCTAAATAAAATCCTGTGTACAAACCGCTCCCTTCTGGGCTGCTTTGCAATGTATAATAAGCCCGCATTGAGCCCCAGTAAGCTGCGCTGTGCAAGGGCTCTGCTCTCATGTTTCCCCACTGTCCCTGACACAATCCAGTTGTACATTCCTGGATCTTGAGTCAGTGAGGCTGGGAGGGGCTGGAATGAGCCAGTTTCCTCTGGTGAGTCAGTGGAAAATGGTCTGTTATCTGCCCTCCACAGCGTTAGTCACTCGCATTTCCTTATAGTAACCCTATTCCCTACTCAGGCCGTGGATATGAAACAGAAACCCACCCCTCTCTGCTCCACACGGACTGAGTCTCTGAATTCGGAAACATGCACACTCATTTTGTTCCTCTCTGCGTGAAACGTCCAACATTTCTTCCGTTTACTTTCCCCTTTAGTGCCAGTTTGCCTCAGTCAGTAGTACTCTTACCCCTGTGTCAGAGGGTGCGAGAAGCTGCCTCCCTCCAGTACTTGAGCCTATAATCCAGGCTGACACTCTGGTGCGGTACTGAAGGGGTGCTACCTTGTCTTTTTGGATGAGACATTAAACCAAGCCCCTCTCTGTCTCCCTATCTCTGTAACCTCCTCCAGCCCTACAACCCTCCGAGATCTCTTGTGTTTCTCCGACTTTGGCCTCTTGGGCATCCCCCACTCCCTTCACTCCACCATTGGCGACTGCGCCTTCAGCCGCCTAGGCCTTATGCTCTGTAATTCACCTCTCTTTCTTTAAGACCCTCCATAAAAACCTATCTTTTTGACCAAGCTTTTGTTCACCTATCCTAATGTCTACTTCTTTGGTTCGGTGTCAAGTTTTGTCTGATTACACTCCTGTGAAGCCCTTGGGACGTTTTATTACGTTAAAGGCGCTATATAAATGCAAGTTGTTCTAGTGGCTGTTGTAGGTGGATTTTAAAGATCTCGGGTAAATTTCAACTTTGATGGGTTGGGGGTGGCAGGGAACGGAAAAGCGGCAGTGTATACAAGGCAACTAAAAGTGGCCAACAAATGCCAGCCTTGCCAGCGATGCCCACATCCCAAGAATGAATTTTCAAAGTACAGGGCAGGAAGGGCCCAGGTTTGAACCCTGAGTAGCTCACTTCAAACACCACCCCATCAAGCCCCTGATCGCCTTCTGGGTGGCATGCCCATTATACATCCCGCCTGTTATACACCCCCTGCTTATAAAGGGCAGGGTGTATAATGGGTGGCCGATTGCTGTTATAAAGGGGCAGGGTGTATAACCGGTGGTCAATCAGATACTGCAGGTTTTACGCCCCTTTCCCCCGCCCTCGAAGTTGACATTTACCCCTTGGATCTTTTACATCCACCTGAGAGAGAGCACTCAGGGCCTCGGTTTAACGTCTCATCCGAAAGATGGCACCTCTGACAGTGCAGCACTCCCTCAGTACTGCACTGGGAGTGTCGGCCTGGATTACGCGCTCAAGTCTCTGGAGTGGGGGCTCGAACCCACGACTTTCTGACTCGGGAAGCGAGAGAGAGAGTGTGCTACCCACTGAACCAAGGCTGACAGGTTCCGTTTCCTCAGGTGGCTCCAGGCTTGCCTGCCCGGCGGCCTTGCTGATTGTAAGTGAGAAATGGATGGTGGGAGGGATTTGGCTCCTGGGTATTGAATTCCAAGAACAAGGTTCCTATTTGAGAGCTCAAGCTGCCAGCTGAAATACAGCCAGCAGGCCCAGAACCATCAGGCGGCCTGTAGCTATTAAGTTCTTTTAAGTGCCATTAACTACATTGAGCAGGCCGTGCCAAATATGCCTGTATCATTATTCTTTATAACAATAGAAAACGCTGGAAAAACTCAGCAGACCAGGCAACATCAATGGAGAGAGAAACAGGCCTTCGACCGGGTCCACTCTACCTCCCGCACTTCTGCCCTCACCCCTGCCCCTCCCTCCCAGAACCACGATAGGGTTCCCCTTGTCCTCACCTTTCACCCCACCAGCCTCCACATTCAACGGATCATCCTCCACCATTTCCACCACCTCCAACGTGATCCCACCACCAAACGCATCTTCCCCTCCCCTCCCCTTTCAGCATTCTGTAGGGACCGCTCCCTCCGAGACACCCTAGTCCATTCCTCTATCACCCCCAGCACCCCTTCCCCTTCGCCCGGCACCTTCCCGTGCAAGCGGAGGAGATGCAACACCTGCCCATATACCTCCCCCCTTCCCACTGTCCAGGGCCCCAAACACCCCTTCCAGGTGAAACAGCGATTTACTTGTACTTCTTGCAATCTAGTATACTGTATTCGCTGCTCACGATGCAGTCTCCTCTACATTGGGGAGACCAAACGCAGATTGGGCGACCGCTTTGCGGAACACCTCCGTTCAGTCCGTAAGGGTGACCCCGAGCTTCCGGTCGCCTGTCACTTTAATTCTCCGTTCCATTCCCACTCAGACCTCACTGTACTCTCTTGCATTGTTCCACAGAAGCTCAGCGTAAGCTCGAGGAACAGCACCTCATCTTCTGATTAGGCACTTTACAGCCTTCCGGACTCAATATCGAGTTCAACAATTTCAGATCATAACCTCGGCCCCTATTACATTTTTATATATTTTTATCCACACTTTTGGTTTGTGACTTTTCCTTTTTTCTCTCTCCCACATGGCAGCTGTCTCTCACTCTGCCAGCGCATTTCACACTTCATCTAGAGCCATTGTTTGTTTCTTTACCTGTCCTATTACCATCTCGTCTCGCCTTGATTATCTCTTAATGTCGCTGCTTTCATCCCCTCCCCCATTTCCCAGCCCCCAAACTGCCTTTTAATCTTTTCATTTCCTGCCTTTTTTTCTCAGTTCTGAAGAAGGGTTTCGACCCGAAATATTGACTCTGTTTCTCTCTCCACGGATGTTGCCTGGCCTGCTGAGTTTTTCCAGCGTTTTCTGTTGTTATTTTGGATTTCCAGCATCCGCAGTATTTTGCTATCATTATTCTTTAGTCACAGTGAAGTTCACTGTGTGACAGCACTCACAGTTTTTCTCCCCAATTCTGTGCAGCTCTCCTCAAGTCAGGTGACCCAGTCGGCGCAGCCCGCAATCATCTCCCTGGACACCCTCTCAATAGAAGTCTAGGCCCCACTGTCGTACCCTCACCCGAGCGGCCGTTCTTCAAATGAGCGATGGCAAGGGAGGGGGTGAGGTAACGCTGTCGCCAATCCTCCAGGATCGCCCTGGAGTCTCTAGGAAACATAGAAAAATAGGAGCAGGAGTCGGCCATTCGGCCCTTCGAGCCTGCTCCGCCATTCAATATGATCATGGCTGATCCTCTATCTCAATACCATATTCCCGCTCTCTCCCCATACCCCTTGACGCCTTTTGTGTCTAGAAATCTATCTATCTCCTTCTTAAATATATTCAGTGACTTGGCCTCCACAGCCTTCTGTGGTAGAGAATTCCACAGGTTCACCACCCTCTGAGTGAAGAAATTTCTCCTCATCTCAGTCCTAAATGTCCTACCCCGTATCCTGAGACTGTGGCCCCTGGTTCTAGACCCCCCAGCCAGGGGAAACATCCTCCCTGCATCCAGTCTGTCTAGCCCTGTCAGAATTTTAAACGTTTCAATGAGATCCCCTCTCATTCTTCTAAACTCTAGTGAATACAGGCCTAGGCGACCCAACCTCTCCTCATACGACAGTCCTGCCATCCCAGGAATCAGTCTGGTGAACCTTAAACATTGATCTCCTGGGCACTGCTGTGAGTAACACCCGGGAGAAAAATCATAGCAGGCATTGGAAAAATTGTGTGATTCATTCATTTTCTTTGAACACTTTCGTTTATTAGTTACAAAAAGGCTAGAGATGGGGAGAAACGTCTTTTTGACTGGAGGCGGGGTGCTTGGAGGCGGGAGGCCAAGTAATGAAATCTCCAGGAACACAGCCAACCTGAGTTGGCAATCTTAGGGGGAGGGAGTGGGGGGTGGTGGGTGGGGGGGTGGTGGTGGGATCATCGCAGCTGTGCCCGACCGATCCCGTCCTTACCCGACAGGCACGCCACCCAGAAGGCGATCAGGGACTTGATGGGGTGGAGCTGAGCCTAAGTGTGGCGCACGTACCGCAGCCCCGCTTGAGGTGAGGGTTCAAACCTGGGCCCTTCCTGCCCTGTACTTTGAAAATTCATTCTTGGGATGTGGGCATCGCTGGCAAGGCTGGCATTTGTTGGCCACTTTTAGTTGCCCTGTGTGCGTGCGTGCATGCGTTTGTGGGTGCGAGCGTGTGTGTGTGCATGCACATATATGTGGGTGTGTGCATGTGTGTGGGTCTGTGTGCATCTGCACACGTGTGTGGGTATGTGCACACATATATGTGGAAGTACATGTGTGCGCGCGCATATGTGGCCATGTGTCTGTGTGCACATGTGTGGTTGTGCGCAAGTGTGTGCGTGCATGTGTGGGTGTGCGTGTCTGTGTGCGTGTATGTGTGTGCGTGCATGTGCACATGTGTGTCTATCGGGGGAGGATATGTTCAGGCTCAGCTGCGGTCACCCTGCTATCTAATGTCCTGTCGGCACTCACACATGAACAGTGGCTACGTGGATGAAGTACCGGGGTGGGTGGAGAGAGAGGGCGACTGGAGTCCATGGAACCCACACCCCAGTGAGGAGTCATTGTCTTCAGGAGAGATGGGGAGATAAACACATTGCAAACTGTTTCAAAGGGACGAATGTTTGCTTTTGGGCGGGTGAGTAGCTAAGGAACATCTTAAACCATTCAGATACTTGGGGATGTCATAAGACTCCTTAGGAACACACAGACCGTGATTCATGGGCTGAAGCACGATGTGTTGGAGACTGCACTGACAGCAGTTTTTGCTTTGACAACCCTCACTGTTCCACCATTGTACCTCGGGTCTGCAGTAAATTAAACCGAATTCTAAATCAGGCTCTCATCCTGCAGGCCACAGGATCAGTTGCGTGTCCGATCATAGAAGCTTCTGGAAAACACCCACGGACAAGGCGCCTTTGTTTCTGTTTCAGACCAGTGATGTTGCGCTGTTCGGGCTGGGAGTGGTAGGGGCAGAGTTTTTGTCTGGCCTACAGTACAGAATTCTGGATCTGATCACCATACACCTTCAGCAAATGCAAAAAATATTTAAAGTCGTAAATGTTGACAGTGCGGCGCTTCCTCAGTACTGACCCTCCGATAGTGCGTTGCTTCCTCAGTACTGCCCTTCCGACAGTGCAGTGCTCCCTCAGTACTGACCCTCCGACAGTCCGGCGCTCCCTCAGTACTGCCCCTCCGACAGTGTGACGCTCCCTCAGTACTGCCCCTCCGACAGTGCAGTGCTCCCTCAGTACTGCCCCGCCAACAGTGTGGCGCTCACTCAGTACTGCCCCTCCGACAATGCGGCGCTCCCTCAGTACTGCCCTTCCGACAGTGCAGTGCTCCCTCAGTACTGACCCTCCGACAGTGCGGCACTCCATCAGTACTGCCCTTCCGACAGTGCAGTGCTCCCTCAGTACTGACCCTCCGACAGTGCGGCACTCCCTCAGTACTGCCCCTCCGACAGTGCGGCGCTCCCTCAGTACTGCCCCTCTAACAGTGCGGCGCTCCCTCAGTACTGTCCCTCCGACAGTGCGGCGCTCCCTCAGTACTGTTCCTCCGACAGTGTGGCACTCCCTCAGTACTGCCCCTCCGACAGTGCGGCGCTCCTTCAGTACTGCCCCTCAGTACTGCCCCTTCGACAGTGTGGCGCTCCCTCAGTACCGCCCCTCCGACAGTACGGCGCTCCCTCAGTACTGCCCCTCCGACATTGCGGCGCTCCTTCAGTACTGCCCCTCCGTACTGACCCTCCGACAGTGTGGCGCTCCCTCAGTACTGCCCCTCCGACAGTGCGGCGCTCCCTTGGTACTGCCCCTCCGACAGTACGGCGCTCCCTCAGTACTGCCCCTTCGACAGTGCGGCGCTCCCTCAGTACTGCCCCCCCGACAGTGCGGCGCTCCCTCAGTACTGCCCCTCCGACAGTGCGGCGTTCCCTCAGTACTGCCCCTCCGACAGTGCGGCGCTCCCTCAGTACTGCCCCTCCGACAGTGCGGCACTCCCTCTGTACTGCCCCTCCGACAGTGCAGCGCTCCCTCTGTACTGCCCCTTCGACAGTGCGGCGCTCCCTCAGTACTGCCCCTCCGACAGTGCGGCGCTCCCTCAGTACTGCCCCTCTGACAGTGTGGCGCTCCCTCAGCACTGCACTGGGAGTGTCAGCCTAGATTTTTTGCTCAAGTCTCTGGAGTGGGACTCGAACCACAACCATTCTGACTCAGAGGTGCGGGTGCTACCCACTGAGCCACGGCTGACACTCTCAGCGGATAGAGTCGTCATTACCCGATTTGATGATTCCTGTCTATCAGTCAAACAGAGTTTTCTCCCATGCCTGATATTTTTATTGACTAATAAACAAGAGTGTTCAAAGAAAATTTAAAAAGAAAACACTATTTTTTAATGCCTATGGTCTTTCCTCCCTGGGTTTGCTCGCAGCAGTGTCCTGGAGATTAAGCTTCAACTCCTGGAGACTCCAGGCCAATGCTGGAGGGTTGGCAAAAACAACCTTAATTTACCCACTGGCCCATACAACCGTCATCTGAAGTGAAAGGCCCAGAAGGAGATGTTGGCCTTACTCTGGATTGAATCCAGAGCCCAGCTGTCAGCTGGGTTCACGTGATACCGAGCTTTAGTAACTGCGTGCAGCTCAGCTCCTGGCCTACTTCCCAGGCTGGAGTGCTCGTTCCCATCTGTTTTCCCTTACTGAGCCAATCTGCTCTGCTGAAACCCATCCTGGTCCCATTAATTGTTCCCCCGCACCCTTCCCAGTGGAGCTGGCTCTTAAGATGCGAATCTTTCTTCTCATAGTTTTCTTACTTCGTTTGCTGACACTGAGGGTGTTTGACTCTCACTGGGGCACAGGTTCCATAGGCGCTGGTCGCCCTCTGGTACCTCACCCAAGTGTGAACCCAGTCAGCACACTGGCTATTCGATGTTAGGATGCATCACAGCTGACATGAATCAGTCATTCGTGAAAGAAAGACCTATGAAATAATACTGAGTGGCCTACGGGTGGCGCTGCCCAGGGAGAGTATAAATACTCGGGCATGGGCCCAGCTTGCGCAGGACATTCTTAACAGGAACTAGTGAAGGACACAACTAGACCTCCATGTTGTAAAACAGTTGATTAAAGCTTTGTTTAACGCTTAGACCAAGTGCCTAGTAGTTTCCTTACGTCAACAGCCTCTCCTTTTCTCACCTGGTGTCCACACCTACCAGCAGGAGGTCATTGGAGAGCAACCAGGAATGGGGGTCCTTGGCTGATCTTTCCCCCCACCCTTCCTCCTTCACTCCCTCAATGACACTGAAGCCAATTTTACCTCCTTTACCGTACAATGCCATCTGTATGTGTGAGATGGTCAGAAATTACCTGCCGGTTTTAAAGCCCTCTCAGGTAGGTGTAGAAGATCCCATGGCCCTATTTCAAAGAAGAACAGGGAAGGTGTCCCCGGTGCCCTGGCCAATATTTATCGGAGGGTTGTAGAGCTGGAGGAAGTTACAGAGATAGAGAGGGGCGATGCCATGGAGGGATTTGAAAAACAAGGGTGTTCAGTTTAAAATCGAGGTGTGCCATTCTTGATGTGAAAGCCTCGAGGACAAGAGTTATGGCTATTTTGATCATGTCCTGGATATCCAGTCTTGGATGAGACATTCATGGGCAATTTCCTCTAGTTAAACATTGGGAAGACTATACCCATCGTCCCCTTCTTACAAGGCCATACCTTGTTCTTTGCCTCCATTTTGTTGGCCTTCAATGACCAAATATCTGTGAGGGGACCAAAGTCCCAAGTCCCCACCACATTTGGGGCCCCGTAAAAATTGTCGGCCTCTCCACCTCACGCGCCCCCTTTGAGACCCTCCTTAAAACCTACCTCTTTGACAAAGCGTTTGATCACCAGTCCTAAGAGCTGCTCCTTTGGTTCCACTGTCATCCAGCTGGGTGGGACTGCACTCACCTGGTTCCATTCTTATCTATCTAATCGTAACCAGAGAATCACCTGCAACGGCTTCTCTTCCCACCCCCGCACCGTTACCTCTGGTGTCCCCCAAGGATCTATCCTTGGCCCCCTCCTATTTCTCATCTACATGTTGCCCCTTGACGACATCATCCGAAAACACAGCGTCAGTTTCCACATGTACAACTCTACCTTGCTACCTCTTCTCCAGACCCCTCCATGGTGTCTAAATTGTCATGCTGCTTGTCCGACATACAGTTCTGGATGAGCAAACATTTTCTCCAATTTGCCATTGTTTTCAGTCCCCGCCACGAATTCCGTTCCCTAGCCATTGACTCCATCCCTCTCCCTAACATCTGTCTGAGGCTGAACCACACTATTCGCAACCTTGGTGTCATATTTGACCCTGAAATGAGCTTCCGGCCACATATCCGCAGCATAACAAAGACCGCCTACTTCCACCTCCGTAACATCGCCCATCTCCGCCCTTGCCTCAGCTCCAGACTTGACTATTCCAACGCACTCCTGGCTGACCTCCCACATTCCACCCTGCGTAAACTTGAGGTCATCCAAAACTCTGCTGCCCCGTGTCCTAACTCGCACCAAGTCCCGTTCACCCATCACCCCCTGTGCTCGCTGACCTACATTGGCTCCCGGTTAAGCAACGCCTCGATTTCAAAATTCTCATCCTTGTTTTCAAATCCCTCCATGGCCCTCGCCCCCCCCCCTATCTCTGCAATCGCCTTCAGCCCCACAACCCCCCGAGATATCTGCGCTCCTCTAATTCTGCCCTCTTGAGAATCCCTGATTATAATCGCTCAGCCTTTGGCGGCCATGCCTTCTGTTGCCTGGGCCCTGAGCTCTGGAATTCCCTCCCTAAACCTCACCGCCTCTCTCTCCTCCTTTAAGATGCTCCTTAAAACCGACCTCTTTGACCAAGCTTTTGGTCACCTGCCCTAATTAATCCATATGTGGATCGGTGTCAAAGTTTTTTTCTTAAAACACTCCTGTGCAGCGCCTTGGGACGTTTCACTAGGCTAAAGGTGCTAGATAAATACAAGTTGTTGTTGTTGTTCCAGTTTCTGATTACGCACCTGTGAAGTGCTTTAGGTGCCGGTCTTGGCTCAGTGGGTAGCCCTCTCACCTGAGTCAGAAGGTCATAAGAACATAAGAAATAGGAGCAGGAGTAGGCCAATCGGCCCCTCGAGCCTGCTCCGCCATTCAATAAGATCATGGCTGATCTGATCCTAACCGCCAATCTACTATCACAGAACCATCTCCTGAATCTAACAGAATTAGACACACGAAATAGGAGCAGGATCAGGCTACACGGCCCCTGGACCCGCTCCGCTACCCACAGGGCCATGTCCGATCCGAACCTAGACTCATGTCCAAATTCCTGCCCGCTCCCCGTAACCCTTAATTCCCTTTACTTCTAGGAAACTGTCTATTTCTGTTTTAAATTTATGTAATGATGTAGCTTCTACAGCTTTTTGGGGCAGCATATTCCATGGACCTACCACCCTCTGAGTGAAGTAGTTCCTCCTCATCTCAGTTTTGAAAGAGCAGCCCCTTATTCTAAGACTATGCCCCCTAGTTCTAGTTTCACCCATCATCGGGAACATCCTCCCCGCATCCACCCGATCCAACCCCTTCACAATCTTATATGTTTCAATAAGATCGCCTCTCATTCTTCTGAACTCCAATGAGTAGAGTCCCAATCTACTCAACCTCTCCTCATATGTCCATCCCCTCATCCCCGGGATTAACCGAGTGAACTTTCTTTGTACTGACTCGAGAGCAAGGATGTCTTTTCTTAAGTATGGACACCAAAACTGTATGCAGTATTCCAGGTGCGGTCTCACCAATACCTTGTACAACTGAAGCAATACCTCCCTATTTTTATATTCTATCCCCCTAGCAATGAAAGGCAACATTCCATTGGCCTTCTTAATCACTTGCTGCACCTGCATACTAACCTTTTGAGTTTCGTGCACCAGGACCCCCAGATCCCTTTGTACTTCAGTACTTTCCAGTTTCTTGCCATTAAGATAATAACTTGCTCTACGATTTTTCCTGCCAAAGTGCATAACCTCACACTTTCCAGTATTGTATTCCATCTGCCAAATCTCTGCCCACTTACTTAGCCTGTCTATGTCCCCTTGCAGGTTTTTTATGTCCTCCTCACTCACTACTTTCCCTCCCATCTTAGTATCATCTGCAAACTTTGATATGTTACACTCAGTCCCCTCCTCCAAATCGTTAATATAGATTGTAAAGAGTTGGGGACCCAGCACTGACCCCTGCGGAACACCACTAGTTACTGATTGCCAGTCTGAGAATGAACCATTTATCCCAACTCTCTGCCTTCTGTTAGATAGCCAATCCTCTATCCATGCCAGAATATTACCCCCAATCCCGTGATTTTTTATCTTAAGCAATAATCTTTTGTGTGGCACCTAGTCAAATGCCTTTTGGAAGCCTAAATACACTACATCCACTGGTTCCCCTTTATCCACCCTATATGTTACTTCCTCAAAGAACTCCAGCAAATTTGTCAAACATGACTTCCCCTTCATAAAACCATGCTGACTTTGTCCTATTAAATTATGATTATCCAAATGTCCTGTTACTGTCTCCTTAATAATGGACTCCAAAATTTTACCTACCACAGATGTTAGGCTAACCGGTCTATAGTTTCCAGCCTTCTGTCTACTGCCCTTTTTAAATAAGGGTGTTACATTAGCAGTTTTCCAGTCTGCCGGGACCTTTGCTGAGTCCAGGGAGTTTTGGAAAATTATTACCAATGCATCCACAATCCCTACCGCCACTTCCAGGTCCAGGTGATTTATCCGCCTTGAGTCCCATTATTTTACCGAGTACCACTTCCTTAGTGATTTTGATCGTGTTTAGCTCCTCCCCCCTGTTTGTCCAGTGTTGGGATATTCTTAGTGTCCGCTGCTGTAAAGACTGATACAAAATATTCATTCAGTGTTTTTGCCATCTCCATATTTCCCACCATTAATTTCCCGGTCTCATCCTCTAAGGGACCAACATTTACTTTAGCCACCCTTTTTCTTTTTATATAACTATAAAAACTCTTACTATCTGTTTTTATATTTTTTGCTCATTTACTTTCATAATCTATCTTCCCTTTCTTAATCAATCTTTTTGTTATTTTTTGCTGTCTTTTAAAGTTTTCCCAATCCTCTATCCTCCCACTAGATTTGGCTACCTTATATGCCCTTGTTTTTAGTCGAATACTATCCTTAATTTCTTTACTTAGCCACGGATGGCTGTCTTTTCTTTTACACCCTTTTCTTCTCAGTGGAATATATATTTTTTGGAAGTTGTAAAATAACTCCTTAAATGTACACCACTGATCATGTATCGTCTTACCCTTTAATCTATTTTCCCAATCCACTCTACTCAATTCCGCTCTCATACCTTCATAGTCTCCTTTATTCAAGCTTAGCACGCTTGTTTGAGATCCAACCTTCTCACCCTCTAATTGAATATGGAATTCAACCATGTTATGGTCACTCATTCCAAGGGGATCCTTTACTAGGACATTTTTAATTAATCCTGTCTCGTTACACAGGACCAGATCTAAGGTTGCTTGCCCCCTGGTCGGTTCAGTTACATACTGCTCAAGAAACCCATCCCTAATACACTCAATGAACTCATCCTCAAGGCAGCCCTGCCCAATTTGATTTGTCCAATTAATATGATAGTTAAAATCCCCCGTAATTATAGATGTTCCCTTATTACAAGCCTCAACTATTTCCTGATTGATACTCCGTCCAACAGAGTTGCAACTGTTCAGAGACCTATAGACTACGCCCACTCGTGTTTTTTTCCCCTTATTATTCCTTACCTCCACCGAAACTGTTTCATTATCCTGATCTTTTGACCCAATATAATTTTTCTGTATTACAGTGATTCCTTCCTTTATTAACATAGCCACCCCACCTCCCCTTCCTTCCTGCCTGTCCTTCCTGATCGTTAAATAACCTGGTATGTTTAATTCCCAGGCATTGTCACCCTGCAGCCATGTTTCTGTAATGGCCACAAGATCATACCCATATGTAGTTATTTGTGCCATTAACTCGTCTATTTTGTTATGAATGCTACGTGCATTCAGATAGAGAACTTTCAAATATGTTTTGTGACACTTAGTTCCTGCTTTTGCCCTTTTTATTACTTTACCTTTTACTCCATACCTTCTGCCCCTTCCTGACACGCTGGTTCAAATCCCACTCCAGAGGCTTTAGCCTATAATCCAGGCTGACACTCCCAGTGCAGTACTGAGGGAGCGCTGGACTGTCGGAGGTGCCGTCTGTCGGATGAGACATTAAAGCGAAGACCTGTGTGCCCTCTCAGATAGATGTAAAAGAGCCCATGGCACTATTTAAGATGAGCAGGGGGAGTTCTCCCCGGTGTCCTGGGGCCAAAACGTATCCCTCCACTAACATCACTAAAACAGATGATCTGGTCATTTTTCTCATTGCTGTTTGTGGGAGCTTGCTGTGCAAGAATTGGCTGCTGCATTTCCTACATTACAACAGTGACTGTACTTCATTCACAATGAAGCGTCTTGGGATGTCCTAAGGTCATAAAAGGCGTAACATAAGTGCAAGTCTTTCTTTGGAATATTTTTCTACATGAAAAGCGCTATATGGTTGCTGATGTTGTAGTAGTCGTGGTAATATTACATAGAATTAAACAGTATTTACAGCACAGAAATAGACCAGCCCAACAGGTCCATGCTGGGGTTTATGCTCCACACGAGCCTCCTCCCACCCCTCTTCATCTCACCCTATCAACATATCCTTCTATTCCTTTCTCCCTCGTGTGTTTATCTAGCGTCCCCTTAAATGCATCTATGCTATTCGCCTCAAACCTTCCTTGTGGTTCCACTCCCTGTGGTAGCACCGTTCACATTCTCGCCACTCTCTGGGTAAAGAAGTTTCACCTGAATTCCCTATTGGATTTATAAGTGACTATCTTATACTGATGGCCCCCTAGTTTTAAGAACATAAGAAATAGGAGCAGGAGTCGGCCATTTGGCCCTTCGAGCCTGCTCCGTCATTCAATATGATCATGGCTGATCTTCTACCTCATCTCCACCTTCCCCATATCCCTTGATTCCCTTAGTTTTAGTCTCCCCCACAAGTGGAAACATTTTCTCCATGGATTTTGTCAATGGGGAGCTTTTGGAGGCGGGTCTCCCACTTGTCAGGTTTTAGTCCCGCCTCCATCGACTTGTGGCCAACCCACGCTATTTTCCCTTGATTGACCTTGTTAAGCCCGCCCAGTGGGCTTAGCAGGCCAATTAAGGGAAAGCTGGTTACAGGTGACGCCAGCGAGTGACGTTTCATCTGTCAAGCACTTTTGACAGATGCAATGTCAGCGTTTGACAGCTCTGTGAAACTGTCAAACACTGACAATCTGTCCTCTAAGTTCAGTCCTGTCACTCAGGCTCAGTTAGAGAGCTCTCCTGAGCAGAAAGCAGAGGCTGCAGCTTTTGACAGTTCAGCAGCCATTCTGCTTTCTGTGCCGGTGAGCTGAGGGACTCCCGAAACCTGAAGGGAGGAAGCCTGCAGGAGAAAGTAAAGGTAAGTAAAACTTATTAAACACTTCACACACACCTCACACACTTAACTCTGCACACATGCATCCATCACTCACCTGCACACCGGACATCTCGACCCCTGCAGACCGACGGCCCGCCTCGCTGACCCTGGCGAGGTTCGGAGCCGTCGGGAAGCCCACACTTCAGGGCTCAAAATGGGGATTAGCAAAAAAACTGTTAGCAGGCAGTTAATTGGCACTAATCCCCTTCCCGCCTGGAGGAGACGGGACCCGGTGCGGATCAAGTACCCGCCTCCTGGGAAGATGGCACCGAGGCGGGTTGGGGGCGGGATGGGTACCCGCCCCCAGATTCTGCCATTTTCCCAGCCTCCAAAGCCGCCTCCCCAGGGCTGGCAAAATCGCCCCCCATGTCTACCTTATCGAACCCCTTCATAATTTTAAAGACCTCTATCAGGTCACCCCTCAGTAGTAATAGTATCACGTCCGGGCTCACCCTCTACCTGCCTAGTTACATGGCACACACAAAGCCCATAGAATCCCACAGCACCTCAACATCAATTTCCAAGGCGAGCCCCATCCAAATTCGGCTGCATGAGAATTTCAGCTCCCCAGTAAGTCTGCCCACGGTTTGGAGGGGGGGGGGACATCTCAATCTCAATGCAACGAATATTTGTTTCCAGTGCTGAATAGAAGCTGTGGCTCGTTTTCGTGGCTTTTAAAATTGTGCATTTTAAAATCAGTTTATGTCACTCAACCTCTGCCGACCCATGCGCTTCTCAGCTGATTGCAGCAGTAGCCTCCGCTTCACACCTGGTCGCCACTTCTCACCTTTCGCCTGGCCAATGTGAAGCAGCTGGCTGTTAAGTGGCACCTAGCCTTCAGCTGCCTATGCCCTAAACTCTGGAATTCCCTCCCTAAACCTCTCCACATTGGCTCCCACTCCGGCAATGCCTCGGTTTTAAAATTCTCATCCTTGTTTTCAAATCCCTCCACGGCCTCGTCCCCCCTCCCTATCTCTGTAACCTCCTCCAGCTCTCCGAGATCTTTGAGCTCCTCCAATTCTGGCCTCTTGTGCATCCCTGATTATAATCGCTCCACCATTGGCAGCCGTGCCTTCAGTCGCCTGGGCCCTAAGCTCTGGAATTTCCTCCCCAAACCTCTCCACCTGTCTACCTCTCCTTCTTTACACCATCCAGGACAAAGCAGCCCGCTTGATTGGGCCCCCGTCCACCACCTTAAACATTCACTCCCTCCACCACCGGCGCACCGTGGCTGCAGTGTGTACCATCTACAAGATGCACTGTAGCAACTCGCCAAGGCTTCTTCGGCAGCACCTCCCAAACCCGCGACCTCTTCCACCTAGAAGGACAAGGGCAGCGGGCACAGTGGAACACCACCACCTCCAAGTTCCCCTCCAAGTCACACACACCATCCTGACTTGGAAACATATCGCTGATCCTTCATCGTTGCTGGGTCAAAATCCTGGAACTCCCTCCCTAACAGCACTGTGGGAGTACCTTCACCACATGGACTGCAGCGGTTCAAGAAGGTGGCTCACCACCACCTTCTCGAGGGCAACTAGAGATGGGCAATAAATGCTGGTCTTGCCAGCGAAGCCAAGATCCCATAAACGAATAAAAAAAAAGACACTCCTTAAAACCTACCTTTTTTTGTCACCTGTCCTAATCTCTCCTTATGTGGCTCAGTGTCAATTTTGTTTGATAACGCTCCTGTGAAGTGCCTTGGGACAATTTACTGCGTTAAAGGCGCGATATAAATGCAAGTTGTTGTTGTAGGTGGTCAGCAGCAGGTGACTCAGATCAGATAAACCCAGAAAATTGCTTTGATGTCAGGATAATGGAACCTGAGAATATAAATTTAAATGAGTGAAAGTAAACTTAAGACAGATATAAGGAAGAATTTCTTTACTTAAAGGGTGAGGAATAGTCTGGCAGGTGGGGTAAGAAAGATAGAGCTTGTAGTTACATAGCACCTGATCACATCCTCAGGTTGTCCCTTAGCACTTCACGTACAAGGAATTGCTTCTGAAGCAGAGTCACTGCTGTGAAGTAGGCAAATGCGGTGGCCATTTTGCACACAGCCCAATACAAGACTCCCAAAACAAGCGCTCTACTCGGAGCTCCGACACGGCAAGAGAGCCCCAGGTGGGCAGAGGAAACGCTTCAAGGACACCCTCAAAGCCTCCTTGAAAAAGTGCAACATCCCCACCGACACCTGGGAATCCCTGGCCCAAGACTGCACAAAGTGGAGGAGAAGCATCCGGGAAGGCGCCGAACACCTCGAGTCTCTTTGCCGGGAGCAAGCGGAAACCAAGCGCAGGCAGCGGAAGGAGCGCACGTCAACCCAAGCACCCCACCCACCCGCCCCTTCAACCACCGTCTGCCCCACCTGTGACAGAGACTGTAGGTCCCGCATTGGACTCATCAGTCACCTGAGAACTCATTTTTAGTGTGGAAGCAAGTCATCCTCGGTTCCGAGGGACTGCCTAAGAAGAAGAGAAGAAGAAGCAAGATCCCACAAACAGAAAATGAGATGGATGACCCAGTTAATCTGTGCTTGGTTGAGGGATAAATATTGGCCAGGACACCGGGGAGAACTCCCTGCTCTTCCTCCAATAGTGCCGTGGGATCTTTAACATCCACCCGAGAGAGCAGACGGGGTGTCGGTTTAATGTCTCATCTGAAAGACGGCACCTGCGACAGTGCGGCGCTCCCTCAGTACTGCACTGGGAGTGTCAATTTAGATTATGCGCTCAAGTTTACCGCGGCTCTAAGATCTTCTAACTCAGAGGGGTGAGTGCTACCAACTGAGCCAAGCCAAGCCAGAACATGTTAATAGAGATTAGGATGTTAGATGAGTTGCTAACATTCCAGATTGGGAGAGATGGGTACCAGAGGGATAGGTGTCAATGGACTGACTAGCCCTTTCACATCCTTGATCTTTTGGGATCCAAGCAAGTGTCATTGGATAGTGACGAGCAATGGGAACTCTCATCCCTAGTATAACGACACTGAGACCGGTTGTAACTCCCTTAATGGCACCCTGGCTGAACGTGGCTCAATTGTTCAACCAGACAGTGCATCTAAAACCCGAGCCATCGGGGTGCTCTGAATATATTGTTACTAAACAGGGGGCGGCTGCAGGGAACCACTCCAGAGAATCTAGCACACAATTTAGGGTGACACTCCCAATGCCAGTACCGAGGGAGCGCTGCACTGCACAGATGCTGCCTTTCAGATGAGACATTAAACCGAGGTCCTGTCTGCTCTCTCAGGTGGATATAAAAGATCCCATGGCACTATTGGAAGAAGAGCAGGGGAAGTTCTCCCCGGTGTCCTGGGCCAATATTCATCCCTCAACCAACATCACTAAAACATGATCCGGTCATTATCACATTACTGTTTGTGGGAGCTTGCTGTGCGCAAATTGGCTGCCGCGTTTCCTACATTACAACAGTGACCACACTTCAAAATAAGTACTTCATTGGCTGTAAAGCGCTTTGGGACGTCCTGAGGTCATGAAAGGCGCTATAGAAATGCAAGTCTTTTCTTTTAGTAATGAGAGAATGTGGGACTCTTGACTGTTCAGAGGAGAAACATTAAACAAACAAAAATATGAATCATGAATTCTGCGGCCTAAACAAATAATCAAAGGGAGGATTGTCATTATATGGTAGGAAAATCTCCAGGTGACAGACTTGTAGCAACAAATGGCGTAGCCATGGGAACAGTTACCTGTGGTGCAGGATTTTTGGAGGTTCACTGCTGGGCGGAGACCTGTCAGCACCCATGAACCTGCCTGTTGATGCCACGGGCGACAGGAGTTATCAGGCATTATTCAGAGATGGCCTTCCCCTTCCCAGCGGAGAGAAATTAAACTATGAGCGGTGCGACCTCGAGCACCTACTGTGCATGTCTGCTGACAGACACAAGTGGCTCGAAGCAGAGCAACACAGAGAAGGCCCCAAACCTCCCTTAGTGGTGTTGATTGAGGATAAATATTGGCCAGGACACCAGGGGAGAATTTCTTTGCTCTTCTTCAAAATAGTGGCCATGGGATCTTTTACGTCCACCTGAGGGAGCAGACGGGGCCTCGGTTTAACGTCTCATCCGAAAGACGGCACCTCCGACGGTGCCGTGCTCCCTCAGTACTGTACTGGGGTGTCAGTCTGGATTTTGTGCTCAGGTCCCTGGAGTGGGAGTCAAACCCACAACTTTCTGACTCAGAGGCGAGAGAGTGCTACCAACTGAGCCCTGACTAACGCCGTAAACCTAGACCAGGGATTGTACATGGGACCTTGCCAGTCTGTGCGGCCCTGGCATTACACTGTGGGACACTGGCTGAACATGGTGGAGATTCCTTCTCTGCTAGTGTAACAGAGGCGTGAACCCGTCTAAATATATAAATCTGCTAGACCATCAGAGAGAGGAATTCCAGACAAACAGGTTAAGCGTTAGTCAGTAACTGTTCCACGGGTAATCCAGGGTTGATGGTTTCAGCTTCACATCGGGCGGTGCATTAGCACCCGAGACTCGGCGGAGGGGGTTGGGGGGGTGGGGGGGTTCCTCTTCAGTAGTTGGCCTGGAGATGCCCGTGTAGACTTCTCCTGGCCGTAACCCCTGGAGAAATGGCGGAATCGACCGCTAACGTCCTTTCTCCGGGTTTTTCCACTTTAGTTACAGCTGGAGATCGGGAGAAGCCACGTGGGAGTGATACCTCATAACATCAAGTTAACGGGATGTTTCGTAAGCAGAGAAAACAAAGAAAGAACTTGCATTTCTACAGCGCCTTTCACGTCTTCAGGACATCCCAAAACGCTTTACAGCCAACGAAATACTTTTTGAAGTGTAGTCACTGGTAATGTAGGAAACGCAGCAGGCAATTTGCACTCAGCAAGCTCCCACAAACAGCAATGTGATAATGACCAGATAATCTGTTTTTGTTATGTTGATTGAGGGATAAATATTGGCCAGGACACTGGGGAGAACTCCCCCTGCTCTTCTTCAGAATAGTGCCATGGGATCTTTTACATCCACCTGAGAGGGTAGACGGGGCCTCGGTTTAATGTCTCATCTGAAAGACGGCCCCTCCGACAGTGCAGCACTGCACTGGAGTGTCAGCCTAGCTTTATGTGCTTAAGGCTCTGGAGTGGGACTTGAACCTACAACCTTCTGACTCAGAGGCAAGAGTGCTGCCAACTGAGCTACTGGCAATAGGGGATGGGCAGTAAACATGGCCTTGTCACACCTTGAACACAAGTTTAAAAATAAAATGCGTGCTTCATCATCACTCTTTACACCTGGCCCCTTAACATTCAATCCCATCCAGCGTTAATTTTCCAGCTATTTTTTGGAAGCAATTAATCATGGCATCACTGAAAAGGCAAACCCAGCTGCATGCAGTGAGGACAAACTGCGTTGCATTATCTCTTTCACCCAAAACAAGGGCAGCTTCCTGGAAAAACATATTTTTCCAGCGCATAACTCTTCCCGTCAGCGGAGGCCAGATTGCAACAGGTGCGCCCCAGAGGGGAGACAGGAGAGGGCGCCTCGGAGGCAGGTCGCTGGACACACAAGACTAAGTCACGAGGGAAAGGCTGGAGAAATGTTCAGGGGTTTAAGCTTCGAGCGAAGGCGATGGAGACAGGACCTCACAGATGGTTACCAAACATAAAAGTTATAGAAAAGAACACTATTTCAAACAAATCTATCACAGTTAGAGGGGGCACAGGGTCAAACTGTGTAAAAAAGAAAAGATTTCTTTTTCTACAGCACCGTTCATGACCTAAGGACGATATAAAGTGCTTTACAGCCAATGAATTACTTTTGAAGTGGAGTCACTGTTGTAACGTAGGAAACTTGGCAGCCAATTTGCGCACAGCAAGCTCCCACAAATAGCAGTGTGATAAATTATCATATCATCTGTTTTTACTGATGTTGGTTGAGGGATGAATATTGGGCAGGACACCGGGGAGAACTCCGCCTGCTCTTCTTCCAGTAGTGGCCGTGGGATCTTTTACATCCACCTGAGAGAGCAGACGGGGCCTCGGTTTAACGTCTCATCCGAAAGACGGCACCTCCGACAGTGCGGCGCTCCCTCAGTACTGCCCCTCCGACAGTGCAGTGCTCCCTCAGTACTGCCCCTCTGACAGTGCGGCGCTCCCTCAGTACTGCCCCTCTGACAGTGCGGCGCTCCCTCAGTACCACCCCTCCGACAGTGCGGCGCTCCCTCAGTACTGCCCCTCCGACAGTGCGGCGCTCCCTCAGTACTGCCCCTCCGACAGTGCGGCGCTCCCTCAGCACTGCCCCTCCGACAGTGCGGCGCTCCCTCAGTACTGCCCCTCCGACAGTGCGGCGCTCCCTCAGTACTGCCCCTCCGACAGTGCAGCGCTCCCTCAGCACTGCCCCTCCGACAGTGCGGCGCTCCCTCAGTACTGCCCCTCCGACAGTGCAGCGCTCCCTCAGTACTGCCCCTCCGACAGTGCAGCGCTCCCTCAGTACTGCCCCTCCGACAGTGCGGTGCTCCCTCAGTACTGCCCCTCCGACAGTGCAGCGCTCCCTCAGTACTGCACTGCGGGGGAGGGCTCGTACAATTCACACAAAGAGGGATCAACACATTGAATTGACTTTGACTGGTGTAGTGCAGGCAAAAATCCCCAGAATCATTTCAGAAATGGTCATATGCTGAAATGGGGGAGGTTGAGGGGGCTGCCTGCATGACAGAGCTAGAACGACACAATGTCCTTCCTCATCTTTGTCTGTTGTGTGATTTTTTTGAAGCATTTTTGCTGGGGCGCTGACCCACTGCTTTGCAGAAACTTTCTGATCTAATCCTGACTCTGGACTGAGGCCTGATCCTCTAGTTCTGTGGTCATGGTCGGCGGCTATTCTACCACTGGGGACATCACAGCCGGAGCCCGCTCCTTTCTCACCCAATGTCCACGAACATGCGCTTTCCACCTTGGATCGCTGAATGCCGATTGGGAGCAGCAACTTTGCTGAGACGGGGACACTGAGGTTAAGCACAGCTGAGATCAGGTAACTCAGCACAGAGCAGGGACTGAAAGTGGAACCGCCCCAGTCTGTAGTGCTCAGTACCACACCAGGTGGTTAGACACAGAGGAGTGTTTTTTGTGCTTGGGGAATATATTAAATTACTTTGCTAACTGCGGGTGCACGTTTACTGCTGATTTCCAAGTTAGGAAGCAAGATGTGAAAAGAGAAGGTGGAAACTGAGAGGTGTTCAAAATCCTGAATGGTTTTGAGTGGGTCAATAGTGAAAGATTGCCGGCACTGGTTGGTGAATCGCCTTTACTCCTGCTCCTATCTTCTATGTTTCTATAGGGTAATGAATTTGGATGATCAGCCATGATCTCATTAAATGGCGGAACAGGCTCGAGAGGCCGAATGGCCTACTCCTGCTCCTATCTTCTATGAATCGGTAACGAGGAGGCACAGACTGAGGATTAGCACTGAAAGAATGAAGGGAGAGGTTAGAAGAAGTGATTTCACACAACGACTTGTACTTATACAGCGCCTTCAATGTAGTAAAACGCCCCAAGGCACTTCACAGGAGCGATTATCAAACAAAATTTGACACATAAGGAGATATTGCAACAGGTCACCAAAAGCTTGGTGAAAGAGGTCGGTTTTAAGGAGATTCTTAAGGGAGGCGAGGGAAGTGGAGAGGTTTAGGGAGGGAATTTCAGAGCTTAGGGCTCAGGCAGCTGAAGGCACGGCCGCCAGCATTGGAGCGATTAAAATCGTGACTCAATGAGTCCATGGCATGTAAATCAGGTGCCTTGATGTAATCTGCAGTTCGAAATGGAAAGAGTTCTAATGTACAGCCTGACAACGCGCGTCTGATGCAGTCAAACTTGAATTCTGACAACTTACCAAATATTCAAAGATTGGACCTCAAAGAGGTCAACCAAAAACCACCACCCGGGCACGCCCCCTCACCGATCCCACCAACCCGCTCTCATTTTCTCATCACCCATCCGGAAAATGCCAACCAGGATGTCTTCTGAAGGCGCTTTTCCCTTGTAAGAAAAGAAAGCTGGAAAGAACTTGCAATTATATAGTGCCGTTCACGACCTCAGCACATCACAAAACGCTTTACAACCATTGAAGTAAGCCATTGTGATAATATAGGAAACGCGGCAGCCAAATTGTGCACAGCAAGCTCCCTCAAAAATGTGATAATGACAGGATAATCTGTATTACTGATGTTGATTGAGGGATAAATATTACAGTCACTGCAGCTTCCCAGAGTGTGGGAACTTCCGTTACCGACGATTTTAATGCCTGATCCGCTAATGGTAACTTCTTGATTGCGCTGTATCTGCCCTGGGAGTGTTTGATGGGACAGTGTAGAGGGAGCTTTACTCTATATCTAACTCGTGGTGTACCTGCCCTGGGAGTGTTTGATGGGACAGTGTAGAGGGAGCTTTACTCTGTATCTAACCTGTGCTGTACCTGCCCTGGGAGTGTTTGATGAGACAGTGTAGAAGGAGCTATACTCTGTATCTAACCCTTGCTGTACCTGCCCTGGGAGTGTTTGATGGGACAGTGTAGAGGGAGCTTTACTTTGTATCTAACCCTTGCTGTTCCTGCCCTGGGAGTGTTTGATGGGACAGTGTAGAGGGAGCTTTACTCCATATCTAACCCACGCTGTACCTGCCCTGGGAGTGTGTGATGGGACAGTGTAGAGAGAGTTTTACTCTGTATCTAACCCTTGCTGTACCTGCCCTGGGAGTGTTTGATGGGACAGTGTAGAGGGAGCTTTACTCTGTATCTAACTCGTGCTGTACCTGCCCTGGGAGTGTTTGATGGGATAGTGTAGAGGGAGCTTTACTCTGTATGTAACCTGCGCTGTACCTGCCCTGGGAGTGTTTGATGGGACAGTGTAGAGGGAGCTTTACTCCATATCTAACCCGTGCTGTACCTGCCCTGGGAGTGTGTGATGGGATAGTGTAGAGAGAGTTTTACTCTGTATCTAACCTGTGCTGTACCTGCCCTGGGAGTGTTTGATGGGACAGTGTAGAGGGAGCTTTACTCCATATCTAACCCGTGCTGTACCTGCCCTGGGAGTGTTTGATGGGATAGTGTAGAGGGAGCTTTACTCCATATCTAACCCGTGCTGTACCTGCCCTGGGAGTGTAGAGGGAGCTTTACTCTGTATCTAACCTGTGCTGCACCTGCCCTGGGAGTGTGTGATGGGACATTGTACAGGAAGATTTACTCTGCATTGTAAGATTTTGGATCACAGGTCACACACAGATTATCCAAAGGGTCTTAGGAGTCATAGGTCACTTTATTAAAGAGCGGCAGTTTTAAGTATAATCAAATACAACATGCAATAAGAATAGACATGGTAGACATACAACCCGTAACAGATGAGAAGGGCTCACCGACCCCTGAACGGACGGATGGATGTACGGATGGACGTCGAGACAGAACGGTGGTCTCGGATCCCTGCAGCCTGTGGCAGTGGTCTCTTCCTCTCTGGTCGTCCCCCGAGCGGGCGGAGGTGTTAGGCCGAGGCCCGTATGGATCCACTTCAGAGGTTGAGCTTGAACAAGGCGTTAAGCTGAAGCTAGCATAAGATTCACCTCAGTGGAAGCTCTCCCCCTCACCCCTCACTGCCTCCCTGGGGAAGCTCTCCCCTCCCTTTCGGCCGCCTGTTTATATACCTTATTTTGCGGGGCCGGTGGACACCTTACGTCAATCATTTGTTACCCATTCAATTGGCCAATTACAGGGGAATAGGTACGTATGACAGCCCCCTCCCAGCCTCATAAGGTAATTTTCCTCCTTATCTCTGTTCTAAAGGTCTTCTTGCCCTCTTGTAGACAGCTTGTTTATCCTACGGCTCCTTGCTGCATCCCTTATCAGGTCTAGCTATGCCCACTCGAAGGCCTGTTTTTGTGATCTGACTTTGTAATTCAGCTCTCTTTACAACTCTTTTTCTGACATGACTGGAATCCTTCTGTGTCATCAACTTTGGCAAACTGCTGAGCTAGGGACCCCGTAACTGACTATTATTTCTTCCAATCCACGATTTCTTACATCTCCCCACCTTGAGAAGGAAATATCCTTAATGACTTCTCACAATTGGTTCTTGACTAATCTAGCTAGTTGTAAGTTATCGGCCCGCTGATACTATTCATGCCCAGGGATGCTGGCTGGCGTTATCAGCTACTTCCCACCACTTGTAGTCCCCTAATTTGCTTTTTGCTTTCTCAACTCGGGCGTTAGTTAGTAGGGAGACTCAGAAATGAAGATTTCCCCCTTCTTTACAGTCCATTCCTTTGAGGGGAAGGAGCAACCTCTGACCCCTTACTTAAATTCAATTCACTGTTCCGGTGTTTCAATTCTGCCCCGCCTGGGTGTTTCAATTCTGCCCCGCCTGGGGTAGCCTCTGTTTCTTCTATCTTTCCTGATCTTAACCTGCCTGGGGTCTCCTCTACATTGCTTCGGATCTTCTCTTTTGGTGTGCTGAATTAATTTGCTAATGCTGGTTAGTCATAGGCATGAGTACACAATTGGCTTGTGCATCAAAGTCTTACTACACGGGGTACATATATCAAATACACTATCATTACAAGTTGGAGAACTACCAGAGCGTGTGAAATAATATGAACCTAAGGGTGTGCTGATATATTAAGCCCAGTATCCCACCAGTGTGAATCGTCCCCTATGCTGTCGATTTCAATATCTATTCTCGAGTTGTCTTGTTCCAAAACATAAAAATGCTTTCGGGAGGAGTTCAGTCACATCACAAGCCCACTGAAGCCCTCAGACAACAGGGGACTGTCGTACCCGAATTGTGCCACATAATTGTGCAGCTCATACTTAAGTATCTCATTTACTGTCAGTTTTACTTGAGCATAGGTTTTGATACTGAGTAAAACATGTTGGTTGATGGGACAGGTCCTGTTAGACCCGTAAAGCATGGTAGTTGCGGTAGTATTGACACAGGAGGCACCACCCAAACCACCTCATACTGGATTCGTACTGGCTTTTCCCACGCTCTGTGACCGACAAAACACAATTGTGACAGTCACAGTTAAATTCAGTCTTGCAATCATTTCAAGCGACACTACAGTTTAACATCTAATCAACAAATCATGGACTTAAAAGATTCTCCAGATCTCTTTTATTCATATCGATCTTGTGGAAAATTCTTGCTGAATATGAATTTTCCCTAGCCTCAATTGTCCCAATCCAAATTCCATGTAATTCTGTGTTTCAACTTCAATTTCAATCCCTCTATCAGGTACCAGTGTATTTAACTCTATTCTGATTGTTTCATTAATTAGATAGTTTCTCGATGGAGTATGTGTCAGTGCTTTAAAAGTTGTCTCACTCACTGAGCCACATTAACCATTTCATGTTGTGCTGTTATCAACTAGCTAAGCATGTCTGAGACCCGTTCTTCAGTCCGGATAGTAATTGCTTCATACATAACAAATCACATTTGCACAATCACACCGGTATCTCAATGTCATGCCACACATTCCATCTGATACAAGCCATTCTCGGGCTTTCAGGTGATCTTATCAAAAGATTGGCTGGAGATCTTTGCTCATCTTCCACCGCATTGTCCCGATGTCTCGGGTAGTGGGCAGACTATCAAATTCAGTTTACTTAAAAAGTCCATTACAGGCAGGGACACAAATGTCTCCAAGAGAAAGCTATCAATTTACTATTCGTAACTACACTTTCCTGACTTTCACTAGAAAGTTAGGAAAATTCTCATTTGGTAGTGTAATTTTCCTGTCTCAATCTTACATCTTAAGTGGGGCATCCCATTAATTATCATTCATATCTCATTCATGAGCCCTGGAGGAACTTTACTGTCCAGTACAATATTAAAGATAGAAAACATAGATCAAAGTTGTTTGGTGAACCAATTAAAAAAAAAACAGCTGCCAGCGGATAGGGTTAACTCCTTTGCAGGTTTATAAGAAGGAGGAGCAAATATTGTCACACGCATGCAATTGCGTCACTTTATGTAAAAAAAAAAATAATTTCCCGATCAAAACTTTTTTTTCCAAGTCTATGGAGGTGAAATTCGATTATGCCCCGTTTGGAAGTACTGCCCCAGCTGCTAAATTCAGCTTGCCGCCCCGGCAAGGAAGCGGAGCGCTATCTCGGGCGCTCCACTTCCTCTCGGGGCGGTGTCGGGGCGCAAAGCACGATAGCGCCAGAGTGCTATGTGTAGCGCTGACACATTTCAGCGCTCCTCCCTTTCCGTTAAAGGGGAGAGACACTGCGCGCTCTGCAGGGCCTCCGATGGTCCACACTAGCCCACCAGGGCGGTGTGGTACTGGGCTGCGCGATGACGGCCATGGACCAGGCCAAAGGCCACCACAGAGGGTCGACCTGCAGGTCGTCCAAAAAAAATTAAATGGCGGCGCGGGTCGCGGCCGCACCTCCCTTTAATTAGCGCCCCGTGAGCAGAGGTCGGCCTGGCTCGCGACCTGCGAGGCTGGCGCTGGCACTGCCCATGGCAGCCTCGCCAGGCACAGCCGAATTTCTGCTGCGGGGCGGTAAGTGGTTGCAGCGCACGGCAACGACATCATCGCCAGCGACGTAGCGGCCCAGGGCGCTACCATTGGGGGCGCGGCGCTATTGGCTAGTGCCTCAGTAGCACCCTGCCGAATATCTCGGGGTGCGCTCCCCCACCTGGACGATAAGCCCTCTGCGCCCCGTTAGTGCCCTCGGAAGCGCTAACGCCAGGCGCAAAAGAGCCGAATTTCACAGCCTATATACCTTCAACACTTCCTTAGGAATTAAAAATCCGCTAAAACAGCAGAAATTATAAGTAACGCTGTCATTATTAACTTTAAATAAAACATTCTTATCAGGGAAGACAGCATTTTAGATTAAACTCCAATTGTTTTAAAACTTTTTTAGCATTTTTTTTAATAGGTTTCCAAACCTAAGATATTCCAGTACAGCCATGATGTTTAACAAGGAGAATCACCTCACATGTCCCAAAATGAAACATTTAAGAAATTCAAAACTGCCAATCTTTTTTGAGAATCTCTTGTACAGAACTAGAAACTCTCACATAATTTAAAATAACTGTAATTTCACTGTGGACACAATGTAAGTCGGGGTTTTATAATTTAATAGTTAACCTCAATAATTCCAATTTAATTCAGACCAAATTACTATTAACTAAACATGATACAGAACAGATAAAAAAGAACAACAAAAAACACAGTAAGTTACATCATATTTCTCTTTGTTCTTTCTTCAGATGCCTTTTCAAATGACTAAAAATACTGAATACAACTGGAGAAAAATTAGTTTTCACATTTAAACAAAACAAATCAAACTGCTTTGGAAAATTCACAATAACAACCGCAACGCCAAGGTTAAATCTATGACTGAAACTTAATCTTTTGTTAAACAAACTTTTTGTTTTTCTCAGGTTTTCCACACCAGCTTACCTTAAATTGTAGTTCAAAGTTTTTTTTCCCAATTCTGGTTGCACAATCTTATTCGCACATTCTTAAAACATCCAAAATCCAAGACAAGACTACAAAGGGTTAAATGGCTTTTAGCACAGAGAAGTGGGTGGACCTAAAACAAACATAACTGGCACTTTCTTTTAAAGACAGACTTTCAGACAAAAGGAATACTGTAACTTCTTAAACATTCATAGATGCTTTGTAAAAAGACATTAACATTCACACTGAAAACAAAAAAAAAACCTGTAGAACAGCAAAAAAGAGACATGACCCAAAATTTCCTCATCCATCTCTTGTTTTAATTCTGAGGAACACACAGCCAGGAGGACCTGTTTAAGGTCGCCCCCTTCTAGTTCCGGATGAGTGACCTTAAAAATTCTCCACCGCGGCCTGAGATCAAGGGGGCTGGTGTTCATGTCCACCGTCCCCAGGTCATCCTTTAGTGCCCTGACATCAACAGCGGTTAGGGGCCTACGCGGGGTCGTGGTGACCGTTTCTACCTCATCACTAGTGGTCGAGGAGAGTTGGCTGCTGCCCGGCTCTTGGTCAGTCTGGCGCTTAGGCTGGCGTGCAGCTTTGGCTCAGGTGACCACACACACTGGTATCGTCTCACTTGCCTTGCCATCCTTGTATTGTGGAGGTGGAGTAGAGGGGGTCGGGTCCTCAGCTAGGTTGTCACAACAAGGGCTGGGATCTCTCGGTTTGATTTTGGAGACTACTGCCCGTTGTTGGCCAATTTGTGCCTGAAGCTGTTGGATTTTTGCTAAACACGAGGTGTGGTCTGCTTCAGGAGAGGCGATGGTTTGGTGCCGGTCTAATTCCCTCAGAGCCCCTCTTGCATCTTCTAATCCCTCACCTAATCTGGTATTCTCTGCCTGTAACTCGATATTTCGTTCTCGTATTTGTTCCAGCTTTTTCTGTGTATAACATGCCTTGCCATGCCCTTTCTGTTCCCATTGTAACTGATGGCAATGTTTTCCTGCCAACCTTTGCTTTTTTTCTGTAGCTTATCGGCCTGCTCTTTTAACTCTTTGTTTTTTTTTGGCCTGTCTAGAATGCAATCATAGTTCCCATCACACTCCTCTAGAATTTTTAGAATGTCCATCGCTCCAGAAGCGCCGGTCTTCTCTGTCAGGCTATCCATCAACTGTTCCCGGTGCTATTTTTTAAAAATCCGTTCCTGGGACGTGGGTGTCGCTGGCAAGGCCAGCATTTATTGCCCATCCCTAGTTGCCCTTGAGAAGGTGGTGGTGAGCCACCTTCTTGAACCGCTGCAGTCCGTGTGGTGAAGGTGCTCCCACAGCGCTGTTAGGGAGGGAGTTCCAGGATTTTGACCCAGCAACAATGAAGGAACGGCCGATATATTTCTAAGTCAGGATGGTGTGTGACTTGGAGGGGAACTTGGAGGTGCTGGTGTTCCCATGCGTCTGCTGCCCTTGTCCTTCTAGGTGGAAGAGGTCGTGGGTTTGGGAGGTGCTGTCGAAGAAGCCTTGGCGAGTTGCTGCAGTGCATCTTGTAGATGGTACACACTGCAAGAATGGTGCACCGGTGGTGGAGGGAGTGGATGTTTAAGGTGGTGGATGGGGTGCTAATCAAGCGGGCTGCTTTGTCCTGGATGGTGTCGAGCTTCTTGAGTGTTGTTGGAGCTGCACTCATCCAGGCACGTGGAGAGTATTCCATCACACTCCTTATTTATGCCTTGTAGATGGTAGAAAGGCTTTGGGGAGTCAGGAGGTGAGACACTCGCCGCAGAATACCCAGCCTCTGACCTGCTCTTGTTGTCACAGTATTTATGTGGTTGGTCCAGTTAAGTTTCTGGTCAACGGTGACCCCCAGGATGTTGATGGTAATGCCATTGAATGTCAAGGGGCGGTGTTTTGACTCTCGCTTGTTGGAGATAGTCATTGCCTGGTACTTCTGTGGTGCGAATGTTACCTGCCACTTATCAGCCCAAGCCTGAACGTCGTCCAGGTCTTGTTGCATGCGGGCATGGACTGCTTCATTATCTGAGGAGTTCTGAATGGCACTGAACACTGTGCAGTCACCAGCGAACATCCCCATTTCTGACCTTATGCCAACGCCATTGTATCTCTGGTTTCACTTATTTGACATGCTCCCTCTAACTCTCCCAGAGAGTTCCCTACCCAGTCTAAGCGTCGATCATGCGCGGTCGACCAAGTCTTCCCGGCTCTCACAACACCGAGGTCTGTATGACTCGCGCTCTGTGATCCCACTTCAGACACCACTGTAAGAATTTGGATCACAGGTCACACACAAATTACCCAAAGGGTCTTACGAACATACGAAGTAAGAGCAGGAGTAGGCCACACGGCCCCTCAAGCCTGCTCTGCCATTCAATAAGATCATGGCTGATCATCGACCTCAACTCCACTTTCCCGCCCTATCTCCATATCCCTTGATTCCCCTAGAGTCCAAAAATCTATTGATCTCAGCCTTGAATATCCTCAAAGACTCAGCATTCACAGCCCTCTGGGGCAGAGAATTCCAAAGATTCACAACCACCTGAGTGAAGAAATTCTTCCTCATCCCAGTCTTAAATGGCCGACCCCTTATCCTGAGACTATGCCCCCTGGTTCTAGACACTCCAGCCAGGGGAAACAACCTCTCAGCATCTACCCTGTCAATCCCCCTCAGAATCTTGTATGTTTCAATGTGATCACCTCTCATTCTTCTAAACTCCAGAGAGTATCGGCCCAATCTACTCAATCTCTCCTCATAGGACAGCCCTCTCACCCCAGGAATCAATCTAGTGAACCTTCGTTGCACCGCCTCCAAGGCAAGTCTATCCTTCCTCAGATAAGGAGACCAAAACTGTGCACAGTACTCCAGGCGTGGTCTCACCAAGGCCCTGTACAATTGTAGCAAGACTTCCTTACTCTTATACTCCAACCACCTTGCAATAAAGGCCAACATGCCATTTGCCTTCCATATTGCTTGCTGTACCTGCATGCTAGCTTTCTGTGTTTCTTGCACAAGGACACCCAAATCTCTCTGAACACCAACATTTCAAAGTTTCTCACCATTTAAAAAATATTGGGGGAGAAATTCGGTGGGCTGCGCCACCAGTTAGCGCCTAAAGAGGGCACTCAGTGGCTTTAGCGCCACTGGCCACGCCTCCCGCGATATTTAGCTGGGGCACTAATGGCGGCGTTAGCCTGTTGCGCTGCACCGCCACCGATGACGTCATCAGTGTGCACAGCGCCCCGCTACCGCCCTGATTGCGATATTTGGCAGCGACCGCCTCTGTAGTGCCGCTCGCTAATCGCACCCGGTTCACGGGGCCTCCCTGTGGCGGCTGTGGCGCAAATTAAGGTGGAGGTGCGGGGCGGCCATTTTTTCCGGCGGCCGCCTGCCAGCACCTCCGTCCCCGGCCTCTTGTTCTCCCCCCGCGGCATTGCCGGCTGTTTTCCGAGAGCCCGGCACTTCTCCTGGGTGCCGGGCTCTTTTGCCGGCACTCGCGATCGCTCATCGCGCTGGTGCAGGCCCCTCCCCCTTAAGAATGGGAGGAAGGTCTGCAGTACCCCAGCGCGCTGTGCCGCGGCGTGTGACGCTGCGGCACGTTGTGCTGCGATATTCAGTTTCAGCGCCCTAAGAGGGACGCGGAGCGCCTCGAGCCTCGCCCCGTGTCCCTCTTGGGGCGCTCAAGCTGAATTTCCGGCGATCGCTGCTGCTCCGATCGCAGCGCAAAATCTGGCGCCCAGGCGAGCTTGGCACCCCGTTTGCAGCTCCACCCAATTTCTCCCCCATTCTGTTTTTCTATTCTTCCTACCAAAGTGAATAACCTCATATTTCTCTACATTATCCTCCCATCTACCACCCTACTGCCCACTCACTTAGTCTCTCTATATCCCTTTGCAGATACTTGGTGTTCTCCTCACAGCTCATTGTCCCACCTAGCTTTGTATCATCAGCAAACTTGGATACATTACATTCGGTCCCTTCATCTAGGTCGTTAATATAGATTGTAAATCGCTGAGCCCTCAACACTGATCCTTGCAGCACCCCACTAGTTACAGCCTGCCAACCTGAAAAAGACCTGTTTATCCCTACTCTCTGTTTTCTGTCTGTTAACCAATCCTCTATCCATGCTACTATATTAACCCCAACCCCATGAGCCCTAATCTTGTGTAATAATCTTTTATGTGACACCTTATCGAATGCCTTTTGGAAATCAAAATATAATACATCCACTGGTTCCCCTTTATCTACCCTGCTAGTTACATCCTCAAAAAACTCTAATAAATTTGTCAAACACGATCAGTGTTTGACAGGACAGTGTAGAGGGAGCTTTACTCTCTATCTAACCCATGCTGTGCCTGCCTGGGAGTGTTTGACAGGACAGTGTAGAGGGAGCTTTATTCTGTATCTAACCCCATGCTGTACTTGCCCTGGGAGTGTTTGATGGGACAGTGTAGAGGGAGCTTTACTCTGTATCTAACCCGTGCTGTACCTGCCCTGGGAGTGTTTGATGGGACAGTGTAGAGGGAGCTTTACTCTGTATCTAACCCATGCTGTACCTGCCCTGGGAGTGTTTGATGGGACAGTGTAGAGGGAGCTTTACTCTGTATCTAACCCGTGCTGTACCTGCCCTGGGAGTGTTTGATGTGACAGTGTAGAGGGAGCTTTACTCTGTATCTAACCCATGCTGTACCTGCCCTGGAAGTGTTTGATGGGACAGTGTAGAGGGAGCTTTACTCTGTATCTAACCCGTGCTGTACCTGCCCTGGGAGTGTTTGATGTGACAGTGTAGAGGGAGCTTTACCCTGTATCTAACCCGTGCTGTACCTACCCTGGGAGTGTTTGATGGGATAGTGTAGAGGGAGCTTTACTCTGTATCTAACCCGTGCTGTACCTGCCCTGGGAGTGTTTGATGGGGCAGTGTAGAGGGAGCTTTACTCTGTATCTAACCTGTGCTGTACCTGCCCTGGGAGTGTTTGATGGGGACAGTGTAGAGGGAGCTTTACTCTGTATCTAACCCGTGCTGTACCTGCCCTGTGAGTATTTGACGGGACAGTGTAGAGGGAGCTTTACTCTGTATCTAACCCGTGCTGTACATGCCCTGGGAGCGTTTGATGGGACAATGTAGAGGGAGCTTTACTCTGTAACTAACCTGTGCTGTAGCTGCCCTGGGAGTGTTTGATGGGACAGTGTAGAGGGAGCTTTACTCTGTATCTAACCCGTGCTGTACCTGTCCTGGGAGTGTTTGATGGGACAGTGTAGAGGGAGCTTTACTCTGTATCTAACCCCGTGCTGTACCTGCCCTGAGAGTGTTTGATGGGACAGTGTAGAGGGAGCTTTACTCTGTATCTAACCCCGTGCTGTACCTGCCCTGGGAGTGTTTGATGGGACAGTGTAGAGGGAGCTTTACTCTGTATCTAACCCGTGCTGTACCTGCTCTGGGAGTGTTTGATGGGGACAGTGTAGAGGGAGCTTTACTCTGTATCTAACCCGTGCTGTACCTGCCCTGGGAGTGTTTGACGGGACAGTGTAGAGGGAGCTTTACTCTGTATCTAACCCGTGCTGTACCTGCCCTGGGAGTGTTTGATGGGACAGTGTAGAGGGAGCTTTGCTCTGTATCTAACCCGTGTTGTACCTGCTCTGGGAGTGTTTGACGGGACAGTGTAGAGGGAGCTTTACTCTGACAGTGGATAGGCAATGGCAAACATTCAAAGACCGAATGGATGAACTACAGAATTTGTTCATCCCAGTTTGGCATAAAAATAAAACCAAAAAGGTGACCCAACCGTGGCTAACCAGGGAAATTAGGGATAGCATAAGGTCCAAGGAGAGGGCATATAAATTGGCCAGAAAAAGCAATAACCCTGAGGATTGGGAGCAGTTTAGGATTCAACAAAGGAGGACAAAGGGATTAATTAAGAAAGGGAAAATAGAATATGAGAGAAAGCTTGCAGAGAACATAAAAACTGACTGTAAAAGCTTTTATAGATATGTGAAGAGAAAAAGATTGGTGACGTCAAGCGTAGGTCCCTTGCAGTCAGAATCGGGGGAATTTATAATGGGGAACAAAGAAATGGCTGACCAACTAAATACATATTTTGGTTCTGTCTTCACAAAGGAGGACACAAATAACCTCCCAGAGATGCCGGGGAACATAGGGTCTGATGAAAGGGTGGAACTGAAAGAAATCAGTATTTGTAGGGAAATGGTGTTAGGAAAATTGATGGGACTGAAGGCCGATAAATCCCCAGGGCCTGATAATCTACATCCCAGGGTACTTAAGGAAGTGGCCCTAGAAATAGTAGATGCATTGCTGGTCATCTTCCAGAACTCAATAGACTCTGGAACGGTACCCATGGATTGGCGGGTAGCTAATGTTACCCCACTATTCAAAAAAGGTGGTAGAGAAAAGGCGGGGAATTATAGACCGGTAAGCTTGACATCGGTAGTGGGGAAAATGCTAGAGTCCATTATAAAAGATGTAATAGCAGAGCACTTGGAAAGCAGTGACTGGATCGGACAAAGTCAACATGGATTTACAAAAGGTAAATCATGCTTGACTAATCTACTGGAATTTTTTGAGGATGTAACTGGTAAAATAGATAAGGGAGAACCAGTGGATGTGGTGTATTTGGACTTTCAGAAGGCTTTCGATAAGGTCCCACATAAGAGATTAGCATGCAAAATTAAGGCACATGGGATTGGGGGCAAGGTATTGACTTGGATAGAGAACTGGTTGGCGGACAGAAAGCAAAGAGTTGGAATAAACGGGTCGTTTTCCGAGTGGCAGGCAGTGACTAGTGGGGTACCGCAAGGATCGGTCCTAGGACCCCAGCTGTTCACAATATATATTAATGATCTGGACGAGGGAATTGGATGTAATATCTCCAAATTTGCAGACGACACAAAGCTGGGGGGGAGGGTATGCTGTGAGGAGGATGTTGTGAAACTCCAGCACGATTTGGACAGGTTGGGTGATTGGGCAGAAGCATGGCAAATGCACTATAATGTGGATAAATGTGAGGTTATCCACTTTGGTGGCAAAAACAGGAAGGCAGATTATTATTTGAATGGTAATAGTTTGGGAGAAGGGGAAGTGCAAAGAGACCTGGGTGTTCTTGTACACCAGTCGCTGAAGGTAAGCATGCAGGTGCAGCAGGCGGTTAAGAAGGCAAATGGTATGTTGGCCTTCGTAGCAAGAGGGTTCGAGTACAAGAACAAGGATGTCTTGCTACAGTTGTACAGGGCCTTGGTGAGACCACACCTTGAGTATTGTGTGCAGTTTTGGTCACCTTACCTGAGGAAGGACGTTCTTGCCATGGAAGGAGTGCAGCAAAGATTCACCAGGCTGATACCTGGGATGGCAGGAATGACGTATGAGGAGAGATTGGGTCGATTGGGCTTATACTCACTGGAGTTTAGAAGATTGAGAGGGGATCTCATCGAAACCTATAAAATTCTGTCAGGCCTGGACAGACTAGATGCAGGAAGGATGTTTCTGATGGCCGGGGAGTCCAGAACCAGGGGTCATAGTCTAAGGATAAGGAGTAAGCCATTTAGGACTGAAATGAGGAGGAATTTCTTCACCCAGAGAGTGGTGAACCTGTGGAATTCTCTGCCACAGAGGGCGGTGGAGGCCAGTTCATTAAGTATATTCAAGAAAGAGTTGGATATATTTCTTAAGGCTAAAGGGATCAAGGGATATGGGGAGAAGGCAGGGACCGGGTACTGAATTTGGATGATCAGCCATGATCTCATTGAATGGCGGAGCAGGCTCGAAGGGCCGAATGGCCTACGCCTGCTCCTATCTTCTATGTATCTATGTATCTATGTATCTTACCCGTGCTGTACCTGCCCTGGGAGTGTGTGACGGGACAGTGTAGAGGGAGCTTTACTCTATATCTAACTCATATTGTACTTCATCTGCAAGTGCTACACCTTAATGAAGAGCCTTGTGGCGTTTTTCTACATTAAAGGCACTGTGTATGTTAAAGTTGTTACTGACACTAATCCATTCTCCAGCGCTAACACCCCTCAGACTAATGAGAAGAAAATTCAGTAAACCAAAGACAACATGAAAAAGGGATGGGCAAGTGATGGGAAACCGATGCAGAAGCGCTGGCTAATATTAACCCTCTTTAGTTCAGGGACGCTGAGGTCAATTCGACCAGCATAGCTGCCTATCCCGGATGGGATTCAATACTAAGCCTTCTCCGTCAGTCTGGCACTGCCTGACACCGCAAGGTGCCTTTACTCACTCAGCCATCAGCCCAGACAGGGTAGAGTGACTCATGTTGCGTGCACGCCCAGTTGTGTCTCCCGTCTCCTTTAAAATGTGAGCTGCAGGTTGGAAAGCAACCTCAGCTCCTCACCACAGCCGCCCCTCACCTCTGCCTGGCTGCTCCGCAATGGGTCTGACGCAGTCGCTACCTGACTGTGGCAGGCCTGGATTAGCCCTCAGCCAGCAGTAGGCCGCACTCTCAGTCGCCGCGGCAACTGTCTGTCTGTCTCTTCACACAAGTGAGCACTGACCACACCCTCACAGTATCTTATTTTCACACTTTATCCACCACAAAATCAATAGGCAGCTCCCTGATCACTTGCAAAAGCAGTCACGTACTGTTCAATTATCTGATCTGATCTCACTGAATCCTGGAGTGTGAACTTTATCGCGATTGCTCACGCATGTTTGCCATTTTTTGTTCCTCCTTCCTTGCTTTTGTTATAGCCATGAGTACAAAACCTGGAAGATATAACACAATAATTGTGATGCAGTTTTTGGTTGCTGGTAACATTAATATTTACTCTTTCCCTGTTGTTGCCTCGGGTTACACGAGGACTGAGTTGCACAATAACACTAGTTAAACTCTGAGCTGCATTTTGACACTTGACTGCCTTTACAGTTTTTCTTCCCTTCGCTCCCTGAAGGCACTGACTCGAGCTCGGGGTACAGTTCTGTAGGTAAGTGACATTCCTTGAATCGGTCAGCCTTGACGCCAGGGTTGCCAACCCTCCATGGTTGTCCTGGAGTCTCCAGGAATGAAAGATTAATCTCCTGGACACTGCTGCCAGCAACACCCAGGAGAAAAATCACAGGGGCATTAAAAAAAAGTATTTTTTTTTTCATTTTCTTTGAACACTTTTCTTTATTAGTTCTAAAAATATTGGAGAAGGCAAGAAATGGCTGTCTGACTGGACGGTTGGAGGCTGGAGGTCATGTGATGAAACCGCCAGGAATATATCCAACCAGAGTTGGCAACCCTACTTGATGGTGAGTATTGGCAAGCTAGTTGGCCAACGCTTCCCCATTTCTCAACATTCCCTTTGTTGACATCAGAGAAGCACACAGGGCTTGTTTTCCTTTGCTTGCCTGCCTTAGTATTGATGTGGCTGCTCCCATGCACATGTAGCCATCTGCGTATTGCCCAACAGCCCTAAAGGCTGTCGGCTGTACCCGTCTTATCTATCAATGCCATGTACCCATCTGTACACTGATCCAAAGTCTGGGTGCTATTGCTAATACTAATGCACCCCAGATCTGATTATACGCACGCACCTACTATTAGCATACAGCTGGAACATGGTGCCAGGTCTGTGATCACTCATGTGCTGTCCAGGTTCACAAGCTGGCAGCCAAGGCTCATTAATCCTCGTGGTTTGAGGCCAGTCGCACTTCAGCTCTGTGAAAGTTATCAAATACTTAGCGGCAAACTGCACAGTTGGCCTGTAAACTCATCGGAGGGCAACTAAGACAGTCGTGAGGTGGGCGAGAATGACCAAGGTGGTGTGATGGAAGAAGGATGTGCCAGGGAGATGGGTAATCCTAAAGTAGGTGGTTACCCCATTGTCTGCACCAAATGTTATCCTCTCCTGAAGACACTGAGCAATACAGTGGCCATGCCCCGTACCCTTTTGCCCATGTGGCCATTCTTCAGCAGTGAGTGTCGGCAGGCCGTTCAACCATGGGGGTGCATTAATCAGGCCAATCCTGTTCTCATCTAAAGTCCACCTTCCCAGCAGGGAATGGCTGGATCAGAAGCAGGAGGGCAACCAAGCCAAGGGTTCCACCCGAAACAGTAACCTGCCCTTCCCCAAGTTTCCCCTGACGGCTGCGCTGGTTAAGACAACGAGCAGCTGCACCCCACGGAGCAGGAAGGTCCCTGGGGCGGGTGGGGGGTGCGGCGGTCAATCTCTGGTATGGGAGTGAGTTAGCTGATCTCAGTCAGAGTGGTGGTAGGAATGCTACAATTGTCCTCAGTACAGGAAACTTTGTGATATCCGGCACCAACGGGACCGAGCTGTTGCCGTCCCATCAAAACTGCCGGACAAACCAGCGCTAATGTTAAAACATACGGAAGCTTTTGAGCTCCGTATCTAGCAACAAACCCACAGCTTCTAAACAGTCGGTCGTAGCTGGCAAGCGTCTCTGTAGCTAAGCAACAGCTTTAGCTAGACCTTGCAGAGCCTGACTAGTGAAAAAAAAGCAACGAAAAGAAAAAAAACTTACTGAACCGACTCCTGAATTTTGCCGGTGGCTCGAGCATTTCGGACAGTTAACCTCCGGATAAAACAAAGTTTCCTGTACCCTGGCTGGGAGAGGGGGAAAAAAAAGTCACGGTTGCCACTCTGCATTTCTATTCGATGGGCCTTGCTGGAAGGATGTCACGCAGGACTAGAATTTGAGCTGGGTGAGGTATAGGGTTGGCAACTCTGGTTGGATTTAATCCTGGAGGATTCATAACGTTACTGCCCCGCCCGCACACTCCCGCCATCAGTTGCCCAACACGTCCTTCCTCGCAGTGAACCTCCTTCCCACGGCCAATCGGAAAGCAAACAGACTCTTCATGACTCGATTGGATGGTTCTCGACTGTCAAACAGCCTTTATTCCCAACTCCCAATATTTCTTATAACTAATAAGTGAAATCGTTCAAAGAAAATGAAGAAAAAAACACACGCACACAACTTTTAGAACATAAGAAATAGGAACAGGAGTCGGCCATTCGGCCCCTCGAGCCTGCTCCACCATTCAATGAGATCATTGCTGATCATCGACCTCAACTCCACTTTCCTGCACTATCCCCATATCCCTTGATTCCCTTAATATTCAAAAATCTATTGATCTCTGTCTTGAATATACTCAACGACTGAGCCTCCACAGCCCTCTGGGGTAGAGAATTCCAAAGAGTGAAGAAATTCCTCCTCATCTCAGTCCTAAATGGCCGACCCCTTATTCTGAGACTGTGACCCCTGGTTCTAGACTCCCCAGCCAGGGGGAAACATCCTCCCTGCATCTACCCTGTCAAGCACTGTAAGAATTTTGTCTGTTTCAATGAGATCACCTCTCATTCTTCTAAACTCTAGAGAATATAGGCCTAGTCTACTCAATCTCTCCTCATAGGACAATCCCCCCATCCCAGGAACCAGTCTGGTGAACCTTCGTTGCACTCCTTCTATGGCAAGTATATCCTTCCTTAGGTAAGGAGACCAAAACTGTACACAATAATCCAGGTGAGATCTCACCAGGGCCCTATATAATTGCAGTAAGACGTCTTTACTCTTATGCTGAAATCCTCTTGTAATAAAGGCTAACATACCATTGGCTTTCCTAATTGCTTGCTGTACTTGTATGTTAACTTTCAGTGATTCATGTACAAGGAATTGTTTTTAATTGTTTTCTCCCGGGTTTGCTCACAGCAGTGACCTGGAGATGAATCTTCAATTGCTGTAGACTCCAGGACTATCCTAGCAACCCTAGCGAGGCAGTGGAGAGAACCCTGTCCTCATGGAACCAGGCACAGCAGGGAGACAAGGGCCCAGAAATTCGGCTCTCCACGGGTGAGTACGCACGGGGTACTCACCCGTAGGCTGAGTGGAAGTGCGGGTTTCCTGCATGCACTGCGCATGCGTGGGAAACCGGCACTTCCGATCCTCTGAACGAAGGGGTTCAGAGGTCGAACACGCGCGCAGGGGAGGCTGCGCGTGCGCTTTGAACGTAGTTTTTTTTTACAGGTTTTCACGCGAGGTTAAGCCTGTAGGATTTACACATTTAAAAAGCAGGCGTAAGGCCTGCTTTTTAGAAGGTAAGTGGTCAATTAATTAAAATTAAAACATTTTTTCCACAGGTTTATTATTTTTAAATACTTTAAAGCAAGGTAAGTTTATTTTTAGCCCTGTTTTTTTATAAAATTATTTTTTTCAAAAATTTAAATTATTGTTTAAAATAGTTATTTAATGTAATTTGTAGTTTATTGAAAAAGTGTGATTTTTAAAAAATGTATTTGAAGGTTTAATGCTATTTTGAGGCCCGTAGTATTCATAAGTTTTCACAGGTCTTCCTGTCAATCTTATGAATGGGCTTTTCCCTCCTCCTATTGGCTGCCCATGGCTCACGTGATCCCAGGGGACGCATCGCACTAACTACGCCCCTGGGACACGCAAGCACAGCGTGCCGGCAGCTGGGCCAGGCCCCGGAGCGGAATTCCACGGGGCCCTACAGCTCAACTGCCGGCGTGCAAGGTGAGTGCAGGTCGGGGGCTTGCACCTGCGGGAAGCCCCCAACCCGAATTTCTGGGCCAAGGTCTTTGGAAGAGAAGGGGTGAACTTGGTGGAAAAAAGAGGCCAAAGTGTTGATCAACATTATACAACATGAATTTGCAACTCAGTTGCAGTAAGACAATGCCCTGGGGCAACAAACTGCTGAAAAGTGTATCAAAATTCATCTCACGTACTTCCTGCCACTTTACGAGTTGGTGTACAAACCTACCCATGTGGCCTGCCTTCTCTGCCCATTATGATAATTAGCCTCTCCCCAAACCTCAGCAGATCAGAGATCGCTCGAAAGCTATAATCAAGTGTAAGCAATCTCTCTGAACGTCCTTGGTTCTCGGTGGAAACTATCAGCACTGATGTGTGTTGAGTCTGATTACAGGCCTGGCTTCTCTAGCACTCCCCTCATCGGTATTCCACGCTCTAATCTACGCAAACTCCCAACTTGTCCAAGCCTCTGCTGCCTGCGTCTTATCCCGTCCGAAAACCCACACGCCAGCCCTCCCTGTCCAACTGCCAGAAGCCCCAGAGACAGCCAGGATATGGGTTCGAGCCCTGCACCAGAGACACAAGCCCATAATCGAAACTGACATTCTCAGTGCCAGGTACTGAGGGAGCGCCGCACTGTCGGAGGGGTGGTACTGAGGGAGCGCCGCACTGTCGGAGGGGCAGTACTGAGGGAGCGCTGCACTGTCGGAGGGGCAGTACTGAGGGAGCACCGCACTGTCGGAGGGGCTGTACTGAGGGATCGCCGCACTGTCGGAGGGGCGGTACTGAGGGAGCGCCGCACTGTCGGAGGGGCGGTACTAAGGGAGCGCCGCACTGTCGGAGGGGCGGTACTGAGGGAGCGCCGCACTGTCGGAGGGGCAGTACTGAAGGAGCGCCGCAATGTCGCAGGGGCAATACTGAAGGAGCGCCGCATTGTTGGAGGGGCAGTACTGAGGGAGCGCCGCACTGTCGGAGGGGCAGTACTGAGGGAGTGCTGCACTGTTGGAGGGGCAGTACTGAGGGAGCGCCGCACTGTCGGAGGGGCAGTACTGAGGGAGCGCCGCACTGTCGGAGGGGCAGTACTGAGGGAGCGCCGCACTGTCGGAGGGGCAGTACTGAGGGAGCGCCGCAATGTCGGAGGGGCAATACTGAAGGAGCGCCGCACTGTCGGAGGGGCTGTACTGAGGGAGCGCTGCACTGTCGGAGGGGCAGTACTGAGGGAGCGCCGCACTGTCGGAGGTGCCGTCTTTCAGATGAGACGTTAAACCGAGGCCCCGGTGGATGTAAAAGATCCCACGGTCACTATTGGAAGAGCAGGGGGAGTTCTCCCTGGTGTCCTGGGCCAATATTTATCCCTCAACCAACATCACTAAAAACAGATTATCTGATCATTATCACATTGCTGTTTGTGGGAGCTTGCTGTGCGCAAATTGGCTGCCGCGTTTCCTACATTACAACAGTGACCACACTTCAAAAAAATACTTCATTGGCTGTAAAGCACTTTGGGACGTCCCGAGGTGGTGAAAGGCGCTATAGAAATGCAAGTCTTTCTTTCTCAGCACAGGCCGGGGATGGAATATGGGGCCCTCTTGTATAGCTCAGCCACTCACTGGATAAACCATCGCAATCTTTCTTTTTTTTTGTTGCACTTCACGGGTTAACAGCTGGAGCAGAACAAAATTGCTCTGCTTCTCTCGTTGACTCACTCAGCACAGCTTCCGGCCCACTGGTCACGTTGGGCAGCACAGAGAAACCCGACACCCAGAGGGGCGGCCCAGCGCCGAGAGCAGGGTCTGTTTTGTATTCTTGCTCTTCTAGAATGATGTCACTCAGCCGTACTGCTTAAACCTCCTTTGGAGGATGGTTATGTGCGCAGTTACACACCAGCAGGGAATGATGGACGACAGTCAGACACACACCAGCGTGGTTTATAGGTCCCCATATCTTCTCCACTCGTTAATTAGTTCTCGGGATGTGGGCGCATTTATTATCCCTTGTGGGGCTCCTTCTGTGGGACTGTTTGTACAGCTGAGTGCTCATTGAGAGGATATTGACAGTCAACCATATAGAATCATACAGCAGAGGAGGAGGCCATTCGGCCCATCGTGCCTGAGCCGGCACTTTGAAAGAGCTCTTCAATTAGTCCCACTCCTACAGCCCTGCAACTGCATCCTTTTTAAGTATTTATCCAATTCCCTTTTGAAAGTTACTACAGGAAACTTTGGTTTATCCGGAGGTTAACTGTCCGGAATGCTCGATCCACCGGCAAAAATCAGGAGCCGTTTCGTTAGGTTTTTTTTCTTTTCGTTGCTTTTTTTTTACCAGTCAGGCTCTGCAAGGTCTAGCTGAAGCTGTTGCTAAGCTACAGAGACGCTTGCAAGGTACGGCCAACTGTTTAGAAGCTGGGTTTGTTGCCAGATACGGAGCTCAAAAGCTCCGTATGTTTCAACATTAGTGCTGGTTTGTCTGGCAGTTTTGATGGGACGGCAACAGCTCGGTCCCGTTGGTGCCGGATATCACAAAGTTTCCTGTATTGAATCTGCCTCTGCCACCCTTTCAGGCAGCGCATTCCAGAGCATAACAACTCGCTGCGTTAAAAGCATTTCCCCTCATCTCCCCTCTGGTTCTTTTCCAATTATCTTAAAACTGTGTCCTCTGGTTACCGACCCTCCTGCCACTGGACACAGTTTCTCCTTATTTACTCTATCGAAACCCTTCATAATTTTGACCACCTCAATTAAATCTCCCCTGAACCTTCTTCTGCTCTAAGGAGAACAATTCCAGCTTCTCTAGACTCTCCACATAACTGAAGCCCCTCGTCCCTGGTACCATTCTAGTAAATCTATAGGGGTCGATTTTCCTGGAGTTGTCAGGTGGGGTTTCAGGCGTGTGGGGGGGGGAAAATCCCGAATTCGGGTGTCCCGACACCATCCCACCCAAAACCCACCTCCACGTAAGTTTCACAGGAGGCGGGTACCCGCCCCGCACTGGGACCCGCCGACCTGAGGCGGGAAGGGATTAGTGCCAATTAACTGCCTGTTAACAGGTAGTTAACAGGCAGTTTTTAGCCTAATCCCTATTTTGAGGGGTATCGTGTGGGATTCCCGACGGCTCCAAACCACGCCAGGTTAGAGCAGGCGGGCCGTCGGGTTGAAGGACTTGGAGGGGTCGCAATGTCGGTGCTCAAGTGAGTGATGGGTGCATGAGTGCAAAGGTAAGTGTGTTTGGTGTGTCTAAAGTGTGTAAAGAAGTTTAAATTACCTGTACTTACCTTAACAGCCTTTCTTACTCTAGGTTTCGGGAGTCCATCACTCAGCTGGCACTGAAAGCAAAATGGCTGCGAGCTGTCAAAAGTGACAGCCTTCAGCTTTTATTGCCGGTGAGATTTCTAACTGAGTCTGTGTAGAAGGACTCAGGTTAGAAGTCAGACTGTCAGTGTTTGACAGCTTCAAACAGCTGTGAAACGCTGATATTTCATCTGTCAAGACCTCTTGACAGATGAACTTTCAGTCTGTGACGTCACCTGTTGCCGGGTGGCCCTTAATTGGCCTGCTGAGCCCGCTGGGCGGGCTCAACAAGGTCAATCAAGGGAAAATCGCGTGGATTGGCTGGACGTCGATGTAGGCGGGACTAAAACCCGAAAGTTGTAGTCCCGCCTCCTTCCCGACAGCTTAATGAAAATCGACCCCATAGTTTGGGGCTGGAGTCCCGTGTAGGTTCAGACCAGGTTCCTTAGAGCAGAGAAGGCTGAGGTGGGACTTGATTGAGGTGTACAAAATTATCAGGGGCATAGATAGGCTAGATAGAAAGGAACTTTTCCCCTTAGTAGAGGGGTCAATAACCAGGGGGCATAGTTTCAAGGTAAGGGGCAGGAGGTTTAGAGGGGATTTGAAGAAAAACTTTTTCACCCAGAGGATGGTTGGAATCTGGAACTCACTGCCTGAAAGGGTGGTAGAGGCAGGAACCCTCACAACATTCAAGAAGCATTTAGATGAGCACTTGAAACGCCATAGCATACAAGGCTACGGACCAAGTGCTGGAAAATGGAATTAGAATAGACAGGACTTGATGGCCGGCGCAGACACGATGGGCCGAAGGGCCTCTTTCTGTGCTGTATTACTCTATGACTCTATGACTCTAGGTAGAGTGGGGCGGGAGTCCCATGTAGGCCCAGACTAGGTAGAGTGGAGCTGGAGTCCTGTGCAGGCCCAGACCAGGTAGAGTGGGGAGGGAGTCCTGTGTAGGCCCAGACTGGGTAGAGTGGAGCTGGAGTCCCATGCAGGCCCAGGCCAGGTAGAGTGGGGCTGGAGTCCTGTGTAGATCCAGACCAGGTAGAGTGGGGCTGGAGTCCTGTGTAGGCCCAGACCTGGTAGAGTGGGGCTGGAGTCCAGTGCAGATCCAGACCAGGTAGAGTGGGGCTGGAGTCCTGTGCAGGCCCAGACCGGGTAGAGTGGAGCTGGAGTCCCATGCAGGCCCAGACCGGGTAGAGTGGGGCTGGAGTCCAGTGCAGATCCAGACCAGGTAGAGTGGGGCTGGAGTCCTGTGTAGGCCCAGACCGGGTAGAGTGGAGCTGGAGTCCCATGCAGGCCCAGACCAGGTAGAGTGGGGCTGGAGTCCCATGTAGATCCAGACCAGGTAGAGTGGGGCTGGAGTCCTGTGTAGGTCCAGACTAGGTAGAGTGGGGCTGGAGTCCTGTGTAGGCCCAGACCGGGTAGAGTGGGGCTGGAGTCCAGTGCAGATCCAGACCAGGTAGAGTGGGGCTGGAGTCCTGTGTAGGCCCAGACCGGGTAGAGTGGGGCTGGAGTCCAGTGCAGGCCCAGACCGGGTAGAGTGGGGCTGGAGTCCAGTGCAGATCCAGACCAGGTAGAGTGGGGCTGGAGTCCTGTGTAGGCCCAGACCGGGTAGAGTGGAGCTGGAGTCCCATGCAGGCCCAGACCAGGTAGAGTGGGGCTGGAGTCCCATGTAGATCCAGACCAGGTAGAGTGGGGCTGGAGTCCTGTGTAGGTCCAGACTAGGTAGAGTGGGGCTGGAGTCCTGTGTAGGCCCAGACCGGGTAGAGTGGGGCTGGAGTCCAGTGCAGATCCAGACCAGGTAGAGTGGGGCTGGAGTCCTGTGTAGGCCCAGACCGGGTAGAGTGGAGCTGGAGTCCCATGCAGGCCCAGACCAGGTAGAGTGGGGCTGGAGTCCAGTGCAGATCCAGACCAGGTAGAGTGGGGCTGGAGTCCTGTGTAGGCCCAGACCAGGTAGAGTGGGGCTGGAGTCCCATGCAGGCCCAGACCGGGTAGAGTGGAGCTGGAGTCCCATGTAGATCGAGACCAGGTAGAGTGGGGCTGGAGTCCCATGTAGATCCAGACCAGGTAGAGTGGGGCTGGAGTCCCATGCAGGCCCAGACTAGGTAGAGTGGAGCTGGAGTCCCATGTAGATCCAGACCAGGTAGAGTGGGGCTGGAGTCCCGTGCAGGCCCAGACTAGGTAGAGTGGAGCTGGAGCCCCATGTAGATCCAGACCAGGTAGAGTGGGGCTGGAGTCCCATGTAGATCCAGACTAGGTAGAGTGGAGCTGGAGTCCCATGTAGATCCAGACCAGGTAGAGTGGGGCTGGAGTCCCATGTAGATCCAGACCAGGTAGAGTGGGGCTGGAGTCCCGTGCAGGCCCAGACTAGGTAGAGTGGAGCTGGAGTCCCATGTAGATCCAGACCAGGTAGAGTGGGGCTGGAGTCCCATGTAGATCCAGACCAGGTAGAGTGGGGCTGGAGTCCCATGTAGATCCAGACCAGGTAGAGTGGGGCTGGAGTCCCGTGCAGGCCCAGACTAGGTAGAGTGGGGCGGGAGTCCCTTGTAGGGCCATCATACCATGTAATACTGTACCATCACCCCACCATTGGCAGCCGTGCCTTCAGTTGCCTGGGCCATAAACCCAGGAATTCCCTCCCTAAACCTCTCCGCCTCTCTCTCCTCCTTTAAGACCCTCCTTTAAACCCACCTCTTTGACCAAGCTTTTGGTTACCCATTCTAATATCTCCTACGTTGGCTTGACATTAATGTTTGTTTGATAACGTTCCTGTGAAGAGCCTTGGGATGTTTTACTACCTTAAGGGCGCTGTATAAATACATGCTGTTGGGGCCTGATTCTGTCCCCACATGATGCCCACCCGCATGCATGCATTTTCCAGCAGGGAGCGGGGGCTTCAATCGCCAGCTTACAGGAGTCAGAACCATGGCCACCCTCGAACTGTGATCACTGAACTCAGCACAGGCCAGGGATCAGTGTCAGCCATGGCTCACTGGGTAGTAAGTCAGAGGGTCATGGGTTTGAGCCCCTCTCCAGAGACATAAACCTACAATCCAGGCTGATACTCCAGTGCCAGGTACAGAGGGAGCGCCGCACTGTCGGAGGGGCAGTACTGAGGGAACGCCGCACTGTCGGAGGGGCAGTACTGAGGGAGCGCCGCACTGTCGGAGGGGCAGTACTGAGGGAACGCCGCACTGTCGGAGGGGCAGTACTGAGGGAGCGCAGCACTGTCGGAGGGGCAGTACTGAGGGAGCGCTGCACTGCCGCAGGGGCAGTACTGAGGGAGCGCCGCACTGTCGGAGGGGCAGTACTGAGGGAACGCCGCACTGTCGGAGGGGCAGTACTGAGGGAACGCCGCACTGTCGGAGGGGCAGTACTGAGGGAGCGCAGCACTGTCGGAGGGGCAGTACTGAGGGAGCGCAGCACTGTCGGAGGGGCAGTACTGAGGGAGCGCAGCACTGTCGGAGATGCTGTCTTTCAACTGAGACGTTAAACCCGAGGCCTCTGCTCTCTCAGGTGGACGTAAAAGATCCCACGGCCACGATTGGAAGAAGAGCAGGGGGAGCTCTCCCCGGTCTGTGGGGCCAATATTTATCCCTCAATCAACATCACTAAAAAACGGATTATCTGGTCATTATCACATTGCTGTTTGTGGGATTTTGCTGTGTGCGAATTGGCTGCCCCGTTTCCGACATTACAACAGTGACCAGACTGTAAAAATTGGCTGTAATGCGCTTTGGGACGTCCTGCGGTTGTGAAAGGCGTGATACAAATGTAAGTTCCTTCTTTGATTCTTCTGTGCAACGTCCCTAAATCTCCCTCTATAATGTCATTTTAACAGTGAAGAAAAAAACCGGGAGTACTGTAAAATCAATCAGCAACGTCAAAAAGTTTCTATTCAGAAAGGGTTAAAATGGCCGATGGGAGGAGTTGGCTCGCAGGAGCTCGGATTGAAACATATATCGTGTGTATGTGAACAAATAAAGATATGTAATGGTGAAATCAAGAGCTGTTTACACGAGCTGAGTGCGTATCACTCCCTGTCAGATAGGGTGGGGCCCGAGTTGGCTTGAACAATCCTCTCGGGCAGCAGGAATGTTCAGTGGCTCACTGAATTCATGGAGCGTGGATTGACTTACTCCACAACAGTTTCTACTCTGGTTGTTATGGCAACCACAGCCCACTCACTAGCATTTTTCTTAACTTTCCCTCATTAAAAAAAAACAGCCTTAGGACTGACGGAGGCCCTTCGTTGTTTAGCAACATGTTGGTGCTGGTCTTGTTCTTTTACCTCGCCTGTTTTTCTGACTCACCTCCCCCCCACCGCCAGCCCCCCCACCCCGCCCCACACCTCGCCCTCCTGACTTTCGCATAGACGGCGAGAGGCCCTCACCTCAGCGGGTGACTATCCTTCACGTGCCAGCTCAGAGTGTTGGAGGGCTCTCCAACCGTGGGGTGCTTCACTACCCTCACCCAACATCTACACACACACAAACATGCACGCGCAATTTCTTGGATGGCCGTGGGGAGTGGGAACCCTGGCTGATTTCTGCCTCTCCATATCACCAAAACCAATGGCAGCCTCGACTGCTGTACTGGCTAGGATCAGCCAACACACAGCAGCCAGGGATCCCACCCAGTCCAATCCCACTCTCCCGCTCACTCCCCGCACCCTTTAATAACCCACCCAGTCCAATCCCACTCTCCCGCTCACTCCCCGCACCCTTTAATAACCCACCCAGTCTAATCCCACTCTCCCCCTCACTCCCCGCACCCTTTAATAACCCACCCAGTCCAATCCCACTCTCCCGCTCACTCCCCGCACCCTTTAATATCCCACCCAGTCTAATCACACTCTCCGGCTCACTCCCCGCACCCTTTAATAACCCACCCAGTCTAATCACACTCTCCGGCTCACTCCCCGCACCCTTTAATAACCCACCCAGTCTAATCACACTCTCCCGCTCACTCCCCGCACCCTTTAATAACCCACCCAGTCTAATCACACTCTCCCGCTCACTCCCCGCACCCTTTAATAACCCACCCAGTCTAATCCCACTCTCCCCCTCACTCCCCGCACCCTTTAATATCCCACCCAGTCTAATCCCACTCTCCCGCACACTCCCCGCACCCTTTAATAAACCACCCAGTCTAATCACACTCTCCGGCTCACTCCCCGCACCCTTTAATAACCCACCCAGTCTAATCCCACTCTCCCCCTCACTCCCCGCACCCTTTAATATCCCACCCAGTCCAATCCCACTCTCCCCCTCACTCCCCGGACCCTTTAATATCCCACCCAGTCTAATCCCACTCTCCCGCTCACTCCCCGTACCCTTTAATAACCCACCCAGTCTAATCCCACTCTCCCCCTCACTCCCCACACCCTTTAATAACCCACCCAGTCTAATCCCACTCTCCCGCTCACTCCCCATACCCTTTAATATCCCACTATGTCTAATCACACACATCCGCTCACTCCCGCACCCTTTAATATCCCACCCAGTCTAATTCCGCTCAATCCCCGCACCCTTTAATATCCCACCCAGTCTAATCCCACTCTCCCGCTCACTCCACATACCCTTTAATATCCCACCCACTCTAATCCCACTCTCCCGCTCACTCCCCATACCCTTTAATATCCCACCTAGTCTAATCACACTCTCAGGCTCACTCCCCGCACCCTTTAATATCCCACCCAGTCTAATCCTACTCTCCCGCTCACTCCCCGCACCCTTTAATATCCCACTCAGTCTAATCCCACTCTCCCGCTCACTCCCCATACCCTTTAATATCCCACCCAGTCTAATCCCACTCTCCCACTCACTCCCCGCACCCTTTAATATCCCACCCAGTCTAATCCCACTCTCCTGTTCACTCCCCACACCCTTTATAATCCCAGCCAGTCTAATCCCTTTCTCCTGCTCACTCCCAACAGCCTTTACTATCCCACCAAGTCTAATCCCACTCTCCTGCTCACTCCTCGTACCCTTTAATATTCCACCCAGTCTAATCCCACTCTCCCGCTCACTCCCCACACTCTTTTATTATCCCACCTAGTCTAATCACACTCTCAGGCTCACTCCCCGTAACCTTTAATATCCCACCCAGTCTAATCCCACTCTCCCGCTCACTCCCCGCACCCTTTAATATACAACCCAGTCTAATCCCACTCTCCCGCTCACTCCCCGCACCCTTTAATATACGACCCAGTCTAATCCCACTCTCCCGCTCACTCCCCGCACCCTTTAATATCCCACCCAGTCTAATCCCACTCTCCCGCTCACCCCCCGCACCCTTTTATTATCCCACCCAGTCTAATCCTACTCTCCCGCTCACTCCCCGCACCCTTTAATATCCCACCCAGTCTAATCCCACTCTCCCCCTCACTCCCCGCACCCTTTAATATCCCATCCAGTCTAATCCCACTCTCCCGCTCACTCCCGCACCCTTTAATATCCCACCCAGTCTAATCCCACACTCCCGCTCACTCCCCGCACCCTTTAATATCCCACCCAGTCTAATCCCACTCTCCCCCTCACTCCCCGCACCTTTTTATTATCCCACCTAGTCTAATCCCACTCTCCCGCTCACTCTCCGCACCCTTTAATATCCCATCCAGTCTAATCCCACTCTCCCGCTCACTCCCCGCACCCTTTAATATCCCATCCAGTCTAATCCCACTCTCCCCCTCACTCCCCGTAACCTTTAATATCCCACCCAGTCTAATCCCACTCTCCTGCTCACTTCCCACACCGTTTAATATCCCACCCAGTGTAATCCCACTCTCCCGCTCACTCCCCGCACCCTTTAATATCCCACTCAGTCTAATCCCACTCTCCCGCTCACTCCCCATACCCTTTAATATCCCACCCACTCTAATCCCATTCTCCCACTCACTCCCCGCACCCTTTAATATCCCACCCAGTCGAATCCTACTCTCCTGTTCACTCCCCACACCCTTCATAATCCCAGCCAGTCTAATCCCTTTCTCCTGCTCACTCCCAACAGCTTTTACTATCCCACCCAGTCTAATCCCACTCTCCTGCTCACTCCTCGTACCCTTTAATATACGACCCAGTCTAATCCCACTCTCCCGCTCACTCCCCGCACCCTTTAATATCCCACCCAGTCTAATCCTACTCTCCCGCTCACTCCCCGCACCCTTTTATTATCCCACCTAGTCAAATCCCACTCTCCCGCTCACTCTCCGCACCCTTTAATATCCCATCCAGTCTAATCCCACTCTCCCCCTCACTCCCCGTAACCTTTAATATCCCACCCAGTCTAATCCCACTCTCCTGCTCACTTCCCGCACCGTTTAATATCCCACCCAGTCTAATCCCACTCTCCCGCTCACTCCCCGCACCCTTTAATATCCCACCCAGTGTAATCCCACTCTCCCGCTCACTCCCCGTAACCTTTAATATCGCACTCAGTCTAATCCCACTCTCCGGCTCACTCCCCATACCCTTTAATATCCCTCCCAGTCTAATCCCACTCTCCCGCTCACTCCCGCACCCTTTAATATCCCACCCAGTCTAATCCTGCTCAATCCCCGCACCCTTTAATATCCCACCCTGTCTAATCCCACTCTCCCGTTCACTCCCCGCACCCTTTACTATCCCATCCAGTCTAATCCCACTCTCCCGCTCACTCCCCGCACCCTTTACTATCCCATCCAGTCTAATCCCACTCTCCCGCTCACTCTCCGCACTCTTTAATATCCCACCCAGTCTAATCCCACTCTCCCGTTCACTCCCCGCACCCTTTACTATCCCACCCAGTCTAATCCCACTCTCCCCCTCACTCCCCGCACCCTTTTATTATCCCACCTAGTCTAACCCCACTCTCCCGCTCACTCCCCGCACCCTTTACTATCCCACCCAGTCTAATCCCACTCTCTCGCTCACTCCCCTCACCCTTTAATATCCCACCCAGTCTAATCCCACTCTCCCGCTCACACCCCGCACCCTTTTATTATCCCACCCAGTCTAATCCCACTCACCCGCTCACTCTCCGCACCCTTTTATTATCCCACCCAATCTAATCCCATTCTCCCCCTCACCTCCCGCACCCTTTAATATCCCACCCAGTCTAATCCCACTCTCCCGCTGACTTCCCATACCCTTTAATATCCCACCCAGTCTAATCCCACTCTCCCGCTCACTCCCTATACCCTTTATAATCCCACCCAGTCTAATCCCACTCTCCCGCTCACTCCCCGCACCCTTTAATATCCCACCCAGTCTAATCCCACTCTCCCGCTCACTCCCCGCACCCTTTAATATCCCACCCAGTCTAATCCCACTCTCCCCCTCACTCCCCGCACCCTTTAATATCCCACCCAGTCTACTCCCGCTCACTCCCCGCACCCTTTAATATCCCTCCCAGTCTAATCCCACTCTCCCGCTCACTCCCCGCACCCTTTAATATCCCACCCAGTCTAATCCCACTCCCCCCCTCACTCCCCACACCCTTTAATATCCCACCCAGTCTAATCCCACTCTCCCCCTCACTCCCCACACCTTTTAATATCCCACCCAGTCTAATCCCACTCTCCCCCTCACTCCCCGTACCCTTTAATATCCCACCCAGTCTAATCCCACTCTCCCCCTCACTCCCCGCACCCTTTAATATCCCACCCAGTCTAATCCCACTCTCCCGCTCACTCCCCGCACCCTTTAATTTCCCACCCAGTCTAATCCCACTCTCCCCCTCACTCCTCGTACCCTTTAATATCCCACCCAGTCTAATCCCACTCTCCCGCTCACTCCCCGCTCCCTTTAATAACCCACCATCTAATCCCACTCTCCCGCTCACTCCCCGTACCCTTTAATATCCCACCCAGTCTAATCCCACTCTCCGGCTCACTCCCCGCACCCTTTAATATCCCACCCAGTCTAATCCCAACCTCCAGCTTACTCCTCGCACCCTTTAATATCCCACCCAGTCTAATCCCTATCTCCTGCTCACTCCCCGCACCTTTAAAATCGCACCCAGTCTAATCCCACTCTCCCGCTCACTCCTCGCACCCTTTAATATCCCACCCAGTCTAATCCCACTCTCCCGCTCACTCCCCGCACCCTTTAATATCCCACCCAGTATAACCCCACTCTCCCGCTCACTCCCCGCACCCTTTAATATCGCACCCAGTCTAATCCCATTCTCCCCCTCACTCCCCGCGCCTTTTAATTTCCCACCCAGTCTAATCCCACTCTCCCCCTCACTCCCCGCACCCTTTAATATTCCACCCTGTCTAATCCCACTCTCCCCCTCACTCCGCGTACCCTTTAATTCCCACCCAGTCTAATCCCACTCTCCCCCTCACTCCCCGCACCCTTTAATATCCCACCCAGTCTAATCCCACTCTCCCCCTCACTCCGCGTACCCTTTAATTCCCACCCAGTCTAATCCCACTCTCCCCCTCACTCCCCGCACCCTTTAATATCCCACCCAGTCTAATCCCACTCTCCCCCTCACTCCCGCACCCTTTAATATCCCACCCAGTCTAATCCCACTCTCCCCCTCACTCCCTGCACCCTTTAATATCCCACCCAGTCTAATCCCACTCTCCCGCTCACTCCCCGTACCCTTTAATATCCCATCCAGTGTAATCCCACTCTCCCGCTCACTCCCCATACCCTTTAATATCCCACCCAGTCTAATCCCACTCTCCCGCTCACTCCCCGCACCCTTTAATATCCCACCCAGTCTAATCCCACCCTCCCGCTCACTCCCCGCACCCTTTAATATCCCACCCAGTCTAATCCCACTCTCCCGCTCACTCCCCGTACCCTTTAATATCCCACCCAGTCGAATCCCACTCTCCCGCTCACTCCCCATACCCTTTAATATCCCACTATGTCTAATCACACACTTCCGCTCACTCCCGCACCCTTTAATATCCCACCCAGTCTAATTCCGCTCAATCACCGCACCCTTTAATATCCCACTCAGTCTAATCCCACTCTCCCGCTCACTCCCCATACCCTTTAATATCCCACCCACTCTAATCCCACTCTCCCACTCACTCCCCGCACCCTTTAATATCCCACCCAGTCTAATCCCACTCTCCTGTTCACTCCCCACACCCTTTATAATCCCAGCCAGTCTAATCCCTTTCTCCTGCTCACTCCCAACAGCCTTTACTATCCCACCAAGTCTAATCCCACTCTCCCGCTCACTCCCCGCACCCTTTTATTATCCCACCTAGTCTAATCCCACTCTCCCGCTCACTCCCCGTACCCTTTAATATCCCATCCAGTCTAATCCCACTCTCCCGCTCACTCTCCGCACCCTTTAATATCCCATCCAGTCTAATCCCACTCTCCCCCTCACTCCCCGTAACCTTTAATATCCCACCCAGTCTAATCCCACTCTCCTGCTCACTTCCCGCACCGTTTAATATCCCACCCAGTCTAATCCCACTCTCCCCCTCACTCCCTGCACCCTTAAATATCCCACCCAGTCTAATCCCACTCTCCCGCTCACTCCCCGCACCCTTTAATATCCCACCCAGTGTAATCCCACTCTCCCGCTCACTCCCCGTAACCTTTAATATCCCACTCAGTCTAATCCCACTCTCCCGCTCACTCCCCGCACCCTTTAATATCCCACCCAGTCTAATCCCACTCCCCACCCCCTTTAATATCCCACCCAGTCTAATCCCACTCTCCCCCTCACTCCCCACACCTTTTAATATCCCACCCAGTCTAATCCCACTCTCCCCCTCACTCCCCGTACCCTTTAATATCCCACCCAGTCTAATCCCACTCTCCCCCTCACTCCCCGCACCCTTTAATATCCCACCCAGTCTAATCCCACTCTCCCGCTCACTCCCCGCACCCTTTAATATCCCACCCAGTCTAATCCCACTCTCCCCCTCACTCCTCGTACCCTTTAATATCCCACCCAGTCTAATCCCACTCTCCCGCTCACTCCCCGCTCCCTTTAATAACCCACCATCTAATCCCACTCTCCCGCTCACTCCCCGTACCCTTTAATATCCCACCCAGTCTAATCCCACTCTCCGGCTCACTCCCCGCACCCTTTAATATCCCACCCAGTCTAATCCCAACCTCCAGCTTACTCCTCGCACCCTTTAATATCCCACCCAGTCTAATCCCTATCTCCTGCTCACTCCCCGCACCCTTTAAAATCGCACCCAGTCTAATCCCACTCTCCCGCTCACTCCTCGCACCCTTTAATATCCCACCCAGTCTAATCCCACTCTCCCGCTCACTCCCCGCACCCTTTAATATCCCACCCAGTATAACCCCACTCTCCCGCTCACTCCTCGCACCCTTTAATATCGCACCCAGTCTAATCCCATTCTCCCCCTCACTCCCCGCGCCTTTTAATTTCCCACCCAGTCTAATCCCACTCTCCCCCTCACTCCCCGCACCCTTTAATATTCCACCCTGTCTAATCCCACTCTCCCCCTCACTCCGCGTACCCTTTAATTCCCACCCAGTCTAATCCCACTCTCCCCCTCACTCCCCGCACCCTTTAATATCCCACCCAGTCTAATCCCACTCTCCCCCTCACTCCGCGTACCCTTTAATTCCCACCCAGTCTAATCCCACTCTCCCCCTCACTCCCCGCACCCTTTAATATCCCACCCAGTCTAATCCCACTCTCCCCCTCACTCCCGCACCCTTTAATATCCCACCCAGTCTAATCCCACTCTCCCCCTCACTCCCTGCACCCTTTAATATCCCACCCAGTCTAATCCCACTCTCCCGCTCACTCCCCGTACCCTTTAATATCCCATCCAGTGTAATCCCACTCTCCCGCTCACTCCCCATACCCTTTAATATCCCACCCAGTCTAATCCCACTCTCCCGCTCACTCCCCGCACCCTTTAATATCCCACCCAGTCTAATCTCACTCCCCGCACCCTTTAATATCCCACCCAGTCTAATCCCACTCTCCCGCTCACTCCCCGTACCCTTTAATATCCCACCCAGTCTAATCCCACTCTCCCGCTCACTCCCCATACCCTTTAATATCCCACTATATCTAATCACACACTTCCGCTCACTCCCGCACCCTTTAATATCCCACCCAGTCTAATTCCGCTCAATCACCGCACCCTTTAATATCCCACTCAGTCTAATCCCACTCTCCCGCTCACTCCCCATACCCTTTAATATCCCACCCACTCTAATCCCACTCTCCCACTCACTCCCCGCACCCTTTAATATCCCACCCAGTCTAATCCCACTCTCCTGTTCACTCCCCACACCCTTTATAATCCCAGCCAGTCTAATCCCTTTCTCCTGCTCACTCCCAACAGCCTTTACTATCCCACCAAGTCTAATCCCACTCTCCCGCTCACTCCCCGCACCCTTTTATTATCCCACCTAGTCTAATCCCACTCTCCCGCTCACTCCCCGTACCCTTTAATATCCCATCCAGTCTAATCCCACTCTCCCGCTCACTCTCCGCACCCTTTAATATCCCATCCAGTCTAATCCCACTCTCCCCCTCACTCCCCGTAACCTTTAATATCCCACCCAGTCTAATCCCACTCTCCTGCTCACTTCCCGCACCGTTTATATCCCACCCAGTCTAATCCCACTCTCCCCCTCACTCCCTGCACCCTTAAATATCCCACCCAGTCTAATCCCACTCTCCCGCTCACTCCCCGCACCCTTTAATATCCCACCCAGTGTAATCCCACTCTCCCGCTCACTCCCCGTAACCTTTAATATCCCACTCAGTCTAATCCCACTCCCCCCCTCACTCCCCACCCCCTTTAATATCCCACCCAGTCTAATCCCACTCTCCCCCTCACTCCCCACACCTTTTAATATCCCACCCAGTCTAATCCCACTCTCCCCCTCGCTCCCCGTACCCTTTAATATCCCACCCAGTCTAATCTCACTCCCCGCACCCTTTAATATCCCACCCAGTCTAATCCCACTCTCCCCCTCACTCCTCGTACCCTTTAATATCCCACCCAGTCTAATCCCACTCTCCCGCTCACTCCCCGCTCCCTTTAATAACCCACCGTCTGATCCCACTCTCCCGCTCACTCCCCGTACCCTTTAATTTCCCACCCAGTCTAATCCCACTCTCCGGCTCACTCCCCGCACCCTTTAATATCCCACCCAGTCTAATCCCACCCTCCAGCTCACTCCTCGCACCCTTTAATATCCCACCCAGTCTAATCCCTATCTCCTGCTCACTCCCCGCACCCTTTAATATCACACCCAGTCTAATCCCACTCTCCCGCTCACTCCGCGCACCCTTTAATATCCCACCCAATCTAATCCCACTCTCCCGCTCACTCCCCGCACCCTTTAAAATCCCACCCAGTATAACCCCACTCTCCCGCTCACTCCCCGCACCCTTTAATATCGCACCCAGTCTAATCCCATTCTCCCCCTCACTCCCCGCGCTTTTTAATTTCCCACCCAGTCTAATCCCACTCTCCCCCTCACTCCCCGCACCCTTTAATATTCCACCCTGTCTAATCCCACTCTCCCCCTCACTCCGCATACCCTTTAATTCCCACCCAGTCTAATCGCACTCTCCCCCTCACTCCCCGCACCCTTTAATATCCCACCCAGTCTAATCCCACTCTCCCCCTCACTCCGCGTACCCTTTAATTCCCACCCAGTCTAATCCCACTCTCCCGCTCACTCCCCGCACCCTTTAATATCCCACCCAGTAGAACCCCACTCTCCCGCTCACTCCCCGCACCCTTTAATATCGCACCCAGTCTAATCCCATTCTCCCCCTCACTACCCGCGCCTTTTAATTTCCCACCCAGTCTAATCCCACTCTCCCCCTCACTCCCCGCACCCTTTAATATTCCACCCTGTCTAATCCCACTCTCCCCCTCACTCCGCGTACCCTTCTTTTCCCACCCAGTCTAATCCCACTCTCCCGCTCACTCCCCGCACCCTTTACTATCCCACCCAGTCTAATCCCACTCTCCCGTTCACTCCCCGCACCCTTTACTATCCCACCCAGTCTAATCCCACTCTCCCCCTCACTCCGCGTACCCTTCTTTTCCCACCCAGTCTAATCCCACTCTCCCGCTCACTCCCCGCACCCTTTACTATCCCACCCAGTCTAATCCCACTCTCCCGTTCACTCCCCGCACCCTTTACTATCCCACCCAGTCTAATCCCACTCTCCCCCTCACTCCCCGCACCCTTTTATTATCCCACCTAGTCTAACCCCACTCTCCCGCTCACTCCCCGCACCCTTTACTATCCCACCCAGTCTAATCCCACTCTCTCGCTCACTCCCCTCACCCTTTAATATCCCACCCAGTCTAATCCCACTCTCCCGCTCACACCCCGCACCCTTTTATTATCCCACCCAGTCTAATCCCACTCTCCCGCTCACTCTCCGCACCCTTTTATTATCCCACCCAGTCTAATCCCACTCTCCCCCTCACTCCCTGCACCCTTTAATATCCCACCCAGTCTAATCCCACTCTCTCGCTCACTCCCCGTACCCTTTAATATCCCATCCAGTGTAATCCAACTCTCCCGCTCACTCCCCATACCCTTTAATATACCACCCAGTCTAATCCCACTCTCCCGCTCACTCCCCGCACCCTTTAATATCCCACCCAGTCTAATCCCACCCTCCCGCTCACTCCCCGCACCCTTTAATATCCCACCGAGTCTAATCCCACTCTCCCCCTCACTCCCTGCACCCTTTAATATCCCACCCAGTCTAATCCCACTCTCCCGCTCACTCCCCGTACCCTTTAATATCCCATCCAGTGTAATCCCACTCTCCCGCTCACTCCCCGTACCCTTTAATATCCCACCCAGTCTAATCCCACTCTCCCGCTCACTCCCCGCACCCGTTAATATCCCACCCAGTCTAATCCCACTCTCCCGCTCACTCCCCATACCCTTTAATATCCCACTATGTCTAATCACACACTTCCGCTCACTCCCGCACCCTTTAATATCCCACCCAGTCTAATTCCGCTCAATCCCCGCACCCTTTAATATCCCACTCAGTCTAATCCCACTCTCCCGCTCACTCCCCATACCCTTTAATATCCCACCCACTCTAATCCCACTCTCCCACTCACTCCCCGCACCCTTTAATATCCCACTCAGTCTAATCCCACTCTCCTGTTCACTCCCCACACCCTTTATAATCCCAGCCAGTCTGATCCCTTTCTCCTGCTCACTCCCAACAGCCTTTACTATCCCACCAAGTCTAATCCCACTCTCCTGCTCACTCCTCGTACCCTTTAATATTCCACCCAGTCTAATCCCACTCTCCCGCTGACTTCCCATACCCTTTAATATCCCACCCAGTCTAATCCCACTCTCCCGCTCACTCCCTATACCCTTTATAATCCCACCCAGTCTAATCCCACTCTCCCGCTCACTCCCCGCACCCTTTAATATCCCACCCAGTCTAATCCCACTCTCCCGCTCACTCCCCGCACCCTTTAATATCCCACCCAGTCTAATCCCACTCTCCCCCTCACTCCCCGCACCCTTTAATATCCCACCCAGTCTAATCCCACTCTCCCGCTCACTCCCCGCACCCTTTAATATCCCACCCAGTCTAATCCCACTCTCCCGCTCACTCCCCGCACCCTTTAATATCCCACCCAGTCTAATCCCACTCACCCCCTCACTCCCCACACCCTTTAATATCCCACCCAGTCTAATCCCACTCTCCCCCTCACTCCCCACACCTTTTAATATCCCACCCAGTCTAATCCCACTCTCCCCCTCACTCCCCGTACCCTTTAATATCCCACCCAGTCTAATCCCACTCTCCCCCTCACTCCCCGCACCCTTTAATATCCCACCCAGTCTAATCCCACTCTCCCGCTCACTCCCCGCACCCTTTAATATCCCACCCAGTCTAATCCCACTCTCCCCCTCACTCCTCGTACCCTTTAATATCCCACCCAGTCTAATCCCACTCTCCCGCTCACTCCCCGCTCCCTTTAATAACCCACCATCTAATCCCACTCTCCCGCTCACTCCCCGTACCCTTTAATATCCCACCCAGTCTAATCCCACTCTCTGGCTCACTCCCCGCACCCTTTAATATCCCACCCAGTCTAATCCCAACCTCCAGCTTACTCCTCGCACCCTTTAATATCCCACCCAGTCTAATCCCTATCTCCTGCTCACTCCCCGCACCCTTTAAAATCGCACCCAGTCTAATCCCACTCTCCCGCTCACTCCTCGCACCCTTTAATATCCCACCCAGTCTAATCCCACTCTCCCGCTCACTCCCCGCACCCTTTAATATCCCACCCAGTATAACCCCACTCTCCCGCTCACTCCCCGCACCCTTTAATATCGCACCCAGTCTAATCCCATTCTCCTCCTCACTCCCCGCGCCTTTTAATTTCCCACCCAGTCTAATCCCACTCTCCCCCTCCCGCCCCGCACCCTTTAATATTCCACCCTGTCTAATCCCACTCTCCCCCTCACTCCGCGTACCCTTTAATTCCCACCCAGTCTAATCCCACTCTCCCCCTCACTCCCCGCACCCTTTAATATCCCACCCAGTCTAATCCCACTCTCCCCCTCACTCCGCGTACCCTTTAATTCCCACCCAGTCTAATCCCACTCTCCCCCTCACTCCCCGCACCCTTTAATATCCCACCCAGTCTAATCCCACTCTCCCCCTCACTCCCGCACCCTTTAATATCCCACCCAGTCTAATCCCACTCTCCCCCTCACTCCCTGCACCCTTTAATATCCCACCCAGTCTAATCCCACTCTCCCGCTCACTCCCCGTACCCTTTAATATCCCATCCAGTGTAATCCCACTCTCCCGCTCACTCCCCATACCCTTTAATATCCCACCCAGTCTAATCCCACTCTCCCGCTCACTCCCCGCTCCCTTTAATATCCCACCCAGTCTAATCCCACCCTCCCGCTCACTCCCCGCACCCTTTAATATCCCACCCAGTCTAATCCCACTCTCCCGCTCACTCCCCATACCCTTTAATATCCCACTATGTCTAATCACACACTTCCGCTCACTCCCGCACCCTTTAATATCCCACCCAGTCTAATTCCGCTCAATCACCGCACCCTTTAATATCCCACTCAGTCTAATCCCACTCTCCCGCTCACTCCCCATACCCTTTAATATCCCACCCACTCTAATCCCACTCTCCCACTCACTCCCCGCATCCTTTAATATCCCACCCAGTCTAATCCCACTCTCCTGTTCACTCCCCACACCCTTTATAATCCCAGCCAGTCTAATCCCTTTCTCCTGCTCACTCCCAACAGCCTTTACTATCCCACCAAGTCTAATCTCACTCCCCGCACCCTTTAATATCCCACCCAGTCTAATCCCACTCTCCCGCTCACTCCCCGCACCCGATTATTATCCCACCTAGTCTAATCCCACTCTCCCGCTCACTCCCCGTACCCTTTAATATCCCATCCAGTCTAATCCCACTCTCCCGCTCACTCTCCGCACCCTTTAATATCCCATCCAGTCTAATCCCACTCTCCCCCTCACTCCCCGTAACCTTTAATATCCCACCCAGTCTAATCCCACTCTCCTGCTCACTTCCCGCACCGTTTATATCCCACCCAGTCTAATCCCACTCTCCCCCTCACTCCCTGCACCCTTAAATATCCCACCCAGTCTAATCCCACTCTCCCGCTCACTCCCCGCACCCTTTAATATCCCACCCAGTGTAATCCCACTCTCCCGCTCACTCCCCGTAACCTTTAATATCCCACTCAGTCTAATCCCACTCCCCCCCTCACTCCCCACCCCCTTTAATATCCCACCCAGTCTAATCCCACTCTCCCCCTCACTCCCCACACCTTTTAATATCCCACCCAGTCTAATCCCACTCTCCCCCTCGCTCCCCGTACCCTTTAATATCCCACCCAGTCTAATCTCACTCCCCGCACCCTTTAATATCCCACCCAGTCTAATCCCACTCTCCCCCTCACTCCTCGTACCCTTTAATATCCCACCCAGTCTAATCCCACTCTCCCGCTCACTCCCCGCTCCCTTTAATAACCCACCGTCTGATCCCACTCTCCCGCTCACTCCCCGTACCCTTTAATTTCCCACCCAGTCTAATCCCACTCTCCGGCTCACTCCCCGCACCCTTTAATATCCCACCCAGTCTAATCCCACCCTCCAGCTCACTCCTCGCACCCTTTAATATCCCACCCAGTCTAATCCCTATCTCCTGCTCACTCCCCGCACCCTTTAATATCACACCCAGTCTAATCCCACTCTCCCGCTCACTCCGCGCACCCTTTAATATCCCACCCAATCTAATCCCACTCTCCCGCTCACTCCCCGCACCCTTTAAAATCCCACCCAGTATAACCCCACTCTCCCGCTCACTCCCCGCACCCTTTAATATCGCACCCAGTCTAATCCCATTCTCCCCCTCACTCCCCGCGCTTTTTAATTTCCCACCCAGTCTAATCCCACTCTCCCCCTCACTCCCCGCACCCTTTAATATTCCACCCTGTCTAATCCCACTCTCCCCCTCACTCCGCATACCCTTTAATTCCCACCCAGTCTAATCGCACTCTCCCCCTCACTCCCCGCACCCTTTAATATCCCACCCAGTCTAATCCCACTCTCCCCCTCACTCCGCGTACCCTTTAATTCCCACCCAGTCTAATCCCACTCTCCCGCTCACTCCCCGCACCCTTTAATATCCCACCCAGTAGAACCCCACTCTCCCGCTCACTCCCCGCACCCTTTAATATCGCACCCAGTCTAATCCCATTCTCCCCCTCACTACCCGCGCCTTTTAATTTCCCACCCAGTCTAATCCCACTCTCCCCCTCACTCCCCGCACCCTTTAATATTCCACCCTGTCTAATCCCACTCTCCCCCTCACTCCGCGTACCCTTCTTTTCCCACCCAGTCTAATCCCACTCTCCCGCTCACTCCCCGCACCCTTTACTATCCCACCCAGTCTAATCCCACTCTCCCGTTCACTCCCCGCACCCTTTACTATCCCACCCAGTCTAATCCCACTCTCCCCCTCACTCCCCGCACCCTTTTATTATCCCACCTAGTCTAACCCCACTCTCCCGCTCACTCCCCGCACCCTTTACTATCCCACCCAGTCTAATCCCACTCTCTCGCTCACTCCCCTCACCCTTTAATATCCCACCCAGTCTAATCCCACTCTCCCGCTCACACCCCGCACCCTTTTATTATCCCACCCAGTCTAATCCCACTCTCCCGCTCACTCTCCGCACCCTTTTATTATCCCACCCAATCTAATCCCATTCTCCCCCTCACCTCCCGCACCCTTTAATATCCCACCCAGTCTAATCCCACTCTCCCGCTGACTTCCCATACCCTTTAATATCCCACCCAGTCTAATCCCACTCTCCCGCTCACTCCCTATACCCTTTATAATCCCACCCAGTCTAATCCCACTCTCCCGCTCACTCCCCGCACCCTTTAATATCCCACCCAGTATAACCCCACTCTCCCGCTCACTCCCCGCACCCTTTAATATCGCACCCAGTCTAATCCCATTCTCCCCCTCACTCCCCGCGCCTTTTAATTTCCCACCCAGTCTAATCCCACTCACTCCCCGCACCCTTTAATATTCCACCCTGTCTAATCCCACTCTCCCCCTCACTCCGCATACCCTTTAATTCCCACCCAGTCTAATCCCACTCTCCCCCTCACTCCCGCGCCCTTTAATATCCCACCCAGTCTAATCCCACTCTCCCCCTCACTCCCCGCACCCTTTAATATCCCACCCAGTCTAATCCCACTCTCCCCCTCACTCCGCGTACCCTTTAATTCCCACCCAGTCTAATCCCACTCTCCCCCTTACTCCCCGCACCCTTTAATATCCCACCCAGTCTAATCCCACTCTCCCCCTCACTCCCGCACCCTTTAATATCCCACCCAGTCTAATCCCACTCTCCCCCTCACTCCCTGCACCCTTTAATATCCCACCCAGTCTAATCCCACTCTCTCGCTCACTCCCCGTACCCTTTAATATCCCATCCAGTGTAATCCAACTCTCCCGCTCACTCCCCATACCCTTTAATATACCACCCAGTCTAATCCCACTCTCCCGCTCACTCCCCGCACCCTTTAATATCCCACCCAGTCTAATCCCACCCTCCCGCTCACTCCCCGCACCCTTTAATATCCCACCGAGTCTAATCCCACTCTCCCCCTCACTCCCTGCACCCTTTAATATCCCACCCAGTCTAATCCCACTCTCCCGCTCACTCCCCGTACCCTTTAATATCCCATCCAGTGTAATCCCACTCTCCCGCTCACTCCCCGTACCCTTTAATATCCCACCCAGTCTAATCCCACTCTCCCGCTCACTCCCCGCACCCGTTAATATCCCACCCAGTCTAATCCCACTCTCCCGCTCACTCCCCATACCCTTTAATATCCCACTATGTCTAATCACACACTTCCGCTCACTCCCGCACCCTTTAATATCCCACCCAGTCTAATTCCGCTCAATCCCCGCACCCTTTAATATCCCACTCAGTCTAATCCCACTCTCCCGCTCACTCCCCATACCCTTTAATATCCCACCCACTCTAATCCCACTCTCCCACTCACTCCCCGCACCCTTTAATATCCCACTCAGTCTAATCCCACTCTCCTGTTCACTCCCCACACCCTTTATAATCCCAGCCAGTCTGATCCCTTTCTCCTGCTCACTCCCAACAGCCTTTACTATCCCACCAAGTCTAATCCCACTCTCCTGCTCACTCCTCGTACCCTTTAATATTCCACCCAGTCTAATCCCACTCTCCCGCTGACTTCCCATACCCTTTAATATCCCACCCAGTCTAATCCCACTCTCCCGCTCACTCCCTATACCCTTTATAATCCCACCCAGTCTAATCCCACTCTCCCGCTCACTCCCCGCACCCTTTAATATCCCACCCAGTCTAATCCCACTCTCCCGCTCACTCCCCGCACCCTTTAATATCCCACCCAGTCTAATCCCACTCTCCCCCTCACTCCCCGCACCCTTTAATATCCCACCCAGTCTAATCCCACTCTCCCGCTCACTCCCCGCACCCTTTAATATCCCACCCAGTCTAATCCCACTCTCCCGCTCACTCCCCGCACCCTTTAATATCCCACCCAGTCTAATCCCACTCACCCCCTCACTCCCCACACCCTTTAATATCCCACCCAGTCTAATCCCACTCTCCCCCTCACTCCCCACACCTTTTAATATCCCACCCAGTCTAATCCCACTCTCCCCCTCACTCCCCGTACCCTTTAATATCCCACCCAGTCTAATCCCACTCTCCCCCTCACTCCCCGCACCCTTTAATATCCCACCCAGTCTAATCCCACTCTCCCGCTCACTCCCCGCACCCTTTAATATCCCACCCAGTCTAATCCCACTCTCCCCCTCACTCCTCGTACCCTTTAATATCCCACCCAGTCTAATCCCACTCTCCCGCTCACTCCCCGCTCCCTTTAATAACCCACCATCTAATCCCACTCTCCCGCTCACTCCCCGTACCCTTTAATATCCCACCCAGTCTAATCCCACTCTCTGGCTCACTCCCCGCACCCTTTAATATCCCACCCAGTCTAATCCCAACCTCCAGCTTACTCCTCGCACCCTTTAATATCCCACCCAGTCTAATCCCTATCTCCTGCTCACTCCCCGCACCCTTTAAAATCGCACCCAGTCTAATCCCACTCTCCCGCTCACTCCTCGCACCCTTTAATATCCCACCCAGTCTAATCCCACTCTCCCGCTCACTCCCCGCACCCTTTAATATCCCACCCAGTATAACCCCACTCTCCCGCTCACTCCCCGCACCCTTTAATATCGCACCCAGTCTAATCCCATTCTCCTCCTCACTCCCCGCGCCTTTTAATTTCCCACCCAGTCTAATCCCACTCTCCCCCTCCCGCCCCGCACCCTTTAATATTCCACCCTGTCTAATCCCACTCTCCCCCTCACTCCGCGTACCCTTTAATTCCCACCCAGTCTAATCCCACTCTCCCCCTCACTCCCCGCACCCTTTAATATCCCACCCAGTCTAATCCCACTCTCCCCCTCACTCCGCGTACCCTTTAATTCCCACCCAGTCTAATCCCACTCTCCCCCTCACTCCCCGCACCCTTTAATATCCCACCCAGTCTAATCCCACTCTCCCCCTCACTCCCGCACCCTTTAATATCCCACCCAGTCTAATCCCACTCTCCCCCTCACTCCCTGCACCCTTTAATATCCCACCCAGTCTAATCCCACTCTCCCGCTCACTCCCCGTACCCTTTAATATCCCATCCAGTGTAATCCCACTCTCCCGCTCACTCCCCATACCCTTTAATATCCCACCCAGTCTAATCCCACTCTCCCGCTCACTCCCCGCTCCCTTTAATATCCCACCCAGTCTAATCCCACCCTCCCGCTCACTCCCCGCACCCTTTAATATCCCACCCAGTCTAATCCCACTCTCCCGCTCACTCCCCATACCCTTTAATATCCCACTATGTCTAATCACACACTTCCGCTCACTCCCGCACCCTTTAATATCCCACCCAGTCTAATTCCGCTCAATCACCGCACCCTTTAATATCCCACTCAGTCTAATCCCACTCTCCCGCTCACTCCCCATACCCTTTAATATCCCACCCACTCTAATCCCACTCTCCCACTCACTCCCCGCATCCTTTAATATCCCACCCAGTCTAATCCCACTCTCCTGTTCACTCCCCACACCCTTTATAATCCCAGCCAGTCTAATCCCTTTCTCCTGCTCACTCCCAACAGCCTTTACTATCCCACCAAGTCTAATCTCACTCCCCGCACCCTTTAATATCCCACCCAGTCTAATCCCACTCTCCCGCTCACTCCCCGCACCCGATTATTATCCCACCTAGTCTAATCCCACTCTCCCGCTCACTCCCCGTACCCTTTAATATCCCATCCAGTCTAATCCCACTCTCCCGCTCACTCTCCGCACCCTTTAATATCCCATCCAGTCTAATCCCACTCTCCCCCTCACTCCCCGTAACCTTTAATATCCCACCCAGTCTAATCCCACTCTCCTGCTCACTTCCCGCACCGTTTAATATCCCACCCAGTCTAATCCCACTCTCCCCCTCACTCCCTGCACCCTTAAATATCCCACCCAGTCTAATCTCACTCCCCGCACCCTTTAATATCCCACCCAGTGTAATCCCACTCTCCCGCTCACTCCCCGTAACCTTTAATATCCCACTCAGTCTAATCCCACTCTCCCGCTCACTCCCCGCACCCTTTAATATCCCACCCAGTCTAATCCCACTACCCCCCTCACTCCCCACCCCCTTTAATATCCCACCCAGTCTAATCCCACTCTCCCCCTCACTCCCCACACCTTTTAATATCCCACCCAGTCTAATCCCACTCTCCCCCTCACTCCCCGTACCCTTTAATATCCCACCCAGTCTAATCCCACTCTCCCGCTCACTCCCCGCACCCTTTAATATCCCACCCAGTCTAATCCCACTCTCCCCCTCACTCCTCGTACCCTTTAATATCCCACCCAGTCTAATCCCGCTCTCCCGCTCACTCCCCGCTCCCTTTAATAACCCACCGTCTGATCCCACTCTCCCGCTCACTCCCCGTACCCTTTAATTTCCCACCCAGTCTAATCCCACTCTCCGGCTCACTCCCCGCACCCTTTAATATCCCACCCAGTCTAATCCCACCCTCCAGCTCACTCCTCGCACCCTTTAATATCCCACCCAGTCTAATCTCTATCTCCTGCTCACTCCCCGCACCCTTTAATATCACACCCAGTCTAATCCCACTCTCCCGCTCACTCCTCGCACCCTTTAATATCCCACCCAATCTAATCCCACTCTCCCGCTCACTCCCCGCACCCTTTAATATCCCACCCAGTATAACCCCACTCTCCCGCTCACTCCCCGCACCCTTTAATATCGCACCCAGTCTAATCCCATTCTCCCCCTCACTCCCCGCGCCTTTTAATTTCCCACCCAGTCTAATCCCACTCTCCCCCTCACTCCCCGCACCCTTTAATATTCCACCCTGTCTAATCCCACTCTCCCCCTCACTCCGCATACCCTTTAATTCCCACCCAGTCTAATTGCACTCTCCCCCTCACTCCCCGCACCCTTTAATATCCCACCCAGTCTAATCCCACTCTCCCCCTCACTCCGCGTACCCTTTAATTCCCACCCAGTCTAATCCCACTCTCCCCCTCACTCCCCGCACCCTTTAATATCCCACCCAGTCTAATCCCACTCTCCCCCTCACTCCCGCACCCTTTAATATCCCACCCAGTCTAATCCCACTCTCCCCCTCACTCCCTGCACCCTTTAATATCCCACCCAGTCTAATCCCACTCTCTCGCTCACTCCCCGTACCCTTTAATATCCCATCCAGTGTAATCCAACTCTCCCGCTCACTCCCCATACCCTTTAATATCCCACCCAGTCTAATCCCACTCTCCCGCTCACTCCCCGCACCCTTCAATATCCCACCCAGTCTAATCCCACCCTCCCGCTCACTCCCCGCACCCTTTAATATCCCACCGAGTCTAATCCCACTCTCCCGCTCACTCCCCATACCCTTTAATATCCCACCCAGTCTAATCCCACCCTCCCGCTCACTCCCCGCACCCTTTAATTCCCACCCAGTCTAATCCCACTCTCCCACTCACTCCCCGCACCCTTTAATATCCCACCCAGTCTAATCCCACTCTCCCCCTCACTCCCGCACCCTTTAATATCCCACCCAGTCTAATCCCACTCTCCCCCTCACTCCCTGCACCCTTTAATATCCCACCCAGTCTAATCCCACTCTCCCGCTCACTCCCCGTACCCTTTAATATCCCATCCAGTGTAATCCCACTCTCCCGCTCACTCCCCATACCCTTTAATATCCCACCCAGTCTAATCCCACTCTCCCGCTCACTCCCCGCACCCTTTAATATCCCACCCAGTCTAATCCCACCCTCCCGCTCACTCCCCGCACCCTTTAATATCCCACCCAGTCTAATCCCACTCTCCCGCTCACTCCCCGCACCCTTTAATATCCCACCCAGTCTAATCCCACTCCCCCCTCACTCCCCACACCTTTTAATATCCCACCCAGTCTAATCCCACTCTCCCCCTCACTCCCCACACCTTTTAATATCCCACCCAGTCTAATCCCACTCTCCCCCTCACTCCCCGTACCCTTTAATATCCCACCCAGTCTAATCTCACTCCCCGCACCCTTTAATATCCCACCCAGTCTAATCCCACTCTCCCGCTCACTCCCCGCACCCTTTAATATCCCACCCAGTCTAATCCCACTCTCCCCCTCACTCCTCGTACCCTTTAATATCCCACCCAGTCTAATCCCACTCTCCCGCTCACTCCCCGCTCCCTTTAATAACCCACCGTCTAATCCCACTCTCCCGCTCACTCCCCGTACCCTTTAATATCCCACCCAGTCTAATCCCACTCTCCGGCTCACTCCCCGCACCCTTTAATATCCCACCCAGTCTAATCCCAACCTCCAGCTCACTCCTCGCACCCTTTAATATCCCACCCAGTCTAATCCCTATCTCCTGCTCACTCCCCGCACCCTTTAATATCGCACCCAGTCTAATCCCACTCTCCCGCTCACTCCTCGCACCCTTTAATATCCCGCCCAGTCTAATCCCACTCTCCCGCTCACTCCCCGCACCCTTTAATATCCCACCCAGTATAACCCCACTCTCCCGCTCACTCCCCGCACCCTTTAATATCGCACCCAGTCTAATCCCATTCTCCCCCTCACTCCCCGCGCCTTTTAATTTCCCACCCAGTCTAATCCCACTCTCCCCCTCACTCCCCGCACCCTTTAATATTCCACCCTGTCTAATCCCACTCTCCCCCTCACTCCGCGTACCCTTTAATTGCCACCCAGTCGAATCCCACTCTCCCCCTCACTCCCCGCACCCTTTAATATCCCAGCCAGTCTAATCCCACTCTCCCCCTCACTCCGCGTACCCTTTAATTCCCACCCAGTCTAATCCCACTCTCCGGCTCACTCCCCGCACCCTTTAATATCCCACCCAGTCTAATCCCACTCTCCCCCTCACTCCCCGCACCCTTTAATATCCCACCCAGTCTAATCCCACTCTCCCCCTCACTCCCGCACCCTTTAATATCCCACCCAGTCTAATCCCACTCTCCCCCTCACTCCCTGCACCCTTTAATATCCCACCCAGTCTAATCCCACTCTCCCGCTCACTCCCCGTACCCTTTAATATCCCATCCAGTGTAATCCCACTCTCCCGCTCACTCCCCATACCCTTTAATATCCCACCCAGTCTAATCCCACTCTCCCGCTCACTCCCCGCACCCTTTAATATCCCACCCAGTCTAATCCCACCCTCCCGCTCACTCCCCGCACCCTTTAATATCCCACCCAGTCTAATCCCACTCTCCCGCTCACTCCCCATACCCTTTAATATCCCACTATGTCTCATCACACACTCCCGCTCACTCCCGCACCCTTTAATATCCCACCCAGTCTAATTCCGCTCGATCACCGCACCCTTTAATATCCCACCCAGTCTAATCCCACTCTGCCGCTCACTCCCCATACCCTTTAATATCCCACCCACTCTAATCCCACTCTCCCACTCACTCCCCGCACCCTTTAATATCCCACCCAGTCTAATCCCACTCTCCTGTTCACTCCCCACACCCTTTATAATCCCAGCCAGTCTAATCCCTTTCTCCTGCTCACTCCCAACAGCCTTTACTATCCCACCAAGTCTAATCCCACTCTCCTGCTCACTCCTCGTACCCTTTAATATTCCACCCAGTCTAATCCCACTCTCCCGCTCACTCCCCGCACCCTTTACTATCCCACCCAGTCTAATCCCACTCTCCCGTTCACTCCCCGCACACTTTACTATCCCATCCAGTCTAATCCCACTCTCCCGCTCACTCCCCGCACCCTTTACTATCCCACCCAGTCTAATCCCACTCTCCCGCTCACTCCCCGCCTCCTTTTATTATCCCACCTAGTCTAACCCCACTCTCCCGCTCACTCCCCGCACCCTTTACTATCCCACCCAGTCTAATCCCACTCTCCCGCTCACTCCCCTCACCCTTTAATATCCCACCCAGTCTAATCCCACTCTCCCGCTCACACCCCACACCCTTTTATTATCCCACCCAGTCTAATCCCACTCTCCCGCTCACTCTCCGCACCCTTTTATTATCCCACCCAGTCTAATCCCATTCTCCCCCTCACCTCCCGCACCCTTTAATATCCCACCCAGTCTAATCCCACTCTCCCGCTCACTCCCGCACTCTATACTATCCCACCCAGTCTAACCCCACTCTCCCGCTCACTTCCCATACCCTTTAATATCCCACCCAGTCTAATCCCACTCTCCCGCTCACTCCCCGTACCCTTTAATATCCCATCCAGTGTAATCCCACTCTCCCGCTCACTCCCCATACCCTTTAATATCCCACCCAGTCTAATCCCACTCTCCCGCTCACTCCCCGCACCCTTTAATATCCCACCCAGTCTAATCCCACCCTCCCGCTCACTCCCCGCACCCTTTAATATCCCACCCAGTCTAATCCCACTCTCCCGCTCACTCCCCATACCCTTTAATATCCCACTATGTCTAATCACACGCTTCCGCTCACTCCCGCACCCTTTAATATCCCACCCAGTCTAATTCCGCTCAATCACCGCACCCTTTAATATCCCACTCAGTCTAATCCCACTCTCCCGCTCACTCCCCATACCCTTTAATATCCCACCCACTCTAATCCCACTCTCCCACTCACTCCCCGCACCCTTTAATATCCCACCCAGTCTAATCCCACTCTCCTGTTCACTCCCCACACCCTTTATAATCCCAGCCAGTCTAATCCCTTTCTCCTGCTCACTCCCAACACCCTTTAATATCCCACCCAGTCTAATCCCACTCTCCCGCTCACTCCCCGCACCCTTTTATTATCCCACCTAGTCTAATCCCACTCTCCCGCTCACTCCCCGTACCCTTTAATATCCCATCCAGTCTAATCCCACTCTCCCGCTCACTCTCCGCCCCCTTTAATATCCCATCCAGTCTAATCCCACTCTCCCCCTCACTCCCCGTAAACTTTAATATCCCACCCAGTCTAATCCCACTCTCCTGCTCACTTCCCGCACCCTTTAATATACGACCCAGTCTAATCTCACTCCCCGCACCCTTTAATATTCCACCCAGTCTAATCCCACTCTCCCGCTCACTCCCCGCACCCTTTTATTATCCCACCTAGTCTAATCAAACTCTCAGGCTCACTCCCCGTAACCTTTAATATCCCACCCAGTCTAATCCCACTCTCCCCCTCACTCCCCGCACCCTTTAACATCCCACCCAGTCTAATCCTACTCTCCCGCTCACTCCCCGCACCCTTTAATATCCCACCCAGTCTAATCCCACTCTCCCGCTCACTCCCCGCACCCTTTAATATACGACCCAGTCTAATCCCACTCTCCCGCTCACTCCCCGCACCCTTTAATATCCCACCCAGTCTAATCCCACTCTCCCGCTCACTCCCCGCACCCTTTTATTATCCCACCTAGTCTAATCCCACTCTCCCGCTCACTCCCCGTACCCTTTAATATCCCATCCAGTCTAATCCCACTCTCCCCCTCACTCCCCGTAACCTTTAATATCCCACCCAGTCTAATCCCACTCTCCTGCTCACTTCCCGCACCGTTTAATATCCCACCCAGTCTAATCCCACTCTCCCCCTCACTCCCTGCACCCTTAAATATCCCACCCAGTCTAATCCCACTCTCCCGCTCACTCCCCGCACCCTTTAATATCCCACCCAGTGTAATCCCACTCTCCCGCTCACTCCCCGTAACCTTTAATATCCCACTCAGTCTAATCCCACTCTCCGGCTCACTCCCCATACCCTTTAATATCCCTCCCAGTCTAATCCCACTCTCCTGCTCACTCCCGCACCCTTTAATATCCCACCCAGTCTAATCCTGCTCAATCCCCGCACCCTTTAATATCCCACCCTGTCCAATCCCACTCTCCCGCTCACTTCCCGCACCCTTTACTATCCCACCCAGTCTAATCCCACTCTCCCGTTCACTCCCCGCACCCTTTACTATCCCACCCAGTCTAATCCCACTCTCCCGCTCACTCCCCGCACCCTTTTATTATCCCACCTAGTCTAACCCCACTCTCCCGCTCACTCCCCGCACCCTTTACTATCCCACCCAGTCTAATCCCACTCTCGCCCTCACTCCCCGTACCCTTTAATATCCCACCCAGTCTAACCCCACTCTCCCGCTCACTCCCCTCACCCTTTAATATCCCACCCAGTCTAATCCCACTCTCCCGCTCACACCCCGCACCCTTTTATTATCCCACCCAGTCTGATCCCACTCTCCCGCTCACTCTCCGCACCCTTTTATTATCCCACCCAGTCTAATCCCATTCTCCCCCTCACCTCCCGCACCCTTTAATATCCCACCCAGTCTAATCCCACTCTCCCGCTCACTCCCGCACCGTATACTATCCCACCCAGTCTAATCCCACTCTCCCGCTCACTTCCCATACCCTTTAATATCCCACCCAGTCTAATCCCACTCTCCCGCTCCCTCCCCACACCCTTTAATATCCCACCCAGTCTAATCCCACTCTCCCGCTCACTCCCCGCACCCTTTAATATCCCACCCAGTCTAATCCCACTCTCCCCCTCACTCCCTGCACCTTTTAATATCCCAGCCAGTCTGATCCCACTCTCCCGCTCACTCCCCGCACCCTTTAATATCCCACCCAGTCTAATTCCACTCCCCCCCTCACTCCCCACACCCTTTAATATCCCACCCAGTCTAATCCCACTCTCCCCCACTGCCCACACCCTTTAATATACCATCCAGTCTAATCACACTCTCCCGCTCACTTCCCACACCCTTTAATATCCCACCCAGTCTAATCCCACTCTCCCCCTCACTCCCCGCACCCTTTAATATCCCACCCAGTCTAATCCCACTCTCCCGCTCACTTCCCACACCCTTTAATATCCCACCCAGTCTAATCCCACTTTCCCCCCTCACTCCCCACACCCTTTAATATCCCACCCAGTCTAATCCCACTCTCCCCCTCACTCCCCACACCCTTTAATAAACCATCCAGTCTAATCACACTCTCCCGCTCACTTCCCACACCCTTTAATATACCATCCAATCTAATTCCACTCTCCTGCTCACTCCCCACACACTTGAATATCCCCAGAGCCTAATCCCACTCTCGCTGCTCACTTCCCGTACCCTTGAATATCCAACCCAGTCGAATCTCTCTCTCCTGCATACTGTCCATACCCTGTATTACCCCTGACTGACCCTTCTATGTATGCTCTGCTGGGGGCCCCTATCGTAACTCGCACCAAGTCCCACTCACCCGTCACCCCCCCAATGCTCGCTGACCTACATTGGCTCTCGTTCCAGCAATTGATCAGGAGAAACTTCTTTACCCAAAGAGTGGTTAGAATGTGGAACTCGCTACCACAGGGAGTGGTTGAAGCGAATAGTATAGATGCTTTTAAGGGGAAGCTAGATAAACACATGAGGGAGAAAGGAATAGAAGGATATGCTGATAGAGTGAGGTGAAGAAGGGTGGGAGGAGGCTTGTGTGGAGCATAAACACTGGCATGGACCAGTTGAGCCGACTGGCCTGTTTCTGTGCTGTGAATTCTGTGGAATTATATGTAATGCCTCGAATTAAAAATTCTCATCCTTGTGTTCAAATCCCTCCATGGCCTCGCCCCCTCCCTATCTATATAACCTCCTTCAGCCATACAACCCGCCATCATCTCTGCACTCCTCAAATTCTGACCTCTTGTGCATTCCCCTCTTCCTTTGCCCACCATTGGCGGCCGTGCCTTCAGCTGTCTTGACCCTAAGCTCCGGAACTCCCTCCCTAAACCTCTCCGCCTCTCTCTCCTCCTTTAAGACGCTCCTTAAAACCGACCTCTTTGACCAAGCTTTTGGTCACCTGTCCCAATATCTCCTTATCTTGCTTGGTGTCAGTTGTTGTCTGATTACGCTCCTGGGAAGCGCCTTGGGATTTTTTACTATATAAATGCAAGCTGCTGTTGAATGAGAGTATTTCCTAAATGGTGAAAGGTTGGGGAATGCAGATGCTCAAAGGGACCTGGGTGTCCTTGTACATGAGTCACTGAAAGTGAATGTGCAGGTGCAGCAAACCATTAGGAAGGCAAATGGTATGCTAGCCTTCATTACAAGAGGATTTGAGTACAGGAGTAAAGAAGTCTTACTCCAATTATATAGGGCCTTGATGAGACCACACCTGGAGTACTGTGTACAATTTTGGTCTCCTTACCCAAGAAAGGATATACTTGCCATAGAGGGAGTGCAATGAAGGTTCATGAGATTGATTCCTGGGATGGCGGGACTGTCGATTGAGAAGAGATTGAGTAAACTAGGCCTGTATTCTCTTGAATTCAGAAGAATGAGAGGGGATCCCATTGAAGCATACAAAATTATTACATGGCTTGATAGGGTGGATGCTGGGAGAATGTTTTCCCTGGCTGGGGAGTCTAGAACCAGGGGCCACAGCCTCAGGATAAGGGGTCGGCCATTCAGGACTGAAATTAGAAGAAATTTCTTCACACAGAGGGTGGTGACTCTTTGGAATTCTCTACCCCAGAGGGCTGTGGAGGCTCAGTCATTGGGTATATTCAAAACAGAAGTCGATAGATTTCTGACTAGTAAGGGCATCAAGGGATATGGCGATAGGGCCGGTGAATGGAGTTGAGGCAGAAGATCAGCCATGATCTCATTGAATGGCGGAGCAGGCTCAAAGGGCCGAATGGCCTGCTCCTGCTCCTATTTCTTATGTAACGCCAACACGTTAACCAGCACACCCAATGACCCCCCTTCCTAAAACCCTACGGCTATCTGCTAGACGACGGTGCGAACCCGCCTCAGAGGGAGGCCCTGAAGCCTATGAGCATTCTGGGCGTCGACAAATGTTAATCTGAAGCCCCAATTTCTGACACGACAATTTGCAGAGGTGAAATTTTACTCGAAGATATATATGTCAAGCACTTGGGAGAGGAGCTGGCATTTTGATCCTGTTGGTAAAGTAGGCCCCAGATGCCTCTGGAATTCAGATCTTCACAGCTCAGCTCTAGAATGTTGTGAGAAAGGCTGAAGTACCAGGGTTCACAGTCAAGGAGTTCTGATACCATTAAAGGGGCCAAAAACAGCAAGAAATAACTTGGCTCTATACACAACCCAGTGGACGTGAGGGGCAGCAAAGTGAGGGCCAGGAAACGGACCTGGAGGCTGTGGTGTGAGCAGGGTTTAGTTGCCATGGGGGCACTAGTGTGAGGGAGACAGTGGTTAGTAGCCTCCTCGCCAGAAGCGGCTGGTTCTATTGGTGTTACGTCCCCCCCAACCCTCTCCCCCCGCCTTCCTGTACCTCAGCCAAGCGACCATACTTCATGTGTGAGCCTCAGTGTTGAAGTAATGCATGGGGATGGTAGGTGGCATTTCAAAGAGAGACAGACAGAGAGAGAGAGAGCGAAAGACAGAGAGAGTTAGAGAGAGACAGAGAGAGACAGCGTGGAAGAGGAAGAGAAAGTCAGTGAGAAAGAGACTGAGGGAGAGGCAGAGAGAGAAAGAGCGAAACAGACAGAGAGAGAAGGGCAGCGAGAAAGTCAGTGGGAGAGTCAAAGAGAGTGAGAGAGAGTGTGAGAGAGCGTGCGAGAGAGAATGTGAGAAAGTGCAAGAGAGTATGTGAGAGAGTGTGAGAAAGAAAGTGTATGAGAGTGTGAGTGTGCGTGAGAGATAGAGGGGTCGATTTTCATTGACCCGTGGAGTCGGGATTGGAGGCGTGCGGGGGGTTAAAGTCTCAAAGGAGGCGGGTACCCGCCCCGCACTGGGACCCGCCTACCCGAGGCGGGAAGGGATTAGTGCCAATTAACTGCCTGTTAACAGGTAGTTAACAGGCAGTTTTTAGCCTAATCCCTATTTTAAAGCTTGAAGTGTGGGATTCCCGACAGCTCCAAACCACGCCAAGTTAGAGGAGGCGGGCCATCGGGTTAAAGGACTTGGAGGGGTCAAGATGTCGGTGTTCAGGTGAGTGATGGGTGCATGAGTGCAAAGGTAAGTGTGTTTGGTGTGTCTAAAGTATGTAAAGAAGTTTAAATTACCTGTACTTACCTTTACAGCCTTCCTTCCTCTAGGTTTCGGGAGTCCATCATCTAACCGGCAA